>NC_092336.1:295372500-295695000 GCF_046630445.1 Rutidosis leptorrhynchoides
AGGTTATAATAAGTTTAACCCGAATGAAAGTCAAAGTTGATTTGCTGGAGCTGTGACAAAATAGGCTAATTTGGGAAGGAATTGTAAAGTTATTTTTGGTAATAACAACACCAAAGGAGCTATCACAGATACGTGTTAAATGTTTACTCAGGTTCCGATTATTTTCAGGTGCATAACTATATGTATAATTTTTTCTTCTCGTAGATGAAGTGCGGTTGGTTCATCCTCTGGATTGAGGTGTTTTCAAGAATCATAAAAGGTTTGAACGCAGATTTGTAATCGTCAAGATACAAATGAGGTTTAAGATGAAATCAAGTGGCAAACTTGAAGAATTGTTTAGTTTCATATGTTATAATCAATATTTTAATTCATTTTAATTGTCCAATGTTATTAGTCCATAGTCGATAGTCCACAGTTAACAGTCCAATAATTCATATATTGTTTAATATATAATATTCGAATTAATTAATGCGTATCATGACCCGTGTACATGTCTCAGACTCGATCACAACTCAAAGTATATATATTATTATAGAATCAACCTCAACCCTGTATAGCGAACTCGATCATTACAGCATATAGAGTGTCTATGGTTATTCCAAATAATATATATATATATGCGTCGATATGATATGTCAAAATCTTGTATACGTGTCCCGATATTTAAAGTGCGTAAAAATAAATAACAGAAATTAAATGATGATAAATAAAGTGCGTAAAGTAAATAACAGAAATTAAATGACGATAAATAAAATTGCGAGGATGTAAATTGCGATAAATAAAATGTAATCAGTTAGCTAGGAACAATTAGCTAGGAACAGTTAGCGTGGATTCTTAACAAAATTTCTCATAGTTAATTTGTTTGTTTCTAACAAGTTTTATTTTGTCAAATGTTTTCTTCATTATGCCACTTGTTGGATTCTGATAAATCAAAATCCCAATATGAAATTGGATGAATATGGTTATTCTGTGGTGAATGGATTTGTATATTGGTGGATGTAAGTAGGATAGTAAACGACTGTTGGATCATCTTCGAAGAATGTACAGTGTAACTTATTAATGTGAAATTTGAATATTCCTCGGGTATTACCTACCCGTTAAAATATTTTCACATTTAATACTTTATACAAAAGAATTTTTTTAATTACAATCCTTATGAAAATATGTATACATATATATTTTCTTCAGATGTAATCATGGATTTAATGAGTTAATATAATATTAATCTCATTTGATTTCCGGTTGGAACTAGAATGAATAATCTCCAAAACTTTAGAGATTACATAATCGCCGTGAAGAACGAAGATAATAGATGTACAACGATACATAGAATAATGATTATACTTGAAGTACAGATGGTGTTATTGAGGCATAGATTGATGATGATACTGGTGCTGTTATTGATGGTACTGTTGGTGCCGGTGATGTTGCTGAAGCTGGTAAATTTTGCACCATATTCTCCAAATTGATTACTCGAGCGCGAAGTTCGCTAACTTCTTCTATTATTCCGGGATGATTGTCGGTCGGAACGAGCGGATGAATAAGGTTTTGAATTATGGATAGAATATAATCGTGTCGAGATACCCTGAGAATGAGGCTGAAAATGGTGTTTCGGATAGGTTCGCCGGTAAGTGCTTCGGGTTCTTCACCAAGAGGTGAATTAGGTTGGTGGAAAGGATCCCCTTCTTCTTGTCTCTAATGATTTAGTAGACTACGAACCCATCAAATGAATTGGGGATGGCTGATTAGTTGATCCATTCCGATCACACTGCTTTCGGAGCTTGAGTGAAAATCCATATCGGAATAGCTATCGGAATCCGAGGAATTCGAACTGATTGAGGGATTCATCTCGTACGATCAGATGAAGGATTTTCAATAAGAATTAGATTATAGGATGTAGATTAGTACCCTGCAATACATAATTTACATATGCATATATAATACTAAAAATTTATAAGTTACGGAGGAATCTACGGAAGCTGTCAAGCAAAGTTAACAATAATAGATACGCTAAGATATGAATTTATCTACACAATGTCTATGCAATAGAGGCAGTAAGACATGTCTAGACTAAGAATGATAAGCAGGTAATTTTCTAAGGATGATAAGCAGATGATTTCCGACTCAAAATGATAAGCAAAACTTTTGACATGCAGACACGGTCGAAGTTCAGACTCACTAATGCATCTAATCAACTATCAGTTAGACACACTAATGCAACACCTGGTTCGCTAAGACCACCGCTCTGATACCACATGTCATACCCCGTCCTAATCCATCCGGACGAAGTCACCAACATCTGGTCCCATTGCGATGATCGACTCCAAATAATGTCTTTAAAATGAGCAAATGCACAGCGGAAGACTTCTTTCAAACCTGAGAATAAACATGCTTTCAAGTGTCAACCAAAAGGTTGGTGAGTTCATAAGTTTATCATAAAACAATAAAATTCATCATTTTGATAGACCACAAGATTTAAATGCTGCATGGTACAAATGGGCCTGAATCCTATACCCACATGTAATGTACATGCGATATCTTTTAAATACAGTACACCTTTCTCGTGTACGAAATCATCTTTCATAAATCTTGGTAACCGTACACATATCTCGTGCACAAAAATAACATACACATAACTTGTGTATAAAATCATTCTCTCGATACATAACATTCACTTTTCATTGATTCATTACTTGGCTTGGTAACCGACCTTAACATATAATGCGCATAATAATATCCCCAAAACAGAACATCTCGCCTGTATAATAATCATATAAACTTCGA
Organism: Rutidosis leptorrhynchoides; assembly: GCF_046630445.1. NCBI lineage: Eukaryota > Viridiplantae > Streptophyta > Magnoliopsida > Asterales > Asteraceae > Rutidosis > Rutidosis leptorrhynchoides. Next base: position 295,375,285 of record NC_092336.1, read on the forward strand.
AGTACTAAACACCACGCCCACTAGCCCTTCCGTCTAGTGAACATTTTGGGTGGGGGTGTTAAACCCGGTAGCTACCTTTAGGATTCGCGTGAATTAGGCGTGCACTAATTCTCAAAATTAGTGATGTTCCCTAATTCTTAGGTTGCCAAGCAATAATAATCAGGAAAAAAATATTCATATCAATTGTGGCAATTATCATGTCCACATAATTCAATGGTGGCAATTATCACGTCCACATAATTCATTCGAGGAATGTTTTGCTTGTGTCTATCTCATCAAACATTTATAAAAGCATTTCATGTATTCGCAGTTCAAAATGTATTTCAAAAGCATTTAATAAAACAGTTATAAAAGTAGCGCATGTATTCTGAGTCCCAAAAATATAAAGAGTAAAAGGGAATCAAATGAACTCACTTAATGTATTTTGTAGTAAAAATACATATGACGTCATTTAACAAGAGTAGGGTTGACCTCGGATTCATGAACCTATATTCAATTATGTATATTAACACATGTAATGGTAATCGAACAAATTTATATTTTATTTAGTGATTTAATTGTTATTTTAACAAATTATATGTTTTATCAATAAGTGATTTAAATAGTTCTATTTTATGTATTTTAACTAAATAATTAGTATTTATTATAAAACGCTAATATAGATATGTTATATGTATTAACTATAGTGTTTATATAGCTAAAGATCATTTGATAAAATAATATTAATAATATTAAATAAGAAGTGGTATTATTAATAATATAGTGTTTATATGTTAAGATTTTCATGATCTTCGCAGGGATGAAGCTAAAGAAAACCCTTTGGGATAAAACTTTAGCTAAGGGAAAAAGAGTGCAGCATAGAGTTGACTCCCCCTCAAGTAGGCAACGCCTGAGTTGTTACATCTTCTGAACATGCCTCATGCCAATATTATGAACGTGTGTTCTGAAAATAGCAGTTGGAAGTGCTTTGGTGAAAAGGTCAGCAGAGTTTTTGCTGGACTGAACATATCTCATTTCAATCTGGTTGTCCTTAATGAGATTTTGAGTGTATGAGAAGAATCTAGGGGGTATGTGTTTTGTTCGCTCACTTTTGATATACCCTTCTTTCATCTGTGTTATGCAAGCTACATTATCTTCATAGATAGTTGTTGAACTTTTATTGCGTTCTAGTCCACAAGAATCAGTAATGAGTTGTGTCATTGATCTCAACCAAAAACATTCCCGACTGGCTTCATGTAATGCAATTACTTCGGCTTGATTTGATGATGTTGCAACAAGTGTTTGTTTTTGAGAACGCCATGATATTGCGGTACCTCCATTTAGGAATACATATCCATTTTGAGATTTAGCTTTACGTGGATCAGATAAATAACCTGCATCTGCATAACCAACCAAATCTTGTTTTGATTCGTTAGAATAAAATAATCCTAAATCAGTAGTTCCTCGAAGGTATCGAAATATGTGTTTGATCCCATTCCAGTGTCTTTTGGTAGGAGCTGAGCTGAACCTTGCCAATAAATTAACTGCAAAAGAAATGTCAGGTCTTGTACAATTTGTAAGATACATAAGAGCTCCAATTGCACTAAGATATGGTACTTCTGGTCCCAGGATATCTTCATGATCTTCACAGGGACGAAATGGATCAGTGTCAACATTAAGTGATCTAACAACCATAGGAGTACTTAATGGTTTTGCCTTGTCCATATTAAAACGTTTTAAAATCTTTTCAGTATATGTTGTTTGATGTATAAGTAAACCATTAGGCATATGTTCAATTTGTAAACCAAGGCAATACTTGGTTTTTCCGAGATCTTTCATTTCAAATTCTTTCTTTAGAAGTTGAATGGCTTCATGGATCTCTTTATTTGTACCTATGATATTAAGATCATCAACATAAACAGCTATGATCACATATCCGGATGTTGTTTTCTTAATGAAAACATATGGGCAAATAAGATTATTGGTATACCCTTTGCTTATCAAGTAATCACTTAATCGTTTATACCACATGCGACCCGATTGTTTCAACCCATATAAAGACCTTTGTAACTTGATTGAGTACATTTCTTTGGGTTTTGCATTGGTTGCTTCTGATACCTTAAATCCTTCAGGTATCTTCATATATATATCACTATCAAGTGATCCATAAAGATAAGCAGTCACAACATCCATGAGATGCATTTCTAAATTTTCAAAAACTGCCAGGCTGATTAAGTATCTAAAAGTAATTGCATCCATAACAGGAGAATAAGTTTCCTCATAATCAATTCCCGGTCTTTGAGAAAAACCTTGAGCTACAAGTCTAGCTTTATACCTTGTAACTTCATTTTTCTCATTTCTTTTTCGCACAAAAACCCATCTATATCCCACAGGTTTCACATCTTTAGGTGTGAGAATGATAGATCCGAAAACTTTTCTTTTATTGAGTGATTCAAATTCAGCTCGTATTGCTCCTTTCCAATGATCCCAATCATGTCTATTTTGACATTCCATGACAGATTTTGGTTCTGGATCATCATCATCATTCATGATGTCATATGCAACATTATATGAAAATATCTCATCAAGATTTTTCATTTCATTTCGGTTCCATAATATTTTTGAATGTACGTAATTGATTGAAAATTCCGTATTGACATCATCAATCTCCTCTGCAGAAGGAGTATTGATTTGTAGTTCTTCTTGAACACTTTCTTTTACCTCATTATCAGCTGATTTTCTTTTCCGAGGATTTTTATCTTTGGAACCAATTGGTCTCCCACGTTTCTGGCGTGGCAAAGACTCAAGAATAACATTATTGCCAGTTTTTGGAATTTCAATTCGAGCTGGAGCATTTGCTGCTGGTATATATGATTTAGTCACTCTTTTTGTATCTGTAAATGCATCAGGCAATTTATTTGCAAGTTCTTGCATATGCATTATTTTTTGAACTTCGATCTCGCATTCTTTTGTGCGAGGATCAAGATACATTAATTGAGGTTCACACCATGAAACATCATTTTCTTTATTTTTTATTTCTCCCCCTAATCTAGGGAATAATGTTTCATTAAAGTGACAATCAGCAAAACGTGCTGTAAAAACATCACCCGTCATGGGTTCAATATATCTTATTATTGAAGATGTTTCATATCCAACATATATTCCCATCCTTCTTTGAGGACCCATTTTAGTGCGTTGTGGTGGTGCGATAGGGACATAAACCGCACAACCAAATGTTCTAAGGTGGGAAATATTTGGCTGATGACCAAAAGCAAGTTGCAAAGGAGAATATGTATGACTCGCGCTTGGTCTAATGCGAAGCAATGATGCAGCATGCAAAATTGCATGGCCCCATAAAGATACTGGGAGTTTTGTTCGCATTATCAATGGTCTAGCTATTAGCTGCAATTGTTTAATTAATGATTCAGCTAAACCATTTTGTGTATGCACATGGGCAACGGGATGTTCAACAATAATCCCAATAGACATGCAAAAGTTATTAAATGCTTGAGACGTAAACTCACCGGCATTATCTAGTCTCACCCTTTTAATAGTATAATCAGGGAAATGTGCTCTCAATTTAATAATTTGAGCAAGAAATTTTGCAAATGCCATATTTCGACTTGATAATAGACAAACATGAGACCATCTACTAGATGCGTCTATTAGAACCATAAAATATCTAAATGGTCCATATGGTGGATGAATTGGTCCACATATATCACCTTGAATTCTTTCAAGAAACATTGGTGATTCTTTTTCAACCTTAAGAGGTGATGGTCTTATTATCAACTTTCCAAGTGAGCATGATGTACATGGGATAAGTGCATCATGAGGGATCCTTTGATCCGCCAATGGATGTCCATGTGTATTTTGTATTATTCTTTTCATCATTGTTGATCCTGGGTGACCTAATCTCTCATGCCACAAACTGATCATTACAGGATCACATAATTTTTCTTTAACTACCACATTTACTTCAGGTACATTTATATGTGTATAATGTAAACCAGAATGAAGTCTTGGTAGTTTTTCAATTACACGATTCTTATCAGTGATACTTAAATATTTTTCATTTTCTGTTGTCATTGACTGATAATCATATCCATTTTGGTATATGTCAGAGAAACTTAACAAATTTCTCTTTGACATGGGAGAAAATAAGGCATTATTTATCAGAAAATTCGTACCATTTGGTAACATGAATTTTGCCTTTCCCATTCCTTTTATTAAGTCCACAGGACCTGATATAGTATGTATAGTTCCTTCCGTTGCTTTCAAGTCTGTGAAATATTTTTTAGATTTGAGTATGGTGTGAGTGGCACCACTGTCTGCAATACAAATATCTCCACCATTTGACTGATTTTTTACTCCAGCAGTATACATCATGAACTTCAAAAAAATATGAGAAACAAATAATGAGTATATAATTCATCAATATATTACATTTAAAACATGTTACAAACGATAGCACATAATAAGGAAATATGTAGTAAACTAGATATGGTGTAGATTGAAAATCTACAACCATTTATTTAACGAGAACATATAATAGGATATATATATATATATATATATATATATATATATATATATATTAGAAATTTATTCATTAAAGTAGTCACAAGTTGGCTCAGTGATTTTTGTATCAAGGTCATCCACAAGATTTGCTTCTTTTCCTTTTCCCTTTAGGGATTCTTGATACCGATTAACAGAATGCTGATTTGTTCGGCAGTTTTTAGACCAGTGGCCAATTTTACCACATCGGTAACAAGAATCTTCAACATTCTTTGAAGAGCCTTCTTCAACATTGTGATTTGTGGGATTGTATGGTGTTTGGATTTTATAATTTTGTGGATTATTATTTCTTTGTCCACGACCACGACCACCACGACCACGACCACCACCACGACCATTACCATAAGGGTGATTTCGAACATAGTTATGATTTTTATTATTGTTATGATAATTTCCATGATGATGGTTTTGGCCAATATGGCTACGATCTCTTCCACACCCTCGTCCATGTGCATTTCTTCTTTTATTATTATTATTATTATTATTATTGTTAATAGCATTAGCTTCAGGAAATGCTAGCGCACCGGTAGGACGAGATTCTTGATTTTTCATCAGTAATTCTTTATTAACTTCTGCAACTAAGAGATAAGTTTGAAGTTTGGAAAAAGTTTTATAATTCTGCAATCTTAAATTTTCTTGCACAGTTATATTTGCAGAATGCATTGTGGAGAAAGTTTTCTCCATCATATCAGCATCACTTATTTCTTGACCACAGAATTGAAGCTTTGAACGGATCTTGAACATGGCCGAGCTGTATTCACTTACCTTTTTGAAATCTTGGAACCTTAGATTTCTCCATTCTTCCCTCGCAGCTGGAAGTAATATTTCCTTTTGATTATCGAATCTACTCTTGATACTTTCCCATAAAACATGTGGATCTTTGATAGTGAGAAACATATGTTTTAAGGTGGTATCAATATGTTTGCGAATAAAAGCAATTGATTTTAATTTATCTTGATCAGAACAAGTATTATTTTCTTTTAAAGTTTCTAGAATACCCAATGATCCAAGATTTATTTCTACGTCCATAACCCATGATGTGTAGTTTGTTCCCGATACGTCTAAGGCATCAAACTCAAGCTTTGATAAGTTTGACATTTTCTATTTTCAGAAAGATGAACAACATAAATCATAATCATAATCATAATCATAATATTTTTTTTCGTAGATAAATAACAACATGCAATTAGAATTAGTTTAGATTCATAAGTAGTAAACAAAGGAATAATGGTATGATTACAAATAATAAAATCATAAGGGAATATAGGTTCATATTATATTATATTATTAATGATATTATTATAATATATATTAAGTTATAATATATATTATTATAATATATTTTTCTTATTTTAACCTTTAAGATTTACTTTTAATAAAAATACAAACTACTTTTCTTATTTTAACTTTTAAGATTTACTTTTAATAAAAATACAAACTACTTTTTTTATTTTAACTTTTAAGATTTACTTTTAATAAAAATACAAACTACTTTTTTTATTTTAACTTTTAAGATTTACTTTTAATAAAAATACAAACTATTTTTTCTATTTTAACTTTTAAGATTTACTTTTAATAAAAATACAAACTACTTTTTTTATTTTAACTTTTAAGATTTACTTTTAATAAAAATACAAACTACTTTTTCTATTTTAACTTTTAAGATTATAAATTTAAGAATAAACATTAGTATGCATGAAATAAATAATGATTAATTGCATAAGTAATCATAAATGTTAGATAACATATAAAGACCCCATCGTATTCGTATTGATCGGAATTAATCTCGACCCATGGTACCGTGTTGTCAAATGACGTGTTGCGTACATAAAGTACCGTGTTGTCAAATGACGTGTTGCGTACAATCATGAGGTCTTATTAACATATATCTAAATGTTAGTGAAGTTAATAAGAGTTAGATTACAGAAAATATAATTCAGGTGGTATAACCGACCATATATAACTTAAATAACATAAATATAAATGTTAGTGAAGTTAATAAGAGTTAGATTACAGAAAATATAATTCAGGTGGTATAACCGACCATATATAACTTAAATAACATAAATATAAATGTTAGTGAACATAACTATAAATGTTAGTATACATAAATAAATGTTAGATAACATAAATGTAAATGTTAGTATACATAAATAAATGTTAGATAACATAAATGTAAATTAGGTGACAGTGTCGACCATATATCATTTAGGTGGTATAACCGACCATATATTAGTTAGGTGGCAGAGCCAACCATATTTAGTATAAATGTTGAGATAATCGTGCTGATAACGTGTTATAATTCAGTAGGCTTATAACTACCTTTAGTGGTTCTTGACTGTAGAAGGTATATAGAGATAGAGATACTGTAAAACGGAGAAAACAAAGGTTGAACAAAAGGTATAAGTAATTGGTTTTTTATTTATAGAAAAATGTACAATGAAAGTTTGGTGGCATTTGGAATCTAGAGAGAGAGAGAGAGTGTGTGTTTTTTGTTAACCAAAAAATACATATAATAAACTCTAACTCAACACACCTATTTATACTCAAAATAAAATATACTATGCAATATCTATAATAATAATAAAATTATCATCCAATTATTACTTTTATAACACTTATAATAATAATGAAAATGATAATTTTAATAAAAATACTTTTGTTAATAATAAAAATTTTAAAAATAAATATTTTGAAGATATTACTAATAATTTTAATAAAAATGATAATTTTTAAAAATAGAGGTTCTTTTAATAATAATAATAATAATAATAATAATAATAATAATAATAATAATAATAATAAATAAAAATAAGTTTACTACCTTTAAATAGCTTTTCCCAAAAATAAATGCCCTAGGCAGGGCTCGAACCCGCGACCTCTCGCCTAACACACTACATCCTTGACCATTCATTCATTTCTATTTTTCTATTAACTCATAACCCAGTTATGTATAACCCGTTCTAGCTGTTTCTATTTCTTCTTTATATCATCATATCGTCATTTATTGTCATCTTATGTATCATTACAGTATGTCACTCATAACATCATTTCACGATTTATCCTCATACGTTCGTATTTAACATCTTAATCTAATCTCATCATCATCATCATCCTAATTATGAAACTATTATTATGAAACACCATAATCATCATCAAGATTACGCATCTCCACAATCATTTGTGTATCACTCCTTCGTTGCCATCTTCAACATTTAAACTAAATAAAGTGTGGTTGAGTTTGTTGAGCAGGAACCCGAAAAGAATAATGGGCTTGCAAGTCTCGACCCATGTTTGTTAACCCAAGTATTTACGGCCCAACAATTAAAAGAATCACGGTCCAAATAATGAAAAGGATCACGGACTGGTAGATAAATCCAATTGGAGCCCAATTAACCTTTTAGAGTACTAGTTTATATATGTCTGTTTGTGGACAGCTGTGATGATTGTTTTAAAAATCATACAGCTCGACTAAAAAACTTTACAGCTAATCCACTTTATTATTTTTCTGTTGCAGTATTATAATTGTGCTCACATGGAAACATCATTAACAATTTTCCATTATTAACTAATCATTATCACCTTTGTTTGAATAACATTATCATTCAGTTGAAACTGGGACATGAGAACGCAGCAGTTTGCAGCTTACTGGGTCGTTTGAGTTGGTGATCGATAAGGAAACAGCTATTTAGCAGCAGCTATAGAAGTAACAAAATAGCAGTGGTGTATTGTGGTTTAACACAGAAAAACTAATTAGAGAGAGAGAAGAGGGAGTGTAAGAGATGTGGTGAGGTGGTAGAGGACGGTGTTGGGTGGCGGTTCTAGGTGGATGAGAGGTGATGATTTAATAAAATAGAAGTAGCAAACAACAAATAGTTTCATGATGTGTTGGTGTTCTTGTTCGATGATTAAAGATGGGTGTGAGGGTGATGGTTTATTAAAAATGTTATTCAAAGGTGGTGATTTAATGGTGAGTTGTGGTGGTCTTCGTGTAGTTGTAGGAAAATAAAATAAAGGTGATGATGGTGATCATGGAGGTGGACCGAAGACAGAATGAACCGAATAGTAGTAAAGACGCAGGTGGTTTGTTCGATGGCAGTTAAATGGGTGATGGTTGAATATGGCGGTCTTGAGTGGGTTTTTGGTTTGGGTCGAATAGTATAAGGTGGCTTTAGTGATTTTGTGGTTTGCTCGAACAAAAACTAGAACAAAGGATAATGGTAACTTGCTTGTGTGTGGTTTCTTGATAGTTTGATAGCTAGTATAGAGAACAAGGAGAGAAAACAAAGAAATTTAAAGTGGTAGTAAGGGTTGAAACGCCCCGTCCTAATCCATCCGGACGAAGTCCATATTGATTATAAACGATTTTTAATAGTTGATTACATCGCGAGGTACTTGACCTCTATATGATACATTTTACAAACATTGCATTCGTTTTTGAAAAGACAATCTTTCATTACATCAAAAGTTGACGGCATGCATACCATTTCAAAACATATCTAACTATAATTGACTTATGTAAGACCCAAATATTGATTGTACATAATGTATTTATGGTGTATGATGCGTGTATGAAGTGTACGTGTTGCTTGCTCGAACATCGAAGGAAACTGGACGTTGTCCGAAGTGACAAGGTGTGTACGTATCTTTTCAACCCCAAATAAAGTTTGAGTTGATGTTTCAAAGCCTTACCATTGTATAGAATATATTATTACATTTCCAACGATATTTGATTCATCAAAAATGGAGTTACGGTCGAAAAGTTATGGCCAAAACAAGTTGCTGAAACCTGTTTTGGGCTCGACCACAATTTCCAGTTATTTGGAGCGGTGCTCCACATTCTGGCGCGGCGCGCCGATTGCTGCTGAGGCAATTTTCAGCCTTTTTAAAAGGTTTAAATGAAGGGTATTTGGGTAATTTCACTTGGGGCCGGATGTGTGAGCCATATTAGCTGGTTTGGATCAGTTTTGGATCATTTTCACATCCATTCATCACTCCCAACTATCTAGAGAGAGAGAGAGAGAGAGATTTTAGAGAGAGATTTAGGGTTTTGGTGAAGAAGGAGGCCGAATGGATCAAAAGCTCGAGTTCTAAAGTTGTTCCTTTCGTTCCTAGCTACGTTGTGGTAGTATTGGTAAGCTCAAACTCCGAATTTCATTTATTGGATTTGTTATTCAAGTTAGGGTTTTGAGTTAGTTTGATGAAAAACCCTTTTAGATGATGAAATGGGTTTAGTGATGCTAGTAATTGGGTTTATTGTTAATTGTTGGTGGATTTTGGGTTGGTGAACTAATTGGCCATGTTTAGGACTTGAAATTGAGTTTAATCACTTAAGTTAGTGATTAAGGAAGTATTGAAACCCATTTAAGGTTAATTGGTTGACTAATTGTGACTTTGGGTCAAATTAGGGTTTGGTGGTGATTATGACCCATTTGGCGATTTAATGAGGTTTATAAACTTGAAATGGATTAAGTTGAAGTATAAAACCAAGTTAAATGTGTTTTGGTGTCAAAACTTGTGAATGGTGAGATTTTGACTTAATGGGTCAAAATTAGGGTTTAAGTGTCAAAATGGGTATGACACGTGTTTAACACTTGAGTTCGGGTTTAATTGGCGTATTAGGACCATTCTCACTTGTGTTAGTGATTATTGGTTAGTTTTGGGCACGGTTTGTGCTTGGAAGTGCATTTGGGTCAAATTTGCACTAAGTGTCGAATTGGGTTGATTTGTGAATCCACTATAAGTGTATTGTTGTAATTGTGATAATGGAATAGGTATTTTCCATTGGCGAGTTGCGGTTTACTTGGAAGCTTTCTTCAAGACTTCAAGGTGAGTGTTAATATCCTATGTGCATATGTATGTGTAGGATGGGTGCGGGTCGGGTGAAGTGGTTCTCGGTCATAGAGCTCACTTCACATATAGGTGGATTGATGGACTTGTGTATAGGTCCAATTGGCACGGTTGTGCATTTTGGTTGACCACCTTTGACGAGGTGCACACTTTGTGTGTACGTTATCACATGGGCGGGCGATGTGGATTATATAACCCCAATGGCGAAGGGTTAATATTGTGAGTGGAATAATTATGCGTTCATGTTTATGGCGTATTTGTTTGTGGATGTTATGGTAGCATCGAGTGTGAACCACGAGCCGGTAGCACTATAAACTAAGATGTGAACCACGAGCCGGTAGCATCGAGTGTGAACCACGAGCCTGTAGCACTATAAACTAAGATGTGAACCACGAGCCGGTAGCATCGAGTGTGAACCACGAGCCGGTAGCACTATAAACTAAGATGTGAACCACGAGCCGGTAGCATCGAGTGTGAACCACGAGCCGGTAGCACTATAAACTAAGATGTGAACCACGAGCCGGTAGCATCGAGTGTGAACCACGAGCCGGTAGCACTATAAAATAATTGATGTGAACCACGAGCCGGTAGCATCGAGTGTGAACCACAAGCCGGTAGCACTATAAAAGAGTATGACTCAATTACGTATGGTGTGAACCACGAGCCGGTAGCACCATAGCGTTATGGTTAACCTTGGGAGTGTTACGCGTTGTTATATTTATATTGTTACATATTAATGTATTGTTGCGTTGTAGCTAACCCTCCGGGTGTAGCTATTTGGCGTTGTTCACATCGTCGTTGGTGAACTTATATTGTTGTTGTATCTTTAGCTCATTGCTTAGAGATCGTATGGTATGCTTAGTGTAGTGCCTTATATGGATGCCGCGGTATGCGGTGTTTGTTATTTTGTGGCGTGTCCATTTTATACATATATATGTATGTAGTATATTATCATTCACTAAGCGTTAGCTTACCCTCTCGTTGTTGACTCTTTTTATAGATTGCATGCGGATGGTGGCTCGGGTAAGCGCGAGGATTAGAGGACTTGCATAGTTTGCGTAGAAGGCTTACTTTTGGATTTATTAGGATTGGGTAGCGTATCCCCAATCGCCATGCTCGGCTTTATTTTGTATTAAAAGTCTTATGGTCGAAAATTGTATTTTAATACTTAAAGGGTAATTTGGGTCGATGTGGGCCCCGCTTCGTAAACATAATTTTATTAATAGAAGGTGCTAGTTTTTATATATGGAACATGGGGTTAAAAGCGTTACGCCTAAATATGTCGGGAAGTAGTCAAACATTTTCGCAATTAAGAACTTTTCGGACAGTCCACTTTGGCGCGCCGCGCGGCCTATATGGCGCGCCGCACGACATGCTCTTCAGGGAAATTTTTTTTTATTTTGCTGTTTTCACGTGGTTTTGTCGTTGGATGGTTTGGGTTGTTACAAGTGGTATCAGAGCGTGGTCTAAGGGATTTAGGTGACTTGAGATAGGTGCCTAGACTTAGACTTGTGTGTGCTTAAATTGTTGCGGGACTTGTAGGATTACGGGTCGGAATTGGTTTGGTTAGTGCCTTTGCTATAGGTTGACTAACGTTTATATTAGTAATGCGGATATTATTAATATGTGTGTGTTGTGATAATAATTCTCGCGTGTGTTTGTACCGCGTAGAATTTTGGTTGTGTTTGTGTATATCATCGAGCGAGACGGTCGTTGTACTAACGAGTCGATGCGGCATGTGTGCGTAATAAGAACTTGCAAACCTTATTACGGGTGCAAATCGTGTCTAACAAGTGATGTACGATGAGTGTTTAGCAAGATGGGGCTGTGTCGTGCGTACGGTTTTACACGTTCGTGGACTAATCGTTTTGCATTCTTTAGAATGGCGACGCGAAACGAGATCGAGACGAATGACGAGGAGTTTAATACTAGAGTTGCAGCCGCCGTTGCGGAGCAAATGGGTGTGTTAGAAGAAAGAATGGAAAGGAGGTATTCCGAACTTCAAAGTAGTGGTGAAATGGAGCGTTATCTTAAGAGCTTCATGAGGACTAAACCCCCGATGTATGACGGAAAGCCGGATCCTTTGGTAAGCACAACTTGGATTTCGGACGTCGAAGGGTGTTTCCATACTATTGATTGCCCTCCCGAGAGAAAGACGAGACTCGCTACGAGTTTGTTGCGGGGTAGGGTAAGGGATTGGTTGGATGGTAAGATTGATCTTGTCGGTGGCGAGACGTTTATGGCTTTATCGTGGGACGACTTTAAGGAGGAATTCTTCGAGGAGTTCTGGACTTCGGCCGATTTGTGGGAATTGCGTAATGAGTTGCGAAATTTGCGACAAGGATCTATGGATTTGAGTACTCTCAAGACGACCTTTATGGCGAAGGCTCGTTTTTGTCCGGAGTATTTGGGGAATGATCGTTTGTTGATGGGAGATTTCTATCGGACCTTGAATGATGACTTGAAAAGTAAAATTAGCCGGGGTCAAGCGAAATCGTTTTCGGAATTATTCGACTTGGCTAGAGGTTTCGAATCGTATTCACGATCGAAAAAGGGTGAACCTTCAAGTGAGCGAAGGGTCGTTTCTTATGGTGCTCCGAGTAAGAGGGCTAAGGGTCCGAGTGTGAGCACGGGTGGTACGCGAGCGGGTATGTCGGATTCTAGTGCGGCTAGATGTTACAATTGTGGCGTGAGGGGTCACATGTCTTGGGAATGTTCGGTACCAAAGGGTGATGGTATGGTGTGCTTCAATTGCCAAAAAGAAGGACATCGTAAGTCGGAATGTCCCAAGTTAGCGGGGACGGGTGCGGCCAGGAGACGTTAAGGTACGTTTAATTTTGATAAATATGTCTTTTGATTATTTATTAAATGCCGTTTGAGTTTGAGTTGCGTGCCTTGTTGTGCATGTTATGCTATGGGTGACGTTCCTAATGGAAGTACCCTATGTTGATGTTTGATTGACGGGCGAAGGGCGTAAGACTTGGCGTAACCAAGCATCCCTTAGTATTTGGGAAACGTTTCTACCAAGCCACAGAAATGGTTTTGGTGTTTGGTTGTTAAGCGCGTGTTCGCTTTGATGTTGAAGTGACGAATCATGAGGTTCGTCGGTTGGTTGGAACCCTTGAGATCGAGTGTTTTAAATCTCGATGTGTGTTGGTAATGGAGTCCTTATGACGCGACATTAGGTGCCTCTTTTATACCTACTAGCGTGGTGTTCGACTCCGATTGTGTTGCGGTACACTTTTCGTTCAAAGTGTTTAAGGGTTGGTTAAAATCCTTCGTGTGCTCAAGGTTAGAGCAAGATGTGGTAATGGGTCGTGTGAGCCCAATCGTTGGTAAAGTCTACATGTGGTAGCATTGTGCGGTTATACGAGTTTTGGATATGGAACGTGGTTCCAAGTGGGGGAGTTACACTCCCGCACGAGGAAGTTTTAGTGCGAGATTTCGGATGATGCTTTTGGTAGATCCGGAAAATGTTGTCGAGACCTGGTTTTGGTCGATTTGTGGTAGAGTAAAATTTCGGATAAATTGTACTTATGGTTTGGATTTGAATCATCACCGAGGTGGTAACGTGGTAAATCTCGTTGAGAGATAATGGACGTGTTTGGCGAGCAAGGTGAAATCCTCCGGTTAAGGGAGGTGTGTGTCGGGTTCTCTTGTGGAGAATTATTGTTTGGTACCTATGTTTGGTATAGGTGGTTCTTGCTCGATTATGGTATGGTTGTTTGATGAAGCATGATCTTTAGGGTCCGCTGACTTCATCATGGGAATACGTGATTGGTGGAGCATGACTTTCGGGGTCCGCTGACTTCATCATGAGCGTGGTGTTATATCGGTGAAGCATGATCTTCGGGTCCACTGACTTCATCCGGTGTTATGATCGGTGAAGCATGATCTTCGGGTCCGCTGACTTCATCCGGTGTTGTGATTGGTGGAGCATGACCTTCGGGGTCCGCTGACTTCATCAAGGGAGTAGTGTTATGTCGGTATGGTGTAACACTATCGGGAAATGCGAGTACCGGTGGGAAATGCGAGTACCATTCCTGTGTTGAGATTGTGGATCGCGTGTGTTTTCGGATTCACGATGACGCGTGTGGTTTCGGTCATCTTAACTAAATGAATCTCGTGTAGTTCAGATTCATGGTGACTCGTGTAGTTCGGTCATCTTATTGAGGTAGTAATCTCGTGTGGTTTCGGATTACTAAGGCTCGTGTAGTTCGGCCAACCTCGATGTTGTGGAAGTGAATCTCGTGTAGTTCGAATTCACGAATGACTCGTGTAGTTTCGGTCATTGTATTGAGGAGTGAATCTCGTGTAGTTCGGATTCACAATTGACTCGTGTAGTTCGGTCATTCCTCCGGGATAGTGACTCTCGTGTAGTTCGGATTCACTATGGCGCGTGTAGTTCGGCCATTCCCGATTGTTGTTATGGTGAAGGTAGTGAGTCGCGTGTAGTTCGGATTCACTAGGGCGCGTGTGTTTTCGGCCAGCCTTCGTGTCGTGTGATCTATTGGTTGTTTGATACACCAATGGTAGGGTCGTAAGGACCATGTTGCGGGAACTATCGGTCGTTTTATACGTCGATGGTGGGGTCATGAGGACGATGTTGTGGGATTAGTGAGGCGATAGCCGTGTTTCGCTCACATGTTTGCTACGGGTGTGACGATGGTTGATTTCGTACACCTTGGGTTTTGCGTTTTCATAGTCGTTTTGGGCGCTATCGGTTTTAGCCGTTGGATTATGATGTTACGGTAGTTGTGTATTGGTCATATGGCGCACTACAAGGGATGTTTAGTGATTGGTGTAATCCGTAAGGGTTCGTTTGGTTCGGTCTTCATCGTTTCGGGTTGTTGACCTTAAGTCGATATTTGGTTGTTTTTAGCATTGTACTTGGAAAGGGTACACTATAGGGTTGATAACTCGGTACGAGATCGGTTGAGTTTTCCTGATGAATGGGGGATTGAGCAGGTTTTAGTGCTCGGATTTTAGTTTCGATAAATTTGCGGGTGACGATTTTAGTTGTTAAAGGCGATTCATTGGGAAGAATTGCTTAGAAAAGTCGGATTGGGACTTATAATTGAGGACCATTGAGTAGTTCCGAATTGGTTAAGTGGAGAAGATCACGAGGACGTGATCGAGTTTAAGTGGGGGAGAGTTGTAAGACCCAAATATTGATTGTACATAATGTATTTATGGTGTATGATGCGTGTATGAAGTGTACGTGTTGCTTGCTCGAACGTCGAAGGAAACTGGACGTTGTCCGAAGTGACAAGGTGTGTACGTATCTTTTCAACCCCAAATAAAGTTTGAGTTGATGTTTCAAAGCCTTACCATTGGATAGAATATCTTATTACGTTTCCAACGATATTTGATTCATCAAAAATGGAGTTACGGTCGAAAAGTTATGGCCAAAACAAGTTGCTG
This sequence comes from Rutidosis leptorrhynchoides, assembly GCF_046630445.1. Lineage (NCBI taxonomy): Eukaryota > Viridiplantae > Streptophyta > Magnoliopsida > Asterales > Asteraceae > Rutidosis > Rutidosis leptorrhynchoides. Next base: position 295,391,116 of record NC_092336.1, read on the forward strand.
AAACCTGTTTTGGGCTCGACCACAATTTCCAGTTATTTGGAGCGGCGCTCCACATTCTGGCGCGGCGCGCCGATTGCTGCTGAGGCAATTTTTAGCCTTTTTAAAAGGTTTAAATGAAGGGTATTTGGGTAATTTCACTTGGGGCCGGATGTGTAAGCCATATTAGCTGGTTTGGATCAGTTTTGGATCATTTTCACATCCATTCATCACTCCCAACTATCTAGAGAGAGAGAGAGAGATTCTAGAGACAGATTTAGGGTTTTGGTGAAGAAGGAGGCCGAATGGATAAAAAGCTCGAGTTCTAAAGTTGTTCCTTTCGTTCCTAGCTACGTTGTGGTAGTATTGGTAAGCTCAAACTCCGAATTTCATTTATTGGATTTGTTATTCAAGTTAGGGTTTTGAGTTAGTTTGATGAAAAACCCTTTTAGATGATGAAATGGGTTTAGTGATGCTAGTAATTGGGTTTATTGTTAATTGTTGGTGGATTTTGGGTTGGTGAACTAATTGGCCATTTTTAGGACTTGAAATTGAGTTTAATCACTTAAGTTAGTGATTAAGGAAGTATTGAAACCCATTTAAGGTTAATTGGTTGACTAATTGTGACTTTGGGTCAAATTAGGGTTTGGTGGTGATTATGACCCATTTGGCGATTTAATGAGGTTTATAAACTTGAAATGGATTAAGTTGAAGTATAAAACCAAGTTAAATGTGTTTTGGTGTCAAAACTTGTGAATGGTGAGATTTTGACTTAATGGGTCAAAATTAGGGTTTAAGTGTCAAAATGGGTATGACACGTGTTTAACACTTGAGTTCGGGTTTAATTGGCGTATTAGGACCATTCTCACTTGTGTTAGTGATTATTGGTTAGTTTTGGGCACGGTTTGTGCTTGGAAGTGCATTTGGGTCAAATTTGCACTAAGTGTCGAATTGGGTTGATTTGTGAATCCACTCTAAGTGTATTGTTGTAATTGTGATAATGGAATAGGTATTTTCCATTGGCGAGTTGCGGTTTACTTGGAAGCTTTCTTCAAGACTTCAAGGTGAGTGTTAATATCCTATGTGCATATGTATGTGTAGGATGGGTGCGGGTCGGGTGAAGTGGTTCTCGGTCATAGAGCTCACTTCACATATAGGTGGATTGATGGACTTGTGTATAGGTCCAATTGGCATGGTTGTGCATTTTGGTTGACCACCTTTGACGAGGTGCACACTTTGTGTGTACGTTATCACATGGGCGGGCGATGTGGATTATATAACCCCAATGGCGAAGGGTTAATATTGTGAGTGGAATAATTATGCGTTCATGTTTATGGCGTATTTGTTTGTGGATGTTATGGTAGCATCGAGTATGAATCACGAGCCGGTAGCACTATAAACTAAGATGTGAACCACGAGCCGGTAGCATCGAGTGTGAACCACGAGCCGGTAGCACTATAAACTAAGATGTGAACCACGAGCCGGTAGCATCGAGTGTGAACCACGAGCCGGTAGCACTATAAACTAAGATGTGAACCACGAGCCGGTAGCATCGAGTGTGAACCACGAGCCGGTAGCACTATAAAAGAGTATGACTCAATTGCGTATGGTGTGAACCACGAGCCGGTAGCACCATAGCGTTATGGTTAACCTTGGGAGTGTTACGCGTTGTTATATTTATATTGTTACATATTAATGTATTGTTGCGTTGTAGCTAACCCTCCGGGTGTAGCTATTTGGCGTTGTTCACATCGTCGTTGGTGAACTTATATTGTTGTTGTATCTTTAGCTCGTTGCTTAGAGATCGTATGGTATGCTTAGTGTAGTGCCTTATATGGATGCCTCGGTATGCGGTGTTTGTTATTTTGTGGCGTGTCCATTTTATACATATATATGTATGTAGTATATTATCATTCACTAAGCGTTAGCTTACCCTCTCGTTGTTGACTCTTTTTATAGATTGCATGCGGATGGTGGCTCGGGTAAGCGCGAGGATTAGAGGACTTGCATAGTTTGCGTAGAAGGATTGCTTTTGGATTTATTAGGATTGGGTAGCGTATCCCCAATCGCCATGCTCGGCTTTATTTTGTATTAAAAGTCTTATGGTCGAAAATTGTATTTTGATACTTAAAGGGTAATTTGGGTCGATGTGGGCCCCGCTTCGTAAATATAATTTTATTAATAGAACGTGCTAGTTTTTATATATGGAACATGGGGTTAAAAGCGTTACGCCTAAATATGTCGGGAACTAGTCAAACATTTTCGCAATTAAGAACTTTTCGGACAGTCCACTTTGGCGCGCCGCGTGGCCTATATGGCGCGCCGCGCGACATGCTGTTCAGGGAAAATTTTTTTTATTTTGCTGTTTTCACGTGGTTTTGTCGTTGGATGGTTTGGGTTGTTACAACTTAATAATAATCTTGATGAACTCAACGACTCGAATGCAACGTCTTTTGAAATATATCAGGAATGACTCCAAGTAATATCTCTAAGATGAGCAAATGCACGGCGAAAGATTTCTTTTATACCTGAGAATAAACATGCTTTAAAGTGTCAACCAAAAGGTTGGTGAGTTCATTAGTTTAACATAAATATTCATTTTCATCATTTTAATAGAGCACAAGATTTTCATTTTCAGTTCTCATAAATATACGTCCCATGCATAGAGACAAAAATAATCATTCATATGGATTGAACACTTGGTAATCGACATTCACAATATGCATATATGAATATCCCCATCATTCCGGGATCCTCCTTCGGACATGATATAAATTTTGAAGTACTAAAGCATCCGGTACTTTGGATGGGGCTTGTTGGGCCCGATAGATCTATCTTTAGAGTTCGCGTCAATTAGGGTGTATGTTCCCTAATTCTTAGATTACCAGACTTAATAAAAAGGGGCATATTCGATTTCGATCATTCAACCATATAATGTAGTTTCAATTACTTATGTCTATTTCGTAAAACATTTATAAAAATTGCGCATGTATTCTCAGCCCAAAAATATAAAGGGTAAAAAGGCAAATGAAACTCACGCATATAAATATTATAAAACAGTTAATAAAGCATTTGCATGTATTCTCAGCCCAAAAACGTAAAGAGTAATAAGGGCAAATGAAACTCACTTAATGTATTTTGTAGTAAAAGTAAATATGGCGACATTGAATAAGTGTAAGGTTGGCCTCGGATTCACGAACCTATATCATTTATATAGGTATTAACACATATAATTGTAATAGAACAAATTTATGTATTATTGGCGATATACTTGTTATTATGTGTTTTATTAATATCTTAGTTAAATGTATTTATTTTATATACTTAAAATAAATAAAAATGTTAATATAGTTTAGTTAAATATATTTCTATATGATTAATTTTTATTGTAGTAATGATAATAATATTAGTAGTAATATTGATAATAATAATAATATGATTTTTATAAAAAAAAATAATGATAATAATAATACTAATGATACTCTTTATGATAATAATAATAATGACAAGTTTAATAAAATTGCTAATTTTATATATAATGATAATTTTACTAACAATGATAACTTTAATAAAAATGATAGTTTTTAATAAAAATGATAATTTTAATGTTAATGTTAATAATAATTTAAATGATGTTTTTAATAAACAGGTTATTCTTAATATTAATAATAATCTTTAAAAATGATAATTTTATTTAATCACGACTTAATTGTAATTATATTTATTTTTACTCATAAATGTACTTTTAATTTAATTTTCGGTAGTAATTAACTTAGCTATATTCATGATCACAACCTTAGTGGTTTTTATCTTAACATTCGTAATCTTAATTATATTAGTATTAATGATATTAAGAATATAATAATTATGATATCAAGTTTGGTATTATAATAATAATAATAATAATAATAATAATAATAATAATAATAATAATAATAATAATAATAATAATAATAATAATAATAATAATAATAATAATAATAATAATAATAATAATAATAATAATAATAATAATAATAATAATAATAAGTAAAAATAAAAAATGTATACCCTTCCAAAATCTCTTTCAAAAAAGATTTGCTCCATACGAGACTCGAACTCATGACCTTTAGCTTAGACAAAACACACTTAACCACTCCTCCAAATCAGTTTTTCCTGAATTATAACCTTTCCAAATTTTTATAACCCGTACATTCTGTTTCGTATTTCTCCTCCGTTTCAAAACTTACAGCCCATCGTCATTATCCGACCCAAATTTCCTTTTGGTCCAGCTATGCAATATTCAGTCCAACAAGGCCACGGCCCAATGACAGCTTTATTGTTGAATAATAATAATAAAAAATGTCACGGCCTGGTTTCGAACACACGACCTCTAGATTAGCACCAACACCCCTTAACCACTACACTGCCTCAGCTTTTCTGAATTATTATGAATCCCATATAAACTTAGACCATCCTTCTATTTTTCTATATTTTCTTCTTATCATCACATCGTCACTCCCGATCATTTTTATTTTACAGCCCAACCGTAAGCTGGACCTCGAACAGGAACACAACCCAAAATGAATTATTTGTTATCGGCCAAATTTTGGAAACAGAACATACGTGGCCCAATCCTTCAGCCCAACTGAAAAGAAATCCATTTATGTATGCGTTTATGGATCCATTAACTCAAATTAGGAGAGCTGCAAGATATTATGGTCCACTAATTAAATTTCGAATTAGGAAATAGTACTAAAAGCAGCGTAGCAGTAACTAGTGGGTTGTAATGGAGTGGTTTCTTTGATTGAAACAAAACAGAATGGCGGTAGCAATGAAATTATGTGTTTGCATGGGTGTTCAAAACAGTAGCGGTTAGTGGCAGCACATCATCTTATGATGGTGAAAGATGGTGGTTGAAGTCGTGGTGATGATGTAGGGTGATGTATGATGGTTGTGGAAGTGTCAGGAGGTGGTGGTGTGGTGATTGAAGATGGAAACATGGTGGTGGTCGAACGGTGGTGATCTTCTTCGTGGTTTCTGGGTTCTCGGTGATGAGGATGAACATGATAGCTCACAATGGTTCACGAAGATGAAATAACAATAAAAATGGTGATGGTAAAGATGGTTTGAATGAAATAATAATAATAATAATAATAATAATAATAATAATAATAATAATAATATAGAACAGATGATTAGCAGGAGTAGTAGATCACGATGATGGTTTGGGAATGATCTTGGTGGTGACAAAGGTCGAAGAAAAAAATGATAAATTTGTGATGGGTAGCGGATGATGGTTGCATAAAGCAAATGGGTTTGAGGTGGTAGTGTGAAGATGATGACGGTTTACAGGTCACGGTGGCAGACGGTGTCATGAGGTGGTGGTGACGATGGTCTCACAGTGAGAAATAGAATATGAAGGGTGGCGGTGGTGAAAGTGCAATGGTGATGAGGGTGATCACCTAATGTATATGTATCATGTATATGTCACACTTATATATATATATATATATATATATATATATATATATATATATATATATATATTGATAGATATACTATATTTATTATTATCTTCATTTTCACACTCATATGGGAGATACGAAAAGGACGTACAGAGAAAGAAATAAAAAAAATGATGGTTGCTAGTTGGTGTCCATTATGAGGGAGTTGGTGATGTATCATCTCAATGCATTGTATCTATATGTAATACATATATAGAATTTTAAATGATAAAGTAAATAATATAGTTATAATAATAATCCCTAACAGTAATCTAAATGAGTTAATCATTTAACACTTGAGCGGATATTTGTATTTTTGTGCCGACAGTTTACACGGGGTGTGTCCATTGCTAAACAGTTAACGTATAAAAGTGTTTCCTAAAAATTCCAAATTTTTAGATTAAATATATTTAATTATTTCACTCATTAACTGTTTGAAACCTGATCAAAAAGATTCGATAATTATTTATTTTATGTTCCAATTTATATGTACGGAGTACTAATATTTAAACTTAAAAATGTAAAAATATTTTTTAACAAATCTAAAATCTTCGTAATCAATTTACAGTCCAACTTTTATTTCAATCCATCATGAACATGTACAATATCTATATTAAAACTAACAAAACATCAACCAAGTGTTACTGACGTTTACTAATTAAGCTCGAAATCATTTATACTATATATATATAGTTTCAAACTAATAATAAACTTTATTATATCGTTTATTATTTTATATTCTTAATTTCAACAATTAATGATTTATTAATATTATATATATATATACATACATATCTATACATATAAAATATATATGTATCTATCTATAAATAGTTATTCGTGAATCGTCGGGAATAGTCAAAGGTCAAATAGTTTCATGTAAACTGTTCTAAAAATTTAAAGACTCAATTTTACAGACTTTGCTTATCGTGTCGAAACCATATAAGATTCAAGTTTAAATTTTGTTGGAAATTCCCGGGTCATCACAAGGGTGATGTCAATGGTGTTTGAAATCACAGAAAGTGGTTGAGTGTATGGTGGATAAATATATTTGCATATCACGTGTATATATATATATATATATATATATATATATATATATATATATATATAAAAATACAAATCGTTGGTAAGAAAGAAAATAGGGAAGAAACGGTAAACCAATCATTCTATAGTGAAGCAGCCATAGATTTTGGGAGTATTCTATCGACGGTTTTGGCACGCCGTGCCATATCGTACTCCGTTGTAAATTAGTGACGGATAATAGTCTTCAGAAAAATTCCAAATTTTTACAGTAATTATATTTATTTATTTTAGTCATTATTGTAAAAGAAATGGTCATTAACTGTTTAAAATTATTAAATAAAAATTAAATTAATTATTAGTTCCCAACTACAGGTAAAATATAAAAAGTTTTAAATTTTAACAAATAGCTCCTGAATACATTTTTAATAAGCCTATAATTTATTTAAATCATTTTCAAATCACTGTTTATTTTAAAATCGCAAAAGTTTGATTCAAACTTGTGTAATATCCATCGAATGGTAATTGAGTGTTACCGTCGTTTACTAAATAGCTTTGAAATCACAGAAAATATATTTAATGTACTTTATTTATATATATATAGATATGTTTTAAATTATAATTATCATAATATCATATTTTTTATTTTATTTTACATCATTAATTTTAATAACGACAACATATAATATCTTAAGTTATACATCAAATTATTATTTATATCTATCTATATATTTAAATATAGATGAATCCATTTACAAATAGTTGTTCATGAATCGTTGGGAACAGTCGAAGGTCAATTGAATATATGAACATCGTTTCAAAATTTTCTAGACTCAACATTACATAGTTTGCTTTATCGTATCGAAATAATATAAAGATTAAGTTTAAATTTAGTCAGAAATTCCTGGGTCATCACACATGATATTATGATATATTACTATATCTTAATATGATATATATACATTTAAAGGTCGTTACAACGATAATCATTACATATATGTCTCTTTTCGAAATCCTTAAGTTAGTAGTCTTATTTTTACATATGTAGTTCATTGTTAATATACATAATGACATGTTTACTTATAATTTATCATAATTAAACATAGTGTATTAATATCTTAATATGATTCATATGTATTTAGTAAGACGTTGTTATAACGATAATCGTTATATATATCTTATCGAGTTTCTTAATTCAATAAACGCAATTTTATGTATATAACTCATTGTTAAAATACCTAATGAGATACTTACTTATCATAATATCATGTTAACTATATATATAATCATATATATGTCATCATATAGTTTTTACAAGTTTTAACGTTCGTGAATCACCGGTCAACTTGGGTGGTCAATTGTCTATATGAAACCTATTTCAATTAATCAAGTCTTAACAAGTTTGATTGCTTAACATGTTGGAAACACTTAATCATGTAAATAACAATTTCATTTAATATATATAAACATGGAAAAGTTCAGGTCACTACAATTTCTACTAAAGTGGCCCGGTTTTCCACATCCAAAACAAACTATGGCGGTGTTATTGGTTTCGACATTATTTGTTCCTTTAGTTATATTATGCATTGGTCTGTAGACTTTGCACTTCTTCGCGCTATGACCAGTTCTTTTACACCTGTTGCAAAATGTCGTGCAGAACCCCAGGTGATGCTCTTCACATCTTTGGCATGGCTGTTTTTGGTTTTTTGTTGCCATTGTTGTTATTGAGATTGTTTTTGTAACGACCCGGAAATTTCCGACCAAATTTAAACCTTAATCTTTATAGGTTTCCGACACGATAAGCAAAATTTGTAATGTTGAGTCTAGAAAGTTTGAAATCTATATTTGGATAATCAACTACCCTTTGACCATGCCCAACGATTCACGAACAACTATTTGTAAATAGATATATATTTTTATATAAAATATTATATATTATTGTTAGAATTAACTATGTAAAATAATAATATATGTTATATATATAAATAGAGTGTATAGAATATATATTTAGTGATCTCAGAGTTATTTAGTTAACAACGGTGTACGAAATATTATATCCAAATAAACTGTCGGGAGGAAGTAGATATTTATTTTCAAAATAGGCACGTTTTAATTTTATTATATTATAATTATTATTAAAGTAATTACTGTGCTTTTCACTTATTTTCAACCTGGTGTATTAATCTTATAATTTTATATATATATTATATATAGACATATGAATGAATGTAGGGATAAGTTTTCATTCATTCACCGAGAAACACACCCACAACTTCTTTTACTACTTGCTTCTTCTTTTATCTTACTTAACATCATTTGTAGCACAACACTTGAATCACACTTCCTCAAAATCGCCTTCTGTTACAACACCTATATCCACCACCCTATCTCCTACCATCGGCCACCACCTTTGGCCTCATGACCACCACATCACCACCAGAGATCACCCTCACCGCCACCCTACAACTCTCAATCTTGTCTCTCTCTCTCTCTCTCTCCATATCCCTCTCATTAACCTCCATGAAACCACTATTGTTGTCACCTTGAAAACATTTTGAACACCGTCACCACCATAAACATCCACCACCTTCATTAAATCACCACCATAAACCACCCAACAATCACCACCTCCTGCTACTACTGCGGCGATCGTTTTCTATTTTAATCGACCAGGATCAGCACCACAACCCCAACCGCGATGTATATTGCTATGGTTTCGTGAAAGGTGCTACACGATTCAAGTATATTAAATTTTGTTTCTGTTTTGCTCGACTCATCACTTAAACTCATTTACTATATCACCAACGATCACAACATCACTTGAAAATCATCTCAACCACCCTTGTCTTTCTTTTTATTTTCTTTTCTGCTAAAGCTGTGTTTTATGAGCCCAAACCCAAAAATCTATCAAACAATCGACAACTTCATCAACAATCAAACAAAGAACCATCAACAAACCACGAAACCCACTGTTGTAATCAACCATCTTTCTGTTTTTTCTTGTTCTACTTCTATTCGCACCACACCTCACCACTTCCATCGTGAGCTTAATCATCAACCAAGACCACCACTCGAAACCCATCAACCACTACTTCACCTCCACGACACCCATCACCTTTATGTTTTCATGGCGGCAACCATATTTTTCTTCCTCTTGCTGCTGATATTCGTTGGAAGTTCACACACATATACACTACATATTGAATATGCAGTATACAAAAAGGAGATATAATTCAATTGCTTTTGTGTGACCTTACTCAATCTATATTCATCATGGCCGACACTTAATTAAAGAAAAGGTGAATATACTTGGATAGATTAGTAAATTGCATATGGGACGATTGTAGGGTCAAGGAAATGAAAGGGACGGCATATTTAATTGAACAATTCATAAACGATCCCAATTTTTCTATTTGAATTAATTTCCACAAATCCTAGATGGGCCATCATGGTTCGTTTTTTTTTTTTTTTTTAAAAGAGCCGTGATTATTTTTAATAAGTTATTAATGATGGAAATAGAGGTGATAATTAAGGATGATCATGTAAAAATAATGATGAAGATGTTGGGTGCTAGTTAGTGAAATTCCTAGGTGTAAGGTTCAAATAAAGGGAAACAAAAAGAATCCAGCGAGGTCTGTTGGGCCACGATTCTTAAATTGTTGAGTTCCTTTTTGGGCTGAATTATAACCGAAATAATACGGAATATGTATATATCGCGAGTCTAATAAATCAGAAAAGGGAATTAGCACAGATGGTTAGGGAGTAAGTGGTTATTCGGGAGGTTGTGAGTTCGAACCAGGGGTGCTGCAAAATATTTATTCCTTTTTGTTGTTAGGCTGAAAAGTCTGTTGGGCCGTAAGTAGTTGGGCCAAAACTGGTTGCTTCTTGTTCTCGGGTTAAATCAAAAGAAGAAGAAGAAAATGAAACAGAATTTGGGGATGGGTTTTATAGTGTTGAGATGATATTTATTTCGGAAAAACACAACAGATCAAATGGTTAAGGGTGTTAGTAAGGGAGTGAGAGGTCATGGGTTCGAGTCCCGTTCCGGACAGTTACTCCTTTTTAATACTCCTTTGAGGTTCGTGAATCCGAGGTCAACCCTATAATTGATCAATGGTGTTATATGTATTTTTACTACAAAATACATTAGGTGAGTATATAGTCCCTTTTAAACTTTAAATATTTTGGGCTGAGAATACATGCGCTGTTTTTTTTATAAATGATTTACGTTATGGACACAAGTGATTAAAAATGATATTCTGCGGATTGATGTGCTAGGTAATTTAGTTATATGTTATAATAGCATGTAAGCGCGAATCCTAAAGATAGATCTATCGGGTTTAACACCCCCATCCAGTAGGCTGCACTAGACATAAGAACTAGTGGGCGGATGTTTAGTACTTCGAGCATTATTTATACACTTGCGAGTGTACATATCCATCTTTGCGAAGATGACTTATTATATTATTGTTAAGGTTGGTTACTGAGGCCTCAACATAAGCAGAATGATTTTATACACTTGCGTGTGTATTATATTTTTATATATGAAATCTTGTGGTCCATAGTTATAACGCTGCTAGCATCAAACCTATGTATCTCACCAACTTTATGTTGACATTTTAAAGCATGTTATTCTCAGGTACGAATTAAGTCTTCCGCTGTGCATTTGCTCATGTTAAGGACATTACTTGGAGTCAATCATCGCAATGGGACCAACTGTTAATGACTTCGTCCGAGAGGATTAGGACCGGTTGTTTCAGTTGGTATCAGAGCGTTGGTCTTAGCGAACCAGGTCTTGCATTAGTGTGTCTAACTGGTAGTTGTTAGGATACATTAGTGAGTCTGGACTTTGACCGTGTCTGCCTGTCAAAAGTTTTGCTTATCATTTCTAGTCGGAAATCATCTTCTTATCATCCTTAGGAAATTTCCTGCTCATCATTCATAAGTCTAGACACGTCTTACTGCATTTAGTGCATCGATAGTGTATAGACAAAATTCATATCCTAGCGCATCTGTAGACTTGCCTGACATATGCCATAAATTCCTCTGTAATCTACGAAATCTTTGGTATTGTACATAGATATTCTATATAGCTAGGATATCCTTCGACATCCGAAAAATCATTTCACATCGAGATCTCTTCCATCCACCAAATTGCTCCCTTTAATCATTTTACCGGCGAACCTGTTCGAGAAACCATTTTCTCTCCCCTTTTTCCAAATATCTCATCACGATTACATATTATTCCATATTTCGAATCTTATTCATTCGCTCGCTTCAACCGACAATCATCCCGTAGTACTAGAAGAAGTTAACAAACTACGCGCTCGTGTGACGACTTTGGAGAACCTGATGCGAAGGTTACGAACACCAGCAGCATCATCATCAGCATCAACAGCATCACCATCATCAACGTCAACGGAATCCTTATCATCCTCAGACCGCAACCACGTTGTAAATTTCAACGTCATAAATTATATCTCGAGCATAACTACCGTTCTACGTATCGTTCTATCTACTTAATTTTCGTTCGACATATCGTTCTACATCGATTACCTTCGCTTTACATTTTACCTCATATATCTTCGTTCGACATGGCAATCATGTAGTCTCTAATGTTTTAGAGATCATGTAATCCAGTGCTAACGATAAATCAAATGAGTTTAATATCTTATTGACTCATTAAATCTATAATTACATCTGAAGAAAATATATATGCAAGTATATTTTCATAAAGATTGTAATTAAACATTCCTTCGTACAAACTGTTAATGATGAAAATATTTTAACGGGTGGGTGGTACCCGAGGAATATTTAGATTTCACATTAATAAGTTACACTGTACATTCTTCGAATCTGATTCAACGGTCGTTTGCTATTCTACTTACAATCACCGATATACGTATCCGCTCACCCCAGAATAACCATTTTCATTCAAATTTCATAATCAGATTTTGACCTATCAAAATCCAACAAGTGGCATAAAGAAGAAAACATTGGACAAAATAAAATTTGTTAGAAACACACGAATTAACTAATTGAAATCTGTTAAGGATTCCACGCTAACTGTTCCGGCTAACTGTCCCCAGCTAACTGAATAACATTTAATTTATCGCAATTTACATTCTCGCAATTTTAATTTCTGCACTGTACATACTGTCGGGACACATGTACAACAATACGTCGGATTAATTCTGAGACAACACGTTGTATAATGGGTCATGATATATATTAATTTATTTTACGCAATTTAATTAACGGGACACGTATACAAGGTTTCGACTTATCATATTGACCCATCTATATATATATTTCGGAACAACCGTAGACACTCTATATGTGAAGGTGGGAGTTGGCTATACAGGGTCGGAGTTGATTCCAAAATATATATATACTTTGAGTTGTGATCGACACCGAGACCGGTACACGGGTCACGATACGTATTAATTAATTCAAATATTATATATTTAATTTATATATGAATTTATTGGACCATTGGACAATCGGACTATTGGACTGCTAACTTTGGACAATAAAAAAATGAATTAAAATGTTGATTATAACATATGAAACTAAACAATTCTTCAAGTTTGCCACTTGATTCCATCTTAAACCTCATTTGTATCTTAACAATTACAATCCATGTTCAAACCTATCATGATTCTTAAAAACACCTCGATTGAAAAGTTGAACCAGCCGCACTTCATCTACGGAAGAAAAGATTTATGCACCTGAAAAACCTTCGAATCCAAATTCATAGTTTAACACAAATCGTGTTGAATCCTTGCCATTTATAAGCAAAAACAATCCTACAATTTCTTTTCAGGAAGCTAATTTTGTCACAGCTCCACTTCGACTTCTCAGTGAGACTACTCCTATTATAATCTCGATATTTATACCTTGTCCTTTCGCCGTTGTTACCGGAGAACCTTTTATATTTTACAACATCATCAGCAGATGTACCAGTAACTCGTTATCTCTGGCGAAATCCGCAATCAGTATTTTGAAAATCTTGTAGAAATTCTCCCAGTTATACCGAAAACGTCTATCCCTAAGAATTTCATACTCCAAATGTGAAGTTCTGAAAAACATCTTGAACTACAGATAATTCTTGAAATGCTGATGAAGCAGCAAAAACTGTAAACGACTTTAACAGTCAAATGTGACAATAAAGTACAGTGTGTTGGTAAAGCTCAGAAAAAGAGAAGGGTTGGAACTGGAAAACGGATTGAGCAAAGTATGAAAGAGGCTGTGGATAAATCACAAGGACTGAATCTGCCTTCAAATAATCCAAATGATTCAGTTTCTGTTGAAACCGTTAGTAAAAAAACCTACTCTTTATCCTAAAACTTTTCAGATGATATTCTTCATCATTAACCTATCTTAGATATTATAAGATATCTTCCTATCCTCCGTTATATGTATTCTCCATATTTCTGGAGATATTTTCACAACTATCCTTATTCGAAATCATTTATCACTCCGTAACATCTGCATTACAACATAAAAGAAACTGTGTTAGTTTCTAAATTCTGAAACCTTCGAGTTTAAAATATGAATGTTTTGAAGCAGTGTTGGGAACTGATGCATGAATTAGAATAATATAATGAAACTTGATCAACTTCATTATATTACAGTAACTCATGTTGAGTTTCTAATGAAGCATGATGATTCTCAGTACCGTCATCATGTGCCATGTTACACGGCTCTTACATTCTATCCAATCTCCAAACACATTAGGAACCTATCACTTTGATAGTTCTATCTTTCCAGAGTATTCTGGTAATTTGACAATTCGAAACCATTCCATTACCATTTCTTCTATGAACATTAGCTATATTCATTCCAAATTTCATACCTACGAATTCCGGACCATTGCTCGCTTGACTCGAGGACGGGAAGATATCAAACCCAACAACCACCCAAAAACTACAAACCGTGTATATCAACACGTATTGCAACGTAAAGACATAGGAGAATTAAAAACAATATAATTCCAAGGAAATCAGAAAAGTGAATAGATTTTTCTGGCGGCAGATGAAAAAGAAGAATAAAGGATATGAAAGTTAGAAGTATAATAAGAATCGGGATTGGGTGGAGCATATGGGAGAATATTTTAAAGAAGGAATTAAGGAGAAAAAGTAAAAGATATAGGATATGGAAATAAGGAAACGAAGGGGGTAGATTTATAGTGAAATATCAGACAAAGAAATCAAAACAGATTTGCCACATTAAATCAAAGGAGATCCTGTTTCCTAAATCGTCGAAGAACCAAATCTTATTACATAAGATTTTCTTTAAATCCCTTAAATTCCGGAAATCAATAGTAGCCACGTCATCGATTAAAACGACTCCATATTTACTCATTTCACTCTTTTGTGATAGCTTCACTCGTGCACTTCACTTGATCAAATAGTTTTATCTATATCTCTCAATATTGATAAAACTTCATTATTATCTCATATGCGTCAAGAAAACATTCTTTTTGTTATCCATGACAACCTCTATCAAAATTTCGGGGACGAAATTTCTTTAACGGGTGGGTACTGTAACGACCCGGAAATTTCCGACCAAATTTAAACCTTAATCTTTATAGGTTTCCGACACGATAAGCAAAATTTGTAATGTTGAGTCTAGAAAGTTTGAAATCTATATTTGGATAATCAACTACCCTTTGACCATGCCCAACGATTCACGAACAACTATTTGTAAATAGATATATATTTTTATATAAAATATTATATATTATTGTTAGAATTAACTATGTAAAATAATAATATATGTTATATATATAAATAGAGTGTATAGAATATATATTTAGTGATCTCAGAGTTATTTAGTTAACAACGGTGTACGAAATATTATATCCAAATAAACTGTCGGGAGGAAGTAGATATTTATTTTCAAAATAGGCACGTTTTAATTGTATTATATTATAATTATTATTAAAGTAATTACTGTGCTTTTCACTTATTTTCAACCTGGTGTATTAATCTTATAATTTTATATATATATTATATATAGACATATGAATGAATGTAGGGATAAGTTTTCATTCATTCACCGAGAAACACACCCACAACTTCTTTTACTACTTGCTTCTTCTTTTATCTTACTTAACATCATTTGTAGCACAACACTTGAATCACACTTCCTCAAAATCGCCTTCTATTACAACACCTATATCCACCACCCTATCTCCTACCATCGGCCACCACCTTTGGCCTCATGACCACCACATCACCACCAGAGATCACCCTCACCGCCACCCTACAACTCTCAATCTTGTCTCTCTCTCTCTCTCTCTCTCCATATCCCTCTCATTAACCTCCATGAAACCACTATTGTTGTCACCTTGAAAACATTTTGAACACCGTCACCACCATAAACATCCACCACCTTCATTAAATCGCCACCATAAACCACCCAACAATCACCACCTCCTGCTACTACTGCGGCGATCGTTTTCTATTTTAATCGACCAGGATCAGCACCACAACCCCAACCGCGATGTATATTGCTATGGTTTCGTGAAAGGTGCTACACGATTCAAGTATATTAAATTTTGTTTCTGTTTTGCTCGACTCATCACTTAAACTCATTTACTATATCACCAACGATCACAACATCACTTGAAAATCATCTCAACCACCCTTGTCTTTCTTTTTATTTTCTTTTCTGCTAAAGCTGTGTTTTATGAGCCCAAACCCAAAAACCTATCAAACAATCGACAACTTCATCAACAATCAAACAAAGAACCATCAACAAACCACGAAACCCACTGTTGTAATCAACCATCTTTCTGTTTTTTCTTGTTCTACTTCTATTCGCACCACACCTCACCACTTCCATCGTGAGCTTAATCATCAACCAAGACCACCACTCGAAACCCATCAACCACTACTTCACCTCCACGACACCCATCACCTTTATGTTTTCATGGCGGCAACCATATTTTTCTTCCTCTTGCTGCTGATATTCGTTGGAAGTTCACACACATATACACTACATATTGAATATGCAGTATACAAAAAGGAGATATAATTCAATTGCTTTTGTGTGACCTTACTCATTCTATATTCATCATGGCCGACACTTAATTAAAGAAAAGGTGAATATACTTGGATAGATTAGTAAATTGCATATGGGACGATTGTAGGGTCAAGGAAATGAAAGGGACGGCATATTTAATTGAACAATTCATAAACGATCCCAATTTTTCTATTTGAATTAATTTCCACAAATCCTAGATGGGCCATCATGGTTCGTTTTTTTTTTTTTTTTTTTTTTTTTTTTAAAAGAGCCGTGATTATTTTTAATAAGTTATTAATGATGGAAATAGAGGTGATAATTAAGGATGATCATGTAAAAATAATGATGAAGATGTTGGGTGCTAGTTAGTGAAATTCCTAGGTGTAAGGTTCAAATAAAGGGAAACAAAAAGAATCCAGCGAGGTCTGTTGGGCCACGATTCTTAAATTGTTGAGTTCCTTTTTGGGCTGAATTATAACCGAAATAATACGGAATATGTATATATCGCGAGTCTAATAAATCAGAAAAGGGAATTAGCACAGATGGTTAGGGAGTAAGTGGTTATTCGGGAGGTTGTGAGTTCGAACCAGGGGTGCTGCAAAATATTTATTCCTTTTTGTTGTTAGGCTGAAAAGTCTGTTGGGTCGTAAGTAGTTGGGCCAAAACTGGTTGCTTCTTGTTCTCGGGTTAAATCAAAAGAAGAAGAAGAAAATGAAACAGAATTTGGGGATGGGTTTTATAGTGTTGAGATGATATTTATTTCGGAAAAACACAACAGATCAAATGGTTAAGGGTGTTAGTAAGGGAGTGAGAGGTCATGGGTTCGAGTCCCGTTCCGGACAGTTACTCCTTTTTAATACTCCTTTGAGGTTCGTGAATCCGAGGTCAACCCTATAATTGATCAATGGTGTTATATGTATTTTTACTACAAAATACATTAGGTGAGTATATAGTCCCTTTTAAACTTTAAATATTTTGGGCTGAGAATACATGCGCTGTTTTTTTTATAAATGATTTACGTTATGGACACAAGTGATTAAAAATGATATTCTGCGGATTGATGTGCTAGGTAATTTAGTTATATGTTATAATAGCATGTAAGCGCGAATCCTAAAGATAGATCTATCGGGTTTAACACCCCCATCCAGTAGGCTGCACTAGACATAAGAACTAGTGGGCGGATGTTTAGTACTTCGAGCATTATTTATACACTTGCGAGTGTACATATCCATCTTTGCGAAGATGACTTATTATATTATTGTTAAGGTTGGTTACTGAGGCCTCAACATAAGCAGAATGATTTTATACACTTGCGTGTGTATTATATTTTTATATATGAAATCTTGTGGTCCATAGTTATAACGCTGCTAGCATCAAACCTATATATCTCACCAACTTTATGTTGACATTTTAAAGCATGTTATTCTCAGGTACGAATTAAGTCTTCCGCTGTGCATTTGCTCATGTTAAGGACATTACTTGGAGTCAATCATCGCAATGGGACCAACTGTTAATGACTTCGTCCGGGAGGATTAGGACCGGTTGTTTCAGTTGTTGGGATTGTTATTGTTGTTGTTGTTATTGTTGTTGGGATGGTTATTGTAGTTGTTATTGGGACGTTTGTTGAAGTTGTTGTTGCGATTGATGTTGCGATTATTGGGATAGTTATTGCGATTGTAGTTGTGATTGTTGTTGTTGTATTGGTGACTCTTGTCGTTGGTTTCTTCCCACTTTCTCTTGACTTGTTTCATGTTAGCCTCTTCGGTCACCTGCTCTTTAATCCTTCCTTCAATCTGGTTCACTAATTTGTGAGCCATTCAACTTGCCTTTTGTATGGAGGCGGGCTCGTGTGAACTCACATCTTCTTGAATTCTTTCCGGTAACCCTTTTACAAATGCGTCGATCTTCTCTTCTTCGTCTTCGAACGTTCTGGGACACAATAGGAACAATTATGTGAATCGTCGTTCGTACGTGGTGATATCGAAACCTTGCGTTCGTAATCCTCTAAGCTCTACCTTGAGCTTATTGATCTCGTTTCTAGGACGATACTTCTCGTTCATCAATTGCTTAAATGCTGACCATGGTAGTGCGTAAGCAGCATCTTGCCCTACCTGCTCGAGATAGGTATTCCACCATGTTAACGCCGTACCTGTGAAGGTATGCGTAGCGTACTTAACTTTGTCCTCTTCAGTACACTTACTTATGGCAAACACCTATTCGACCTTCTCGGTCCATCGTTTCAATCCAATTGGTCCTTCGGTTCCATCAAATTCCAAAGGTTTGCAGGCAGTGAAGTCTTTGTAGGAGCATCCTACACGATTTCTTGTGAAATTAGTTCCACTGCTAGATCCAGAGTTATTGTTATTTTACATCGCAGTCTGTACTGCAGCTATGTTTGCTGCAAGGAAAATACGGAAGTCTTCCTCACTCATGTTCAAGTTTTGACGAGTCGCCGGTGCCATTTCCTTCAAAAATAGCCAAAAGAATTGAGTTAATCATATAGAATTTAAGAGTAGTCAATAGTATTTCATAGCATAATATGAACTTTTTTATAAAAGCTTTTTCTTCATATTAGCATTTTATAGTTTTAATTCGGGTAGTACCTACCCGTTAAGTTCATACTTAGCAGCTATTATACAATTCAACTACTACAATTCTATATGAAAAACTTATTACAATAATATTTAGCGTTCAAACTTTATCTAATATTTTACAAACTTACAATACCGCAATTATACATATAGGATGAAATATAGCACATAATAACTTTGCTACTCGGCAGCTATGAAGGCAATTCTAGTTAATGCGCAAGTTGTTCCGCAAAAGAAATAAAGACACGTAATTCATAAGTCCAGAAACAAGTCATGCATTCAGGTTTTACTAAGACGACTTCCCATCCTTGATCTTGTGGAAAGTAACCGTTATGACCATTGGCTAGGCAGTATGTTGTAATGTAGTCAAAAGGACGAGGGTTTCGTAATGTCCAACATCCCCGTAATAATCTACAAACCTTGTTTCTCACCCCAACTACTGAATCCGTCACTTGTGAGAAGGTTTTATTTAAAAGTTGCAATCCGATGTTCTTTTTCTCACTTTGGTACGAAGCGAACATCACTAACCCGTAAGTATAACATGCTTCTTTATGTTGCATTTTAGAAGCTCTTTCTAACTCACGAAATCCTATGTTGGGATATGTTGAGTCAAAATAGGTTCTTAACCCGTAGCGTAAAATTGCATTTGGGTTCCCCGCATTTAACGCTTTAAAGAAAACACGACGTAACTTACGGTCTTCCCAATGTGATATACCCCACCTATCAAAGGAAAGCCTTTTATAAACTAAGGCATTTCTGGAAAGTCTTTCAAATGTTTGGCAAGTTAATTTCGCCATAACTAAATGTGGTGATGAATTCTGACCGACTCTAGACAAGATTTTCTCAATCATATCCTCTGGTAGGTCTTCTAAAATATTCGGTTATCTACCCTTAACGTCCATTTTTTTTTATACTGTAAAATAGATAAGGATTAGATTCACAAAAGACAATTAACAAACAATACAAACAATTTTTACATAGACCATAAAAGGACAAGCACACTACAATACATATAATACACAACATGATTACAACCCTCTAATCTAAATCACTAGTTTCTTCTTCTTCGGACTTGGTTCGTTTTCCTAATTTTCTAGGGATATATGGTGTTCCTCTAATACGAGCCGTCGTTTTCCACAATGGTTTAGAAAAACCTGGTGGTTTAGAGGTTCCCGGGTTATTGTTACAATTTAGGAAATACGGACGTTGCCGATACATATAAAGTTCATCGGGATTGGAATCACGTTTCTTTATTTTGTTACCTTTTATCTTATTATTTTCTTTTGCTTTATTAAATTGGGTCGAGGTAATTTCTATAACATCATCGAAATCCTCATCGGGATCCGATTCATCGGAAAATTGGTAATCTTCCCAATATTTTGCTTCCTCGGCGGAAACACCATTGATCATTATTGACTTTGGTCCGTTGATTGAGGATTTTCTTTTATTTAATCGATTTATAGTAGGTATCAATATTTCTTCCTTCAAAACCTCTTCTTCTTCCGGTTCCTCCTCTTCCGGTTCCTCTATGGGAATTTGTGAATCTTCCCAAAGTATATTCGACTCTTCATTATTATTAGGTGAGTCGATGGGATTTGTACTAGTGGTAGACATCTATCACACAATATCAAACACATTAAGAGGTTAATATATCACATAATATTTACATTTTAATAATATATAGTTTCCAATAAAAGTGTTAAGCAATCGTTTTTAAAGAAAACACGGTCGAAGTCCAGACTCACTAATGTATCCTAACAAACTCGATAAGACACACTAATGCAAATTTCTGGTTCTCTAAGACTAACGCTCGGATACCAACTGAAATGTCCCGTTCATATTGATTATAAACATTCCATATTAATTGATTTCATTACGAGGTTTTGACCTCTATATAAGACGTTTTTCAAAGACTGCATTCATTTTTAAAACAAACCATAACCTTTATTTTATCGAGAAGGTTTAATGGACACCACCTAGATTATCAGAAATGATAATCTAAAAAATATCACACTTACACACTACCAATACATATTGGTTTACAATATTAATATGTTACAACAAAGTAAATTTCGAATGCAGTTTTAAACAATATTATACAAGCATGCTGACTCCAAATCTTGTCCATATATTAGCATGCAGCAGCGAAAGCTCTTAATAATCACCTGAGAATAAACATGCTTTAAACGTCAACAAAAATCTTGGTGATTTATAGGTTTAACCTATATATTTATCAAATCGTAATAATAGACCACAAGATTTCATATTTCAATACACATCTCATACATACAGATAAAAATCATTCATATGGTGAACACCTGGTAACCGAAATTAACAAGATGGATATAAGAATATCCCCTATCATTCTGGGACATCCATCGGATATGATAAAACAACATCGAAGTACTAAAGCATCCGCTACAACGGATGGGGTTTGTTGAGCCAAATAGATCTATCTTTAGGATTCGCGTCAATTAGTAGACTGGTTTACTAATTCTTAGGTTACCAAGTAAAAAGGGGCATATTCGGCTTCGATCGTTCAACCATAGAAAGTAGTTTCATGTACTTGTGTCTATTTTGTAAATCATTTATAAAACTGCATGTATTCTCATCCCGAAATATTAGATTTTAAAAGTGAGACTATAACTCACTTTCACAGATTTTTACTTCGTTGGGAAGTAAGACTTGACCACTGGTCGATTCACGAACCTATAACAAATATGTACATATATATCAAAGTATGTTCAAAATATATTTACAACATTTTTAATACGTTTTAATGTTTTAAGTTTATTAAGTCAGCTGTCCTCGTTAGTAACCTACAACTAGTTGTCCATAGTTAGATGTACAGAAATATATTGATATATATTATCTTGACCTAATCCATGACCCAGTGTATACACGTCTCATGCTAGATCACAACTCAAAGTATATATATTTTTAGAATCAACCTCAACCCTGTATAGCTAACTCAAACATTACTGCATATAGAGTGTATATGGTTGTTCCAAATAATATATATACATGGGTCGATATGATATGTCAAAACATTTGCATACGTGTCTATGGTATCCCAAGATTACATAATATATTAGAATACATGTATAATACAATATAAGTTAGCTAGGATATGATTTGTATAGAATTGTTACAATATTTCCCGTAGCTACAACAATAAAAAAATATCCAATCTTGTTTTACCCATAACTTCTTCGTTTTAAATCCGTTTTGAGTGAATCAAATTGCTATGGTTTCATATTGAACTCTATTTTATGAATATAAACATAAAAAGTATAGGTTTATAGTCAGAAATATAATTTACAAGTTGTTTTTGTAAGAGGTAGTCATTTCAGTCGAAAGAACAACGTCTTGATGACCATTTTGAAAAACATACTTCCACTTTGAGTTTAACCATGATTTTTGGATATATTTTCATGTTCATAAGAAAAATCATTTTCCCAGAAGAACAACTTTTAAATCAAAGTTTATCATAGTTTTTAATTATCAAACCCAAAACAGCCCGCGGTGTTACTACGACGGCGTATGTTCGGTTTTACGGTGTTTTGCGTGTTTTCAGGTTTTAAATCATTAATTTAGCATATCATATAGATATAGAACATGTGTTTAATTGATTTTAAAAGTCAAGTTAGAAGGATTAACTTTTGTTTGTGAACAAGTTTAGAATTAACTAAACTATGTTCTAGTGATTTCAAGATTAAACCTTCGAATAAGGTAGTTTTATATATATGAATCGAATGATGTTATGAACATCATTACTACCTCAAGTTTTATGGATAAACCTACTGAAAATGAGAAAAATAGATCTAGCTTCAAAGGATCCTTGGATGGCTTGAAAGTTCTTGAAGCAGAATCATGACACGAAAACAAGTTCAAGTAAGATTTTCACTCGAAATAAGATTGTTATAGTTATAGAAATTGAATCAAAGTTTGAATATGAGTATTACCTTGTATTAGAAAGATATCTTACTGTAAATAAGAAAGATTTCTTTAGGTTGGATGATCACTTTACAAGATTGGAAGTAAGCTAGCAAACTTGGAAGTATTCTTGATTTTATGAAACTAGAACTTATAGAATTTATGAAGAACACTTAGAA
Organism: Rutidosis leptorrhynchoides; assembly: GCF_046630445.1. Classification (NCBI taxonomy): domain Eukaryota; kingdom Viridiplantae; phylum Streptophyta; class Magnoliopsida; order Asterales; family Asteraceae; genus Rutidosis; species Rutidosis leptorrhynchoides. The sequence goes on from NC_092336.1 coordinate 295,414,339, forward strand.
CTTGAAGATAGAACTTGAGAGAGATCAATTAGATGAATAAAATTGAAGAATGAAAGTGTTTGTAGGTGTTTTTGGTCGTTGGTATATGGATTAGATATAAAGGATGTGTAATTTTGTTTACATGTAAATAAGACATGAATGATTACTAATATTTTTGTAATTTTATGAGATATTTCATGCTAGTTGCCAAATGATGGTTCCCACATGTGTTAGGTAACTCACATGGGCTGCTAAGAGCTGATCATTGGAGTGTATATACCAATTGTACATACATCTAAAAGCTGTGTATTGTATGAGTTCGAATACGGGTGCATACGAGTAGAATTGTTGATGAAAATGAATGAGGATGTAATTGTAAGCATTTTTATTAAGTAGAAGTACTTTGATAAGTGTCTTGAAGTCTTTCAAAAGTGTATGAATACATACTAAAACACTACATGTAAATACATTTTAACTGAGTCGTTAAGTCATCGTTAGTCGTTACATGTAAATGTTGTTTTGAAACCTTTAGGTTAACGATCTTATTAAATGTTGCTAACCCATTGTTTATTATATTTAAAGAGATCTTAAATTGTTACATTATCATGATATTATGATATATAATATATCTTAGTATGATATATATATAGTTAAATGTCGTTACAACGATAATCGTTACATATATGTCTCGATTCGAAATCATTAAGTTAGTAGTCTTGTTTTTACATATGTAGTTCATTGTTAATTGTCATGACCCGGAAATTTCTGACCAAATTTAAACTAAATCTTAAAATAATTTCGACACGATAAGAAAAGTCTGTTAGGTTGAGTCTCAAAAATTTTGAACTGTTTCATATATTCATTGACCTTAGACTATTTCCTACGATTCACGAACAACTATTTGTAAATAGATGCATATATATTTAAATATAAATATAAATTTATATATATATATATAATAATTTGAAATATAAATTGAAATAATAATACTTATTATTAATATTGTTATTGTTATTTATATTATTCTTATTAATGATATTGAAAGTATTATTATTATTAATATATTTATTTATATTTATAAATTACTAATCAAAATATTAGATAAATATTACAGAATTCGTTACACATCCCTATCAAGTTTAAATTTTCTCTTATGTCTTCTTGTTCTGACTGAATATTCGTGTCGACACATTAATTACAAAAGAGGAGGTGGCTATGTGCTGTAAAGCATATGGGAACAATTATCATTTTGTTTTTCTGACTTTCTAATACAAAAACACATGCACATAATTCTATATATAATATAGATGACCCACTATATTCTTAATCATCGATAAACATTATTTCCTTGTGTTGTTTTCGTGAACTCACCCAACTACATCACCCTTCTTCTTCAAGTGCAACTAGTTACTATTTTCCAGTAGAACATCAACGACCTCCTACCACCACCTTAAACCCATCGTGGCAACCACCTATCTCATCTATTTATTCTCAATACCTCATGTATTTATACAATTACATAGAGGAAAACACACCCTTTCATCACCAACTCATCACTGTCTAGAAACTCACGTATTTGCTTCTGAGTACTAACCTAAAATAACCGTCACCCATGATGATCACCTTACAAACACCTTCTCAGGCACCCCACCATCACAAATCCGTGACTGCGAGCACCACTCTACAACCACCTCACATCACCATCAATCATCAATCATCATCACCCCTAACCCATTAACTACCAAGGATTCTAGTGGAAACTACAAACGGCTGATACAATGATTGTTTTTCTTCTGCTCCTCATTCAAACCCAAAACATCACCCTTTGAAACTGCTACACCTTATTCTTCTACTGCTCCCGTACACCATCTGTTTCAGTTCCTGTCGAAAATCCTCAAGACCCAACCATGTACCTGCTGTTGCTATGTGATTTTTTTCTAGATATTGTTCAAACGAAATCATTGAAGAAGACTATGGATAGTTACTGTATCGCTACTATCCAATTTCTGTTTCTTCTATTTCCTTGTTGACCGGACACCACCCAACTCAAAACCATGGTAAATAACTGCTGCTACATCTGTGTTTGTTATTTTTGTCAAGCCCAACCAAAAACACAAAGGAAGAAGATGAATACGATATTGCTTACTGTTGCTGCTGTGGTGTTTTATTTCTGCTGCTGCAGCTTTACGTGTTTAATGTTATGGTGAACGACATCTTAATAAATAATGATGATGAATGATCATATAATAGTGATGAGCCATTAAAATTGATCAAGTAAATTAATATTCTATTAACCCACTAGTAAGTGGTAGGGTTGCTATGCTGAATCCTTATCAATCAAACTGTGCAAGTTACAAAGATAATGTACTTGGGCCGATTTTACATACCATATCGTAGTTGGGCCGTGATTTTATTTAAAGTTTTGGGTTGTGATTTAAAATCTTGGGCCGTGAACTTTGGGTTCTATTGGGCCGAATGGTTATGTTGAGTGAGTTGATGCAATGGTATTAGTGAATGATTATGTGATTATGATTATGAAAATGATAAACGTGATACTATAATAATGATAATGATTATTATGGTAATAAAGGATAATGAATGATGATGATGAGTTTATAAGGTTGATGATGAAGATAGAATAAGGATGATATGATGAATTTATTACACGGTGTTGTTCATGATATATACTTAAACACGCGAGTTCTAATCAGAAAATAACCAACAACTCAGTGGTTAAGGGTGTTTGTGTGTAATCAAGAGGTCTCGGGTTCGAGCCCAGGCATTGGCAGTTTTTGTTTTTAAAGTTTTTCCTTTTAAAGGTAGTTTTCAATATTTTTATTATTATTATTATTATTATTATTATTATTATTATTATTATTATTATTATTATTAAAAATTATTATCATTATTATTATTATCATTATTTTTATTACTAGTATTATCATTATTATTATTCTTACAACAAATAAATATTATGCATATAAAATTATACTTATAATAATATTACATATAATAAACATATTTTTTTTATATAAACATTCATATATAACAAATGATGTATTTTTAATATAATATTAATCATATTCATATATAAATATTAAAATAAGTATATAAATATTAGTCATTTTTAAAGATACATACAAATTAACTATATATAAAATATAATTTTAGATATAATAAATTTGTTCGATTACAAATATATGTGTCAATATATAGAAACGATATAGGTTCGTGAATCCGAGGTCAACCCGGCATTATTCAATATAGTCATATGTATTTTTACTACAAAATACATTAGGTGAGTTTCATTTACTCCCTTTTTAATTGCTTTTGCAATATATATTTTTGAGCTGAGAATACATGCAATATTTTATAAATGCTTTACGAAATAGAGACAAGTGATTAAAATGATATTCTGTGGATTGATGTGCTAGGTAATTTAGTTACATGTTATAAGAGCATTTATGCGCGAATCCTAAAGATAGATCTATCGGGCTTAACACCCCCATCCTGTAGGCTGCACTAGACATAAGAGCTAGTGGGCGGATGTTTAGTACTTCGAGGATTATTTATATACTTGCGAGTGTACATATCCATCTTTTCGAAGATGACTTATTATATTATTGTTAAGGTTGGTTACTAAGGCCTCAACATAAAAAGAACGGTTTTATACACTTGCGAGTGTACATATATTTATAAACGGAAATCTTGTGGTCTATTAATATATTGAAATGATTGTTATGATAAACCTATGAACTCACCAACCTTTTGGTTGAAACTTTTAAGCATGTTTATTCTCAAGTACGAATTAAGTCTTCCGCTGTGCATTTGCTCATTTTAAAGATATTACATGGAGTCGTTCAAGACATATAGAGGTCTGTACCTCGCAACGGAACCAGTTGTTGAAGAATTCATCCAGGTGGATTAGGATGGGTTGTCACAGGTGGTATCAGAGCTGGTTTAAGCTATCTCGTCAGCTTAATCGTAGAGGGGGTTCTCACAGTGTTACCTGTGATGAAGCATTGGCTCTTACTCCTCGCGATCCGAATATGGTTAGCTTTGCCGAGAGGCCGGGCCGTAAAATTAGTGTCTGGGGTACGCTCAGTGGTCACCAGTCGGTTAACTGGGAAGGCACTGAGCGGGATGCGTCCCCACATATCACAGGTGGTATCAGAGCGGTGGTCTTAGCGAACCAGGTCTTGCATTAGTGTGTCTAACTGATAGTTGTTTAGATGCATTAGTGAGTCTGGACTTTGATCGTGTCTGCATGTCAAAAGTTTTGCTTATCATTACGTGTCGAAAATTATTTGTTTCTCATCCTTAAAGTCTAGACATGTCTTACTGCCTCTATTACATAGACAGTGTATAGATAAATTCATATCTTAGCGTATCTGCTAATCCATATCTTAGCGTACCTGTTACTGTAAACTTTGCCTGTCGTATTCCGTAGATTCCTCCGTAACTTATGGGATTTGAGTATTATATATGCATATGTAACTATGTATTGCAGGGTACTAATCTACATCCTATAATCTATTTCTTATCAAAAATCCTTCATCTGATCGTACGAGATGAACCCCTCAACCAGTTCGAGTTCCTCAGATTTCGATAGCTATTCCGATAGTTATTCCGACAGCTATTCCGACAAGGATATTCACCTAAGCTCCGAAAGCGGTGTCACCAGAATGAATCAATCAATCATCCATCCCCAATTCATCTGATGAGTTCGTAGTCGAATTAATCAATGTAGACGCGAAGAAGGTGATCCTTTTCACCAACCGAATTTAACTCTTGACGATGAACCTAAAGCACTTACTGGCGAACCTGTTCGTAATACCATTTACTCTCTCATTTCCAGAGTATCTTAACATGATTATATACTATCTCAAAATTCGAAACCTTATTCACTCTCTCGTTCCTACCGAAAATCATCCCGGTGTAATAGAAGAAGTCAACGAGCTTCGCGCTCGAGTAATCAATGTGGAGGATATGGTGCAAAAATTACCAGCTTTAGCAACGTCAACAACATCAACAGTACCACCACCATCTAGCAACAGCAACATCCGCATTCACACCTCAAATTTCACAATCTGTCCCGCGAACATCAACACCATATGCACCATAGATACCAAGGAGTACCAACAATAATAACCGATGAAGTATTGATCCATAACTTCATTAATATACTGTGAAGAACATGCGATTCCTAATAGTTAACGATGAAGTATTGACCCGTAATTTCATTAATATTCTGCGAAGAATATGTAGTTCCTAATAGTCTTAGAGATTACGTATTCTAGCTCAAACCGAAAATCATATGAGTTTAATATCATATTAACTCATTAAATCTATGATTACATCTGAAGAAAATATATGTATATATGTTTTCATAAATATTGTAATTAAAAATTCTTTCGTACAAACCGTTAATGGTGAAAATATTTTAAAGGGTAGGTAATACCGAGGAATATTTAGATTTCACATTAATAAGTTACACTATACATTCTTTCAATTCCGATTCAACAGTCATTTATTATCCTACCTACATCCACAGATATACGAATCCGTTCACTGCAGAATAACTATTTTCATCCAATTTCAGATTTGGATTTTGATTTATTAGAATCCAACAAGTGGTATAATGAAGAAAACATTGGACAAAATAAAATTTGTTAAAAACAAACAAATTAACTATGAGAAATTTTGTTAAGAATCCACGCTAACTGTTCCTAGCTAACTGTTAATTTCGTATTACCTTTTATTTATCGCAATTTATTTATCGCAATTTATTTATCGCATTTTATTTATCGCAATTTTAATTCTCGCAATTTTAATTATCATCATTTAATTTCTGTTATTTATTTTACGCACTTTAAATATTAGGACACGTATACAAAGTTTTGACATATCATATCGACGCATGTATATATATTATTTGGAATAACCATAGACACTCTATATGCTGTAATGCTCAAGTTCGCTATACAGGGTTGAGGTTGATTTTACAGTAATATATATACTTTGAGTTGTGATCGAGTCTGAGACATGTACACGAATTCTGTAATTGTATATATGTATAATAATATTCTTGGTACATCCTAACACAATAAGTATACAATACGTTTTGATAAATCCTAAGACAATATGTACACAATACGTCTTAGTTAATTCTAAGACAATACGTATAAAATACGTCTCTGGGTTGATGCAAAGACAATACGTATACAATACGTCGTGGGGAAATTCTAAGAATATATATATATATACACCGATTATTGGACTATCAACATTGGACAATTAAAAGTGAATTAAAATATTGATTATAACATATGAAACTAAACAATTCTTCAAGTTTGCCACTTGATTTCATTTTAAACAATCTTTTGTATCTTGACGATTACCATCTCCGTTCAAACCCTTCGATATTCTTGAAAACCCTCGGTTTGATAACCAATGATCCAGATCCGTTAACTTTGAAAATGCTGACGAAGCAGCATGTTGTAGATGGTCTTAATGGCCGAAAGTTGATGATAAAGAATGGAACGCTCGATAGAAAATTTGGTACTGAAAAACGGATTCAGCTAACCACGAAGGAGATCAAGGACAAATACAAGGACCAAACCCTATATTCAAAGAATTCAGGTAATTCGGATCCGATGAAACCTTCAACGAATATCTTGCTCCATACACATGTTAAAATCTTGCGAAAAATCTTTCTTCATCAACCTTCGAACTTAGAAATTCCAAAATATCATCATCAATATTCTCGATATTTCTGAGGATATTTTCATAAGTATTCTTGTTTTAAATTATATACCTCTTCGTGCTTTCTGTATTACCTTATATTAGAAACTTCTGTAAAATTTAAATATAAATTACGAATGAATTTTGGAAAAGTGTTAAGAATTTGAGCATGAGTTAGTATAATATAATGACACTTAGCCAACGTGATTATATTATAGTAAGTCATACTGAAATTTCTAATGAAACATGATGATTCACAGAATATATCGTCATCATGTGCCATGTTACATTACTCTTTCATTCTGCTTAACTTCTGAACATATCAAGAAAATATATTCTTGATAGTTCTATCCTCAGTGATTCTAGTATTTTGACAAATCAAATCGTGATATTATGTTCTTTCTTGTTTAAAACATTAAGTTCATTCGAAACCCCATACTTACGAATTCTGGACCATTACTCGCTTTACTAGAGGTCGAGAAGAAAATAAAAAGGCAAAGAGCTCCAAAATATAAGAGAAAATATAAAGCCCAATAACAAAACGGAGGTTACAGACCGTGGATATTAATACGAATAGCAATATAAAGACACGGTAGAATTAAGAATAGTACCACCCCAAGGTAATAGTAGAAGTAAACAGATTCTTCTGGTGGAAGATTAAAAAGAAGGATGACAGAAATGATAATTAGGAAAATATCAAGGATTAGAACTGGATGAAGCATTTTCACAATCTTTTAGAAGTAAGAATTAAGAAAGAAAGTATAGGAGTGATGAAAATAATGGAACGGAAAGGATTAATTTATAATGAAAATTTCAGGCATATCAATCGAGGTAGATGATCGCATTTAATTAAAGAGGATCCAAATTTCCTTATTTAACGAAGAATCAAATCTTATATAGATTTCGAAGATCATCTTTAAATCCCTTGAATTCCGTAAATCAACTATTACTACATCAAAAGTTAAGACGAATCTTTAATTCCTAATTTCACTCTTTTGTGACAGCTTCACTCGTACGCTTCACATAATCGAACTGTTTTATCTATATTAATCAATAATGATAAAACTCTATTTATCAACTCATATTCATCATGAAAACATTTTTAGTGTTACCCATGACGACCTCGATCAAATTTCGGGACGAAATTTCTTTAACGGGTAGGTACTATCATGACCCGGAAATTTCTGACCAAATTTAAACTAAATCTTAAAATAATCTCGACACGATAAGAAAAGTCTGTTAGGTTGAGTCTCAAAAATTTTGAACTGTTTCATATATTCATTGACCTTCGACTATTTCCTACGATTCACGAACAACTATTTGTAAATAGATGCATATATATTTAAATATAAATATAAATTTATATATATATATATATATATATATATATATATATATATATATATATATATATATATATATATATATATATATATATATATATATATATATATATATATATATATATATATATATATAATAATTTGAAATATAAATTGAAATAATAATACTTATTATTAATATTGTTATTGTTATTTATATTATTCTTAATAATGATATTGAAAGTATTATTATTATTAATATATTTATTTATATTTATAAATTACTAATCAAAATATTAGATAAATCTTACAGAATTCGTTACACATCCCTATCAAGTTTAAATTTTCTCTTCTGTCTTCTTGTTCTGACTGAATATTCTTGTCGACACATTAATTACAAAAGAGGAGGTGGTTATGTGCTGTAAAGCATATGGGAACAATTATCATTTTGTTTTTCTGACTTTCTAATACAAAAACACATGCATATAATTCTATATATAATATAGATGACCAACTATATTCTTAATCATCGAAAACATTATTTCCTTGTGTTGTTTTCGTGAACTCACCCAACCACATCACCCTTCTTATTCAAGTGCAACTAGTTACTATTTTCCAGTAGAACATCAACGACCTCCTACCACCACCTTAAACCCATCGTAGTAACCACCTATCTCATCTATTTATTCTCTATACCCCATGTATTTATACAATTACATAGAGGAAAACACACCCTTTCATCACTAACTCATCACTCTCTAGCAACTCACGTATTCTCTTCTGAGTACTAACTGAAAATAACCGTCACCCATGATGATCACCTTACAAACACCTTCTCCGGCACCCCACCATCACAAACCCGTGACTGCGAGCACCACTCTACAACCACCTCACATCACTATCAATCATCAATCATCATCACCCCTAACCCATTAACTACCATGGATTCCGGTGGAAACTACAAACGGCTGCTACAATGAGTTTTTTTCTTCTGCTCCTCATTCGAACCCAAAACATCACCCTTTGAAACTGCTACACCTTATTCTTTTACTGCTGCCGCACACCATCTGTTTCAGTTCCTGTCGAACAATCCTCAAGACCCAACCATGTACCTACTGTTGCTATGTGATTTTTTTCTAGATATTGTTCAAACAAAATCACTGAAGAAGACGATGGATAGTTACTGTATCGCTACTATCCAATTTCTGTTTCTTCTATTTCCTTGTTGACCGGACACCACCCAACTCAAAACCATGGTAAATAACTGCTGCTACGTCTGTGTTTGTTATTTTTGTCAAGCCCAACCGAAAACATAAAGGAAGAAGATGAATACAATATTGCTTATTGTTGCTGCTGTGGTGTTTTATTTCTGCTGCTGCAGCTTTACGTGTTTAATGCTATGGTGAACGAAATCTTAATAAATAATGATGATGAATGATCATATAATAGTGATGAGCTATTAACCCACTAGTAAGTGGTAGGGTTGTTATGCTGAATCCTTATCAATCGAACTGTGCAAGTTACAAAGATAATGTACTTGGGCCGATTTTACATACCATATCGCAGTTGGGCCATGATTTTATTTAAAGTTTTGGGTTGTGATTTAAAATCTTGGGCCGTGAACTTTGGGTTCTGTTGGGCCGAATGGTTATGTTGAGTGAGTTGATACAATGGTAATAGCGAATGATTATGTGATTATGATTATGAAAATGATAAACGTGATACTATATTAATGATAATGATTATGATGGTAATAAAGGATAACGAATGATGATGATGAGTTCATAAGGTTGATGATGAAGATAGAATGAGGATGATATGATGAATTTATTACACGGTTTTGTACATGATATATACTTAAACACACGAGTTCTAATCAGAAAATAACCAACAACTCAGTAGTTAAGGGTGTTTGTGTGTAATCAAGAGGTCTCGGGTTCGAGCCCGGGCATTGACAGTTTTTGTTATTGAAGTTTTTCCTTTTAAAGGTAGTTTTCATTATTATTATTATTATTATTATTATTATTATTATTATTATTATTATTATTATTATTATTATTATTATTATTATTATTATTATTATTATTATTATTATTATTATTATTATTATTATTATTATTATTATTATTATTATTATTATTATTATAAGTATTATTATTATTATTAAAAATTATTATCATTATTATTATTATCATTATTTTTATTACTAGTATTATCATTATTATTATTCTTACAACAAATAAATATTATGCATATAAAATTATACTTATAATAATATTACATATAATAAACATATTTTTTTATATAAACATTCATATATAACAAATGATGTATTTTTAATATAATATTAATCATATATAAATATTAAAATAACTATATAAATATAAGTCATTTTTAAAGATACATACAAATTAACTATATATAATATATAATTTAAGATATAATAAATTTGTTCGATTACAAATATATGTGTTAATATATATAAATGATATAGGTTCGTGAATCCGAGGTCAACCCGGCATTGTTCAATATAGTCATATGTATTTTTACTACAAAATACATTAGGTGAGTTTCATTTGCTCCCATTTTAATTGCTTTTGCAATATATATTTTTGGGCTGATAAAACATGCAATATTTTATAAATGCTTTACGAAATAGAGACAAGTGATTAAAATGATATTATGCGGATTGATGTGCTAGGTAATTTAGTTACATGTTATAAGAGCATGTAATCGCGAATCCTAAAGATAGATCTATCGGGCTTAACACCCCCATCTTGTAGGCTGCACTAGACATAAGAGCTAGTGGGCGGATGTTTAGTACTTCGAGGATTATTTATACACTTGCGAGTGTACATATCCATCTTTGTGAAGATGACTTATTATATTATTGTTAAGGTTGGTTACTGAGGCCTCAACATAAGCAGAACGGTTTTATACACTTGTGAGTGTACGTATATTTATAAACGGAAATCTTGTGGTCTATTAATATATTGAAATTATTGTTACGATAAACCTATGAACTCACCAACCTTTTGGTTGACACTTTTAAGCATGTTTATTCTCAGGTACGAATTAGTTGTGAGCAGTGTGGAGGACCACATTTGACAAAAGATTGTCTCAGTATTGAATTAACAATGGAACAAAGAGAGAATATTTCATACATAAACCAAAGGCCTGGAAATAATTATCAGAATAATTATCAACCGCCAAGACCGATTTACAATCAAAACCAGAATTATAACCGAAATATTCCATACAACAACCAACAAGGTCCTAGCAATCAACAAGTATCCAATAATACTTACAATCAGCAAAGAGCTAATTTTCAAAACAAACCACTACAACAAACCGATGATAAAAAGCCGAATTTAGAAGATATGATGACAAAGCTAGTTGAAACTCAAACACAGTTTTTCACATCTCAGAAACAAACCAATGAACAAAATGCTCAAGCATTTAGAAATCAACAAGCTTCTATTCAAAATCTGGAACAAGAAGTGAGTAACCTAGCAAGGTTAATAGGTGAAAGAAAACCGGGAAGTCTACCTAGTGATACAAATGCTAACCCCCGGAATGAAACAGCTAAAGCTATTACCACAAGAAGTGGTACAACACTTAAATCACCTGAAATACCTGTAACTTCTGATGAAACTATTCCTACTCCACAAGAACCACAACCTGATCAAGATAAGGAAAAAGAACCGGTAGTTGAAAAGGTTAATGAAGATAACACAGTTAAGGATAAACCTTATGTTAAACCATACCAACCACCACTTCCTTATCCGAGTAAAATGAAGAAAGAGAAACTTGAAGCCGAGCAATCCAAATTCTTGGATATGTTTAAACAGATAAATGTAAATCTTCCTTTCATTGATGTGATTTCAGGAATGCCTAGATATGCTAAATTCTTGAAAGATCTAATCTCAAATAGAAATAAAATGGAAGAACTCTCGGCTGTTACTATGAATGCTAATTGTTCAGCAGTGCTGTTGAATAAGATACCAGAAAAATTATCTGATCCAGGAAGTTTCACAATTCCATGTTTTCTGGGTAGTCTTAGTTCAATAGAAGCATTGGCAGACTTAGGTGCTAGTATAAATCTAATGCCGTATTCACTATACGCTAAACTAGACCTTGGAGAATTGAAACCAACCAGAATAAGCATACAACTAGCCGATAGATCAATAAAATATCCTAGAGGGATAATGGAGAACATGCTAGTTAAAGTTGGTACTTTAGTATTTCCAGTAGATTTTGTTGTTTTGGACATGGAAGAAGATTCTCAAGTTCCTCTCATATTAGGAAGACCATTCTTAAACACGGCTAAAGCAATGATAGACGTGTTCGGTAAGAAACTGACCCTAAGTATAGAGGATGAGAGTGTTACCTTTTCAGTGGATAGAGCCATGCAACAACCACAATCTGCAGATGATACATGTTATTATATTCAAACTATAGATGCACATGCAGAATTATTAGAAGAATTTCCAGAATTACAAGGAACAGGAGAATGTTCTTTAGGAGAAGGTAATGAACCAATTGATGAAGCTGAAATGTTAGCTACACTTATAGCTAATGGATATGAACCAACAACAGAAGAAATTCAAATGCTAAAAGAAGAAGACAGATATCGAAATAAATCATCGATAGAAGAACCTCCTAAATTAGAGTTAAAGCCACTTCCAAACCATTTGGAATACGCTTATTTACATGGTGAATCTGAATTACCTGTAATAATATCGTCTTCTCTTACTGAAAATGAGAAATCACAACTCATTTCTGTGTTGAAAGCTCATAAACCAGCCATTGCATGGAAGATTCATGATATTAAAGGAATAAGTCCTTCGTATTGCACTCATAAAATCCTTATGGAAGAAGGTCATAAAACGTATGTGCAACGCCAACGAAGACTAAATCCTAATATGCAAGATGTAGTTAAGAAAGAGATTATTAAACTGCTAGATGCAGGTTTAATTTATCCAATCTCTGATAGTCCATGGGTAAGCCCAGTTCAATGCGTGCCTAAGAAGGGTGGCATGACTGTCATTACAAATGAGAAAAATGAGCTTATTCCTACTAGGACTGTAACAGGATGGCGTGTATGTATTGATTATAGAAAATTAAATGACGCCACCAGAAAAGATCACTTTCCCTTACCTTTCATAGATCAAATGTTGGAAAGATTAGCCGGAAATAGTTACTATTGTTTTCTAGATGGATTTTCCGAATATTTTCAAATTCCAATAGCACCCGAAGATCAAGAGAAAACCACATTCACGTGCCCTTATGGTACTTTTGCTTACAAACGCATGCCATTTGGACTTTGCAACGCCCCTGCAACCTTTCAAAGGTGCATGATGGCGATTTTTCACGACATGATAGAAGAATGCATGGAAGTTTTCATGGATGACTTTTCAGTCTTCGGTGATACATTTAAATCATGTCTAGTTAATCTGGAACGAATGCTAATTAGATGCGAAAAATCAAATCTAGTACTTAATTGGGAGAAATGCCATTTCATGGTTAAAGAAGGCATCGTTCTTGGACATAAAATTTCAAAAGAAGGAATTGAAGTGGATAGAGCTAAAGTAGATGTAATTGCTAAACTTCCACATCCCACCAATGTTAGAGGAGTTAGGAGTTTTCTAGGGCATGCCGGTTTTTACCGACGTTTCATAAAAGATTTTTCTAAAATTGCCACTCCTATGAATAAACTCCTAGAAAAGGATGCGCCATTCATCTTTTCAGATGAGTGTATCAAATCTTTTAATATTCTTAAAGAGAAACTCACTAATGCACCGATCATGATAACACCAAATTGGAATCTACCATTTGAACTAATGTGCGATGCAAGTGATTTTGCAATGGGAGCCGTTTTAGGACAAAGGATTGAAAAACGATTTCAACCTATATATTATGCTAGTAAGACGTTACAAGGAGCACAAACGAACTATACAACTACTGAAAAAGAACTCCTTGCTATTGTCTTTGCTTTTGACAAATTTCGATCATATCTCGTTCTAGCAAAAACGGTGGTCTATACCGACCATTCTGCTCTTAGATACCTATTTTCAAAACAAGATGCTAAACCAAGATTAATCCGTTAGATCTTACTCTTACAAGAGTTTGATATTGAAATCTGAGATAAAAGAGGAGCAGAAAATCTCACCGCTGATCATCTTTCTCGTCTTGAAAATCCTGAATTAGAAGTTCTAAATGAATCAGCCATACAAGACAACTTTCCTGATGAATATCTATTGAAGATAGATTATAAAGAAATCCCATGGTTTGCAGACTATGCAAACTACTTAGTTTGTGGATTCCTTGAAAAAGGATTATCGTACCAAAGACGAAAGAAATTCTTCAGTGATATAAAACACTATTTCTGGGAAGATCCACATCTGTTTAAAAGTTGTCCCGATGGAATAATACGCCGATGTGTATTTGGAGATGAAGCTAGTAAAATTTTAAACCATTGTCACACAGGACCAACAGGAGGGCATTATGGGCCTCAACTAACAGCAAGAAAAGTTTATGAAGCTGGATTCTATTGGCCTACAATTTACAAAGACGCACACCTTCTTTGCAAATCCTGTGATGCATGTCAAAGGGCCGGAAAAATAAGTCAACGTGATGAAATGCCACAAAATGTCATCCAAGTATGTGAAGTATTTGACATTTGGGGTATTGACTTTATGGGTCCATTCCCAAAATCTCATAATAATCTATATATACTCGTAGCCATTGATTATGTATCTAAATGGGCGGAAGCACAAGCTCTCCCAACTAACGATGCACGAGTTGTAGTCAACTTTTTAAAACGTCTTTTTGCAAGGTTTGGAACACCGAAAGCTTTAATAAGTGATCGGGGAACTCATTTCTGTAATAATCAACTTGAGAAAGTTCTTAAAAGATATGGAGTAACTCATAAAATCTCCACCGCATATCATCCACAAACAAGTGGACAAGTTGAAAATACCAACCGAGCTTTAAAACGTATTCTAGAGAAAACCGTAGGATCAAATCCGAAGGAATGGTCCATTAAATTGGAGGATGTACTCTGGGCTTTTAGAACAGCCTACAAAACTCCAATTGGAACCACACCTTTTAGACTTGTTTATGGAAAAGCATGTCATCTTCCAGTAGAAATTGAACACAAAGCATTTTGGGCTTTGAAGACATGTAATCTTGATTTACATGAAGCCGGACGTCTACGATTAAGTCAACTAAATGAATTAGAAGAATTAAGACATGAAGCATACGAAAATTCGTTAATCTATAAAGAAAGAACGAAGAAATGGCATGATAAAAGAATCAGAAGTTCAAAAGAATTTAAAGAAGGAGACAGAGTTCTTCTTTTCAATTCACGATTCAAGCTATTTCCTGGAAAATTGAAATCAAGATGGTCTGGACCATTCATAGTCAAAAGAGTTTTCCCATACGGAACGATAGAATTAATAAATTCAAATGGGATGGAATTTAAAGTTAATGGTCACAGAGTTAAACATTACATACATGGTCCGATGGAAGTCGACAACGAAGTTAATCACAATTTCGACACCACAGCTAACTAAGTGTGGGGAGAATCAAGTCTTTAAAGGATAATATGTATTTCTGTTAGAGTTAGATTGTCTGTTTTCGTGTAGTTCTCGAAAATGGAACACGTATGGTCTTTCCCTAGCAGACCCTAAAGAACTAGTCTTCTCCCCCCATTCTGAATTTTTATTTTTTTAGGTTTTTACAAAATGAAGACTGCCTGTGAACTAAACCATGGTCTAATGCTACACGCTTTGATCACTAAACGTAATAATGACATACTACCGAGTGAATTAGTATCAGTAATCAGAGAAAGAATGGACGGAGTTAGAAAAGAATCCAGATGCGAAGATAATAAGTTACAATTTGGTAAAGGAAAATCAAAATCCGCAGCGAAAAGAAGAGCACGACACCTAGAAAGATGTCACAAATGCGGAAAATGGTCACATGGAGGTAAATGTTCAAATAATCAAACTTATTCAAATACCGAATTTGTTACTTTATGCAGAGACGGACCGTTCATATATTTAGAAGAAAAGACACTGAATGCTCGAGGTTACGCCTTTGGAGCCATGGAAAACCAATTAAACCGACTATCTTATGAATGGAATAGATCATATAACTAAGAAATCTATTTCACAGGTATGTCTGTACAGTTTTTAGTTTTTATTTTTATTTTTAACCTTTTGTTAATAAACGCTAATTTGTTCGCTAAAAAGTATTAAATTGGTATTGAATAAAATTAGGTTTGGCGACCGAAATTATTGATATCATTCAAAAATTTATTACATCACTGCGAAATTTAACGTTTATTCTTAAGGTATAAATATCTTTAATCAATCAACCCAAAATATTTCAAAAATTCGTCATGAGTTAAATTAGGTCTTGGAACCGAAATTACTTTACCGAAAAGAGGGGCGCATATTTTTGATAATATTTGATTGATTAAAGTGGGATAAAAAGACAAAAAGATTTTTAATTTTATTTTTACCATGTTTTTTTAATCTTAATATTTAAATCTTAAATTAATATTGTAAACTTTATAAAAAAAAATATATTTAAAATTGTAAATATTTGAAAAATTAATATAAGTTTGGTGTGAATTTTAAATTTTTAAAAATATGAAATTTTAATTTTATGCATTTCAAATTTTAAGTTTGGTGTGAATTTTTAATTTTTAATATTAATTTTGAATTTTATATTTAAGTTGTGTGAATTTAAAAACAAAAATTTACTTTATCTCATTAAGTTAAGAATATGATTTTTAAAATTCGTCGTAAGTTGAAGACTAGGTCTTTGAACCGAAATTGCTTTACCCGAGGGAGGGACGAGAACTTTTATTATCATTATTTTTAATCTTATTGATTTAAAGTATGCCAAAAAAATTAAAAAACCCAAAAATCTTAGCTTTTAAAACAATCGCTACAAAAAGACAAATTTTAAAATTTTGTCGAAGGACGGACTAGGACATCGATCCGAAACGACCTCATCCTAAATAACAAGGAAAACAAAATTTTAAAATTAATTACTTAATTGTTTTAATAAGTTAATGATTATATATAAAAAAAAAAAAAAAAAAAAAGAGCAAACTCCGCGACTCACGGAGTTTGAAGTGCAAAACCTCCGCGACTCGCGGAGGGACCGAAAATCAGGAAAAAAATAAAAAGAGCCTTAAACTTCAAATTTTGAGTAATCTAGGGTTTGTGTTCTTGAGCAATTTGGGGCTTTTTGATATAAACAGGTTATGGCCGATTTTTGTCATGAATTATTGCTAAATTGAGTAGTGTAACATGTCTAGGTAGTTAAATGATCCAAACTTTGAGCCTAAACATGATTTTGAGAATTAAAGTGGACTTTTTCAAGTCTAAAATTCATGAACTTGATTTTTGAAAGATAATGCCATTTGAGACTTGTTTAATTGCTAGTAATGATTATTTTGACATGTTATTTGAGTTGAATGCTTATGAACTTGGCGAAAATTTTCGTATATGCTTATTTGAAAAAGTGTAGATTTGATAAAAATGTGAAAATGAGCTTAAGTTTGATATAAATTGATAATGTCATTGTAATTATTTTGATTGATGATTTTGCTGACACTAATGCATATTTGGATGCACAAAATTTGTGTTTGATGTGTTTTGCAGAATGAAAGGGGTGAATCTTCATCCCAAGCCCGCAATGCTCCTGCCGAGAATTTGGAACAACAGGAGGTGGATAACTACTACAAGCAGGATGTACCTCATCCAGTCATGACCTTTTCTGATATGCACTTGGAAGAGTTGCACCCGAACCTGAGATTTGACAGACTTTGGATAGATTATCCAAAATATCAACGGGGTTTGCATACTCTTCACTCTAAGGTTGTTGAGGTACCGAGGGTCATAGAATGGGGACCCTTAGAAGCTGTAGAATTGGCCGGGCCAATTAGGGAATTACTTGTACATAGGTATGGTAATTCTTCTTTTAATGACTGGATATGTTTATTCACCATACGCAGACATGTATATAAAGTATGGTGTGAAGAGTTGTTATGTAGTATAGAGTTGAATGATCGGGTAGCTAGTTTAACCGATCGTTCTTTTATTAGATTTTTGTTAGGCGGTTCGATGCGCCACATGTCTTTACTGGACATGGCTCAGGCTTTACGTATATATACGCCTGAGGAGTTAGCGTCTGCCGATTGTAGAGGATTGATACTAAACGGTAGAAAGATAGATGAGAATTTTGATACACACGGTGTGTGGAGTCAAATGACAAGCCATCACCATTTCAAAGGGGGAAACTACTCTTATTTGGATATAGATAGAGCCGAATTAAGAGTGATACATAGGTTTTTAGCTAATTCGATTACACAAAGGGGTAAGAACAAAGAAAAAGTAAATGAACAAGATTTGTTTTACCATATGTGTATTCGAGACCCACAGAGCGCTGTAAGTATACCATATTGTGTGGGTTATTATTTATCAGCTATGGTTCGGGGGATGCGACCACATAGCATAATAGGAGGTGGTATTTTTATTACTTTGATTGGTGAATATCTCGGTGTGGATATAAGTCGGGGGGGATTATTAGTAGAAGAACCGGAACCCCGCGATACTATAGGTTTAAATGTATACCATGGTGCGAAAGTTTTGAAGCGGCGAAATAACGCCGTAGTACGATACCATGGTAGACATCCACAGGTGGAGAGAAACCAGCAGCAAGGTAATGTAGGAGGGGGAATGAGATGCAAGAAATGCATAGGTTTATAGCTTCTCAGGAATACGAAAATGCTAGACAGAGAGCATTTGAAGATTGGCAAGTTCATCAGAACCAGATCATAGCTCATTGCCAACATATAGGTAGAAACTATATTCCTACACCGAAACCCGTCTTCCCTCCCCTGTCTATAGAGATGCAGCCACCATATCCTACGTATGACCCTGCCGAAGCATTCTATAGCACTTATGGTTATGCCTGGAACCCCTATTGGTACCAATATCATCCTTAGTTTACTTATTATTTTTTTTTATTTTGTAATTTGTAATTATTGATACATTTAATATTTTTGTTAATATTGTAATCATTTTTATAATTGTCTAACTTTTATTCTTAGATTTTAATAATTTTTTGAATGTGGGGTAATATACCAAAATTCAAAAATATGTATATATGTTTGCAGTTTATCTTATGTACACAACAGGGTAAAACAACGCATTTTCAAAGACTGGCATTAAGTTCAGCAAAAGCAACTAATTTTGACGACAAGATGCAAAATATATGTGAAATAACAACAAGACGGAATGAACAAATGATGTGCACCATTTATCATTCAGCAAACAAACGCCAATATATTTGGAAACTTTGGTAAAAATTTAATCATTTTCACACAAATCACCCTCAATAATTTGAATTGTTACTGATTTCTTGCAAATGAGGGCATTGCAAGATCTTAAGTGTGGGAAGGGATTAAATTCTTTCGGATTTTAAAATTTTTATATTAAACACTTGGCTACCATTAAAAATACTAGTAAAGCAGTAGTTGTATTAGAATCTAGTGCTCTCTGATAATAAAGAACAGCCCTAGTCTTATATACTGACTACCCAATTCTAGTAAAATTTTTCAAAATTTTCAATTAAATGAATTCAAAATCATGTTTATACATATATATGAACGATAAAACTAGGTTTTAACACCGAAATTATTGTTACCTCGGAAAGGACATAAATTAAGAAACAAACTAAAATGTTAAAATTCATTTAAAATGGAATAGAGGACGATAAAAAGGAAAATAAAAGCCAAGTGTGGGAAAATTTATCAAGTTATTTTAAACATATGTCACATATATCTGTAACAAATAACTGAAAATACTTTTGCTTTGGACTAAACTAAACTATTTTACCCGATGAAAGAAAAGAAGAGATGGATCTACACGATGAATCAATTCCATCATTAAAAGGAAGTAAAGTCTTCCTAAAAAGAAACGCGCTTCTTGATTTAGGTCATGAAGTTGTCGTCCAGACCAGCTGTAGGTTGACGAAAAATCTAGAAAAGTCATCACTAAAATCGGCTGGAAATCCACGGACCTCAGCATCAAACAGGGTCGCCAAGTGGTCAGATTTATCCTAACCATGAGAAGGATTTATCTCGTACAATGGGGAGGCACCGTGCAAATTAGCTTGATAAGACTAATGAATCAGATCCCCAGAAAGGATAATCTCCTTAAAGATTAAAAATCAGCTTTTAAGACTGATACTATTCAATCCTAGAGATTGACCTTAAAGATTGAGAATTCAAACTCATGGAATTCAATGATATCTAAACTCGAGCTTAAACGAGAAAATATTTTGATCAAAATTACAAACCGATTTGTTTTCTGAAAACCCTATTTTCAATGCGTTCATTACCATTGAACGTAAAATCCTAGGAATTCACCTGGAATTCATTAGGTCACCTGAACTAAATTGGGTGTCAACCGTAAGAACGGTGGTTGCATAGTGGTCAAAGACAGGACCTTGTGCCAGACCGAAAAATTATAAGGGTGAGCTTTACTATTGCTCCTACCAAGGATAGTAATTGCGTCCGACGCGTTATAGACCATAATCAAAAGCATGTCACGGGACATTGCCTTAAACAGTTGCTTGTTCAACGCTTTCCTTTACAACCGAACGGT
This sequence comes from Rutidosis leptorrhynchoides, assembly GCF_046630445.1. Lineage (NCBI taxonomy): Eukaryota > Viridiplantae > Streptophyta > Magnoliopsida > Asterales > Asteraceae > Rutidosis > Rutidosis leptorrhynchoides. Next base: position 295,435,076 of record NC_092336.1, read on the forward strand.
AGTTTACCGAAAGGTAATATACGGGACAAGTAAACTGGACGTGTTGCTTTCCAAATACAAGGTTAGCAAGTGGGTGACATAAAACCGCAAGTTTGAGCTAAAATTTTCAAATCTGAAACCCACCAAACCCACAAAAATATTTTGCAAACACCGGTAAAGGGTTATTCCGGAAAACTTATCTAGGGTAAAAACTAGATTTAATTTTCAAAAGATCAAATGTTTTCATAAAGATCCAATTTCCTTAATGGATCTAAATTTTTATAGTCATGTGGGACTGTAAACCATATCGTTACTACCATTGTTTATACCGCCGTATAGAAATCACTGATGTACAAAGTGTGAAGAATAAAGAAGTGATTCTAGTATTTCAAGACGATATTGCTTGAGGACAAGCAACGCTCAAGTGTGGGAATATTTGATAATGCTAAAAACGAACATATATTTCATAGCATTATTCCTCAAGAAAGACAAGCTTTTAGTTGCAATTGTTCTATTTACAAGAGATATTCGTTTAAATAATAAAAGGTGAAGACAAAAGACAGATTCGACGAATTGAAGACGCAAACGACCAAAAAGCTCAAAAGAACAAAAGACAATCAAAAAGGTTCCAATTATTGATAAGAAACGTCTCGAAATCACAAGAGTACAAGATTCAAAACGCAAAGTACAAGATATTAAATTGTACGCGAGGACGTTCGAAAATCCGGAACCGGGACCAGAGTCAACTCTTAACGCTCGACGCAACGGACTAAAAATTACAAGTTAACTATGTATATAAATATAATATAATATATAATTAATTATATTAATTATATATATATTATATATATATATATTAAAAACCGTCGGCAGAGAAAACTCCAAGGACTGAGCTGTAAAATTAACCTCCGCGACTCGCGGAGTTTGAAGAGCATTTTGCCGCGAGTCGCGGAGCCCCAAAAATCAACTCTGGCTATAAAGCCAACCAAATTCTGATCAAAATTTCATCATCTTTTTCTTCTCTTATCATACGTAAAACTTATATATATATATATAATTTATATTTTAATTTTAATTTTAATTCTAATAATAAGGGTATGTTAGCGAATGTTGTAAGGGTGTAAGTCGAAATTCAGTCCGTGTAACGCTACGCTATTTTTAATCATTGTAAGTTATGTTCAACCTTTTTATATTAATGTCTCGTAGCTAAGTTATTATTATACTTATTTAAAACGAAGTAATCATGATGTTGGGCTAATTACTAAAATTGGATAATTGGGCTTTGTACCATAATTGGGGTTTGGATAAAAGAACGACACTTGTGGAAATTAGACTATGGGCTATTAATGGGCTTTATATTTGTTTAACTAAATGAAATTTTGTTAATGTTAATATAAAGATTTACAATTGGGCGTCCCTATAAATTACCATATACACTCGATCGGACACGATGGGCGGGGTATTTATATGTACGAATAATCGTTCATTTAACCGGACACGGGAATGGATTAATAGCCACTAGAATAATTAAAACAGGGGTGAAATTACATTCAAGGGTAATTGGTGTAATTGTTAACAAAGTAGTAAAACCTTGGTTTACACGCAGTCGATAACCTGGTGTATTCATTAAACAAAGTATTAAAACCTTGTTACAATTCGAATCCCCAATTAGTTGGAATATTTAACTTCGGGTATAATAATAATTTGACAAGGACACTCGCACTTTATATTTATGACTGATGGACTGTTATGGACAAAAACCAGACGGACATATTAAATAATCCAGGACAAAGGACAATTAACCCATGGGCATAAAACTAAAATCAACACGTCAAACATCGTGATTACGGAAGTTTAAATAAGCATAATTCTTTTATTTCATATTTAATTTCCTTTATTTTATATTTAATTGCACTTCTAATTATCGCACTTTTATTTATTGTTATTTAATCGCACTTTTAATTATCGTACTTTTTAATTATCGAAATTTTATTTTATCGCACTTTTATTATTCGCAATTTCATTATCGTTATTTACTTTACGCTTTAATTGAAGTCTTGTATTTATTTTATATTTTACATTAGGTTTTAACTGCGATTAAAATCTTAAAATCGACAAACCGGTCATTAAACGGTAAAAACCCCCCTTTATAATAATAATATTACTTATATATATATTTGTATTTTTATAAAAGTAAACTAATATAGCGTTGAGCTTTGTTTAAAGATTTCCCTGTGGAACGAACCGGACTTACTAAAAACTACACTACTGTACGATTAGGTACACTGCCTATAAGTGTTGTAGCAAGGTTTAAGTATATCCATTCTATAAATAAATAAATATCTTGTGTAAAATTGTATCGTATTTAATAGTTTTTCCTAGTAAAATATAAACTATTTTATATACACCTCGTACGACATCAATATACCAATAGTACATACATCTAAAAGCTGTGTATTGTACGAGTACGAATACGGGTGCATACGAGTAGAATTGTTGATGAAACTGAACGAGGATGTAATTGTAAGCATTTTTGTTAAGTAGAAGTATTTTAATAAGTGTCTTGAAGTCTTTAAAAAGTGTATGAATACATATTAAAATACTACATGTATATACATTTTAACTGAGTCGTTAAGTCATCGTTAGTCGTTACATGCAAATGTTGTTTTGAAACCTTTAGGTTAACGATCTTGTTGAATGTTGTTAACCCATTGTTTATTATAACAAATGAGATGTTAAATTATTATATTATCATGATATTATGATATATAATATATCTTAGTATGACGTATATACAGTTAAATGTCGTTACAACGATAATCGTTACATATATGTCTCGTTTCGAAATCATTAAGTTAGTAGTCTTATTTTTACATATGTATTACATTGTTAATACACTTAATAATATATTTACTTATAATTTAACATAATTAACCAAGTGTATCAATATCTTAATATGATTCATATGTACCTAGTAAGACGTTGTTATAACGATAATCGTTATATATATCGTTTTCGAGTTTCTTAAATTAATAGTCTCATTTTTATGTATATAACTCATTGTTAAAATACCTAATGAGATACATACTTATAATAAAAACATGTTAACTATATATATAACCATATATATGTCATTGTATAGTTTTTACAAGTTTTAACGTTCGTGAATCACCGGTCAACTTGTGTGGTCAATTGTCTATATGAAACATATTTCAATTAATCAAGTCTTAACAAGTTTGATTGCTTAACATGTTGGAAATATTTAATCATGTAAATATCAATTAATATATATAAACATGGAAAAGTTCGGGTCACTACACTACAAAACTCCGATTGGAACCACAACTTTTAGACTTGTTTATGGAAAAGCATGTCATCTTCCAGTAGAAATTGAACACAAAGCATTTTGGGCTTTGAAGACATGTAATCTTGATTTACATGAAGCTGGACGTCTACGGTTAAATCAATTAAACGAATTAGAAGAGTTAAGACATGAAGCATACGAAAATTCATTAATCTATAAGGAAAGAACGAAGAAATGACATGATAAAAGAATCAGAAGTTCAAAAGAATTTAAAGAAGGAGACAAAGTTCTTCTTTTCAATTCACGATTCAAGCTATTTCCTAGAAAATTGAAATCAAGTTGGTTTGGACCATTCATAGTCAAAAGAGTTTTCCCATACGGAACAGTAGAATTAATAAATTCAAATGGGATTGAATTTAAAGTTAATGGTCACAGAGTTAAACACTACATAGATAGTCCGATGGAAGTCGACAACGAAGTTAATCACAATTTTGATACCACAGCTAACTAAGTGTGGGGAGAATCAAGTCTTTAAAGGATAATATGTATTTATGTTAGAGTTAGATTGTCTGTTTTCGTGTAGTTCTCAAAAATGGAACCCGAATGGTCTTTCCCTAGCAGACCCTAAAGAACTAGTCTTCTCCCCCCATTCTGAATTTTTATTTTTTTTAGGTTTTTACGAAATGAAGACTTCCTGTGAATTAAACCATGGTCTAATGCTACACGCTTTGATTAATGAACGTAATAATGACGTCCTTCCAAGTGAAATAGTATCATTAATCAGAGAAAAATTAGACGGAGTAAGAAAAGAATCCAGATGCGAAGATAATAAGTTACAATTTGGTAAAGGAAAATTAAAATCCGCAGCGAAAAGAAGAGCACGACACCTTGAAAAATGTCACAAATGCGGAAAATGGTCACATGGAGGTAAATGTTCAAATAATCAAACCTATTCAAATACTGAATTTGTTACTTTATGCAGAGATGGACCGTTCATATGTTTAGAAGAAAAAACACTGAATGCTCGAGGTTACGCCTATGTAGCTATGGAAAATCAATTAAACCGACTATCTTATGAATGGGATAGATCATATCACTAAGAATACTATCTCACAGGTAAGTCTGTATAGTTTTTATTTTTATTTTTATTTTTAACCTTTTGATAATAAACGCTAATTTGTTCGCTATAAAGTATTAAATTGGTATTGAATAAAATTAGGTTTGGCGACCGAAATTATTGATATCATACAAAAATTTATTACATCACTGCGAAATTTAACGTTTATTCTTAAGGTATAAATATCTTTAATCATTCAAACCAAAATATTTCAAAAATTCGTCATGAGTTAAATTAGGTCATGGAACCGAAATTACTTTACCGAAAAGAGGGGCGTATATTTTTGATAATATTTGATTGATTAAAGTGGGATAAAAGCCAAAAAGATTTTTTAATTTTATTTTTACCATGTTTTTAAAATTAATATATAAATCTTAAAGTAATATTGTAAACTTTTTAAATTAATATATTTAAAATTGTAAATATTTGAACAATTGATATTTTTAAGTTTGTATGTATAAAAACAAAAATATAATATAAGTTTGATGTGAATTTTTAATTTTATGCATTTTTAATTTAAGTTTGGTGTGAATTTAAAAACAAAAATTTACTTTATTTCGTTAAGTTAAAAATATGATTTTTAAAATTCGTCGTAAGTTGAAGACTAGGTCTTTGAACCAAAATTGCTTTACCCGAGGGAGGGACGAGAACTTTTATTATCATTATTTTTAATCTTATTGAATTAAAGTATAAAACATTAAAAAAAACCCAAAAATCTTTGCTTTTAAAACCGCGCTTTAAATAGACAAATTTTAAAATTTTGTCGAAGGACGGACTAGGACATCGATCCGAAACGACCTCATCCTAAAACAAAGGAAAACAAAATTTTAAATTTATTTTATATTTGTTTTATAAGTTAAGGATTATTAATTAAAAAAAAAAAAAGCACCGCGACTCGCGGAGTTTGTAAGGTCCAAATGCCGCGACTCGCGGAGAGACCAAAACCCAGAAAAAAAATAAAAGGGATCGAACTGATCAGTCCACACCACCCACACACATATACTGCGAAAAAACACCTGAAAATACACACACAAACACTCCGAAATTCGTAATTTTTAGTCGTTTTTCATCAAATCTTTTACTAAAATCATGTTAAGAAGGATGCTATCAAGGAATTACTCAAAGAAAACGGTAAATTTCTACACCTAAACACCATTTAATCCGAAAATTAGTGTTCTTGAGCAATTTTTTACCCAATTCGATTTTGATGCTTTTTAGTGTAATTATGCTTAAATTGCTTATGTATTATGCTTGTATAATCTAGGTTGCTGCTATTTAACATGATTAGAAGCGTTAAACTTCAAATTTTGAGTAATCTAGGGTTTGTGTTCTTGAGCAAATTTGGGGCTTTTTGATATAAACAGGTTATGGCCGATTTTTGTCATGAATTATTGCTAAATTGAGTAGTGTAACATGTTTAGGTAGTTAAATGATCCAAACTTTGAGCCTAAACATGATTTTTGAGAATTAAAGTGGACTTTTTCAAGTCTAAAATTCATGAATTTGATTTTTGAGAGATAATGCTATTTGAAACTTGTTTAATTGCTAGTAATGATTATTTTGACATGTTATTTGAGTTGAATGCTTATGAACTTGGCGAACATTTTCGTATATGCTTATTTGAAAAAGTGTAGATTTGATAAAAATATGAAAATGAGCATAAGTTTGATATAAATTGGACATGTCATTGTAATTATTTTGATTGATGATTTTGCTGACACTAATGCATATTTGGATGCACAAAAATTGTGTTTGATGTGTTTTGCAGACCGAAAGGGGTGAATCTTCATTCCAAGCTCGCAATGCTCCTCCAGAGAATGCGGAACAACAGGATGTTGATAGCTATTATAAACAAGATATACCTCATCCAGTTATGACATTTTCAGATATGCACTTGGAAGATTTGCACCCGAACTTGAGATTTGACAGACGTTGGATAGATTATTCAAAATACCAAAGGGGCTTGCATACTCTTCATTCTAAAGTTGTTGAGGTACCTAGGGTAATAGAATGGGGACCATTAGAAGCCGTAGAATTGGCCGGGCCAAATAGGGAATTACTTACGCAGATGTATGGTAATTCTACTTTTAACGATTGCGTACGTTTATTCAACATGCGTAGACCTGTATATAAAGTATGGTGTGAAGAATTGTTGTGTAGTATAGAAATAAATGATCGGGTAACTACTTTAACCGATCGATCTTTTATTATATTTTTGTTAGGAGGTTCGATGCGCCACATGTCTTTACTAGACATGGCTCAGGCCTTACGTATATATACGCCTGAGGAGCTAGCATCTGCCGATTGTAGAGGGTTGATATTAAACGGTAGGAAAATTGATGAAAATTTTGATACACATGGCGTATGGAGTCAAATGACTAGCCATCACCGATTTAAAGGGGGAAATTACTCTTATTTGGATATAGATAGAGCTGAATTAAGAGTAATTCATAGGTTTTTAGCTAATTCGATTACACAAAGAGGTAAGAATAAGGAAAAGGTAAATGAACAGGATTTGTTTTACCATATGTGTATTCGAGACCCACAAAGCGCTGTAAGTATACCGTATTGTGTGGGTTATTATTTATCAGCTATGGTTAGGTGGATGAGACCACACAGTATAATAGGAGGTGGTATATTTATTACATTAATTGCTGAGTATCTCAATGTGGATATAAGTCGGGGGGGATTATTAGTCGAAGAACCAGAACCCCGCGATACAATAGGTTTAAATGTATACCATGGTGCGAAGGTTTTGAAGAGGCGAAATAACGCCGCAGTACAATACCATGGTAGACATCCACAGGTTGAGAGAAATCAACAGCCAGGTAATGTGGGAGGGGGAAATGAAATGACAGAAATGCAAAGGTTTATAGCTTCACATGAGTACGAAAATGCTAGACATCGAGCATTCGAAGATTGGCAAGTTCATCAAAACCAAATCATAGCTTATTGCCAACAAATAGGTAGAAACTATATTCCTACTCCAACACCCATATTTCCTCCCTGCTATATAGAGATGCAACCACCGTATCCTAGGTATAACCCAGCCGAAGCATTCTATAACACATACGGTTATGCATGGAACCCCTACTGGTATCAGTATCATCCCTAGTTTACTTAGTTTTATTTATTTTATTATTTGTAATGTTGATACATTTAACACTTATGTTGAAATTGTATTAGTTTATATAATTTACTAATTTTTATTATTAGATTTTAATAATTTTTGAATGTGGGGTAATATATCAAACTTCAAAAATATGTATATATGTTTGCAGTTTATCTTATGTACACAACAGGGTAAAACAACGCATTTTCAAAGACTGGCATTAAGTTCAGCAAAAGCAACTAATTTTGACGACAAGATGAAAAATATATGTGAAATAACAACAAGACGGAATGAACAAATGATGTGCACCATTTATCATTCAGCAAGCAAACACAAATATGTTTGGAAACTTTGGTAAAATTTAATCATTTCTACGCTAATCACACTCAATAAATTAAATTGTTACTGATTTCTTGCAAATGAGGGCATTGCAAGATCTTAAGTGTGGGAAGGGGTTAAATTCTTTCGGATTTTTAAAATTTTTATCTTAAACACTTGGTTACCATTAAAAATACTAGTAAAGCAGTAGTTGCATTAGAATCTAGTGATCTCTGATAATAAAGAACAGCCCTAGTCTTATATACTGACTACCCAATTCTAGTAAATTTTTTCAAAATTTTCAATTAAATGAACTCAAAATCATGTTTATACATATTTATGAATGATAAAACTAGGTTTTAACACCGAAATTATTGTTACCTCGGAAAGGACATAAATTGAGAAACAAACCAAAATGTTAGAATTCATTTAAAATGGAATAGAGGACAATAAAAAGGAAAATAAAAGCCAAGTGGGAAAATTTACCAAGTTATTTTAAACATATGTCACATATTTCTGTAACAAATAACTGAAAATACTTTTGCTTTGGACTAAACTAAACTGTTTTACCCGATGAAAGAAAAGAAGCGATGGATCTACACGATGAATCAATTCCATCATTAAAAGGAAGTAAAGTCTTCCGAAAAAGAAACGCGCTTCTTGATTTAGGTCATGAAGTTGTCGTCCAGACCAGCTGTAGGTTGATGAAAAATCTAGAAAAGTCATCTCTAAAATCAGCAGGAAATCCACGGACCTCAGTATAAAACAGGTTCGCCAAGTGGTCAGATTTATCCTAACCATGAGAAGGATTTATCTCGTACAATGGGGGGACACCGTGCAAATTAGCTGGATAAGACTAATGAATCAGATCCCCAGAAAGGATAATCTCCTTAAAGATCAAAAATCAGCTTTTAAGACTGATATTACTCAATCCTAGAGATTGACCTTAAAGATTGAGAATTACAAACTCATGGAATTCAATGATATCTAAACTCGAGCTTGAACGAGAAAATATTTTGATCAAATTATAAACCGATTTGTTTTCTGAAAACCTATTTTCAATGCGTTCATTACCATTGAACGTAAAATCCTAGGAATTCATCTGGAATTCATTAGGTCATCTGAACCAAATCGGGTGTCAACCGTAAGAACGGTGGTTGCATAGCATGGTCAAAGACCGAACCTTGTGCCAGACTGACAAATTATAAGGGTGAGCTTTACTATTGCTCCTACAAAGGATAGTAATTGCGTCCGACACGTTATAGACCATAATCAAAAGCATGTCAGGGGACATTGCCTTAACAGTTGCTTGTTCAACGCTTTCCTTTACAACCGGACGGTAGTTTATCGAAAGATAATATACGGAACAAGTAAACTGGATGTGTTGCTTTCCCAATACAAGGTTAGCAAGTGGGTGACACAAAACCATAAGTTTTGAGCCAAAATTTTCAAATCTAAAACCCACCAAACCCACAAAAAGAATTTGCAAACACTGGTGAAGGGTTATTCCAGAAAACTTATCTAGGGTAAAAGCTAGATTTAATTTTCAAAAGATCAAATGTTTTCATAAAGATCCAATTTCCTTAAAGGATCTAAATTTTTATAGTCATGTGGGACTGTAAACCATATCGTTACTACCATTGTTTATGCCGCCGTAAAGAAATCACTGATGTATAAAGTGTGAAGAATAAAGAAGTGATTCTAGTATTTCAAGACTATATTGCTTGAGGACAAGCAACGCTCAAGTGTGGGAATATTTGCTAAAAACGAACATATATTTCATAGCATTATTCATCAAGAAAGACAAGCTTTTAGTTGCAATTGTCCTATTTACAAGTGATATTCGTTTAAATAATAAAAGGTGAAGAAAAAAGGCAGATTCGCGAATTGAAGACACAAACGACCAAAAAAGCTCAAAAGTACAAAAGACAATCAAAGAGGTTCCAATTATTGATAAGAAACGTCTCGAAATTACAAGAGTACAAGATTCAAAACGCAAAGTACAAGATATTAAATTGTACGCAAGGACGTTCGAAAATCCGAAACCGGGACCAGAGTCAACTCTCAACGCTCGACGCAACGGACTAAAAATTACAAGTCAACTATGCACATAAATATAATATAATATTTAAATAATTACTAAAATTATTTATATATTATATTTATTTATATAATCCGTCGACAAACAAAGAGCCAAAGCTGGGTGAGCTGGAATTACAAACTCCGCGACTTGCGGAGTTTGAAGGCAAAAAATTACGCGACTCGCGGAGCCCCAATTTCAAAAACTGCCTATAAAAGCAAACGCAGTTTGATCAAAACAAATATTCAAATATATCCATCCTCTCTATATCTATACGTAAATATTTATATTTATATTTTAATTTTAATTTTAATTTTAATTTTAATCCTAATAATAAGGATATGTTAGTGAATGTTGTAAGGGTGTAAGTCGAAATTCTGTCCGTGTAACGCTACGCTATTTTTAATCATTGTAAGTTATGTTCAACCTTTTTAATTTAATGTCTCGTAGCTAAGTTATTATTATGCTTATTTAATCCGAAGTAATCATGATGTTGGGCTAATTACTAAAATTGGGTAATTGAGCTTTGTACCATAATTGGGGTTTGGACAAAAGAACGACATTTGTGGAAATTAGACTATGGGCTATTAATGGGCTTTATATTTGTTTAACTAAATGATAGTTTGTTAAGTTTAATATAAAGATTTACAATTGAATGTCCCTATAAATAACCATATACACTCGATCGGGCACGATGGGTGGGGTATTTATATGTACGAATAATCGTTCATTTAACCGGACACGGGAATGGATTAATAGTCACTAGAATTATTAAAACAGGGGTGAAATTATGTACAAGGACACTTGGCATAATTGATAACAAAGTATTAAAACCTTGGGTTACACTTAGTCGACATCCTGGTGTAATTATTAAACAAAGTATTAAAACCTTGTAACAGTTTAAGTCCCCAATTAGTTGGAATATTTAACTTCGGGTATAAGGATAATTTGACGAGGATACTCGCACTTTATATTTATGACTGATGGACTGTTATGGACAAAAACCAGACGGACATATTAAATAATCCAGGATAAAGGACAATTAACCCATGGGCATAAAACTAAAATCAACATGTCAAACATCATGATTACGGAAGTTTAAATAAGCATAATTCTTTTATTTCATATTTAATTTCCTTTATTTTATATTTAATTGCACTTTTAATTATCGTACTTTTTAATTATCTCAAGTTTATTTTATCGCACTTTTATTTATCGCAATTTCATTATCGTTATTTACTTTACGCTTTAAATTAAGTCTTTTATTTATTTAATATTTTACATTTGGTTTTAACTGCGACTAACGTTTTAAAATCGACAAACCGGTCATTATACGGTAAAAAACCCCCTTTATAATAATAATATTACTTATATATATATTTGTATTTTTATAAAATAAAACTAATATAGCGTTAAGCTTTGTTTAAAGATTTTCCCTGTGGAACGAACCGGACTTACTAAAAACTACACTACTGTACGATTAGGTACACTGCCTATAAGTGTTGTAGCAAGGTTTAAGTATATCCATTCTATAAATAAATAAATATCTTGTGTAAAATTGTATCGTATTTAATAGTATTTCCTAGTAAAATATAAGCTATTTTATATACGCCTCGCATAACATCAGTATACAAGTAGATCCGGGGAATGTAGAGACGGTGAAGAGTTGGAGACGACCGACTACGCCTACGGAAATCCGAAGTTTTCTCGGATTGGCCGGTTATTATCGTCGGTTTATCCAAGACTTTTCTAAGATCGCTTCTTCGTTGATGAAATTGACAAGGAAGAACGCGAGGTTTATTTGGGAGAACGAGCAAGAAATTGCTTTTCAATTGTTAAAAGAAAAGTTATGTCAAGCTCCGGTGTTGGTGTTGCCAAAAGGTGCGGAAGACATGACGGTTTATTGTGATGCTTTGTTAAATGGGCTCGGGTGTGTTCTAATGCAAAGAGGTAAAGTCATCGCTTACGCCTCTTGACAATTAAAGGAACACGAGACGAGATATCCGACTCATGATCTTGAGTTGGCGGCAGTTGTGCATGCATTGAAAATTTGGCGCCATTACTTATATGGTGTCAAGAGTACGATTTATTCGGATCATAAGAGTTTGAAACATCTCTTTAACCAAAGAGATTTGAATTATCGTCAACGTAGGTGGATGGATGTGGTAAAAGATTATGATTGTGAAATACTTTATCATCCGGGCAAGGTGAATGTGGTCGCGGATGCGTTAAGTCGAAAGAGTCATCACTCGGCGTTAGGATTGGGATTGTTACGTATGATTATTACTAATGATTTTCTTGAAAAACTTGGTGTGATTCAAATAGAGGCTTACGTTCACAACAAGCATGTGGAATGAATAGTGGGGCAATCAGAGTTCATTACTATGGGCCCGCGTGGTTTGTTGTCTTTTCAAGGAAGAGTGTGGGTGCCTAAGATGGGGGATTATGGACGAGTGCTACTTGATGATGCACACAAGTCAAAGTATTCCATTCATCCGGGCACAACAAAAATGTATCTTGATTTAAGGAAGGAGTATTGGTGGCCGGGTATGAAACGTGATATTGTTAAGTATGTTGAGCAATGCGTCACGTGTTTGCAAATTAAAGCCGAACACCAAAAGCCGTATGGTAAGTTACAACCGTTAGAAATCCCGAAGTGGAAATGGGAGCACATTACCATGGATTTTATCACAAAGTTACCAAAGACGGTGAGAACCCAATTTGATTCAATTTGGGTGATAGTTGATTGATTGACAAAAAGTGCTTCGTTTCTTCCCATTCGGGAAGCGATATCGTCGGAGACCTTGGCTAAATTGTTTATCAAGGAAGTAGTCGCTCGACATGGGGTTCCTATATCTATTAATTTGGATCGAGATACCCGTTTTACATCTCGATTTTGGGAAAGGTTTCATGAGGATATGGGTACACAATTAAAATTGAGTACGGCGTATCATCCTCAAACAGACGGTCAAACCGAACGTACTAATCAAACATTAGAGGATATGTTACGGGTGTTTATTATTGATTTCGGTGGTAGTTGGGACGAGCACTTGCCTTTGGTGGAATTCTCGTACAATAATAGTTATCATACTAGTATCGGGATGCCACCGTATGAAATGCTTTATGGGCGAAGATGTCGAACTCCAATTTATTGGGGTGAAGTAGGTCAAAAGGAAATCGGGAGTACTGATTTGGTTTTGGAGACGAATAGCAAGATTGAGATGATTCGGGCTCATTTGAAAAAGGCGCAAGATAGACAAAAGTCGTATGCCGACAAACATAGGCGAATGATCGAATTCCAAGAAGGTGACATGGTGATACTTAAGGTTTTGCCATGGAAAGGTATTATTCGGTTTCGAAAATGGGGAAAGTTAGCTCCTCGGTTTATTGGCCCCTTTAAAGTTTTAGCTCATGTTGGCGAAGTTGCATATCGTTTGGAATTACCCGAAGAACTTGCAGGGATCCATAATACATTTCAAGTTTCCCATCTCCGTAAGTGTCTTGCGGATGATTCTTCGTGGGTGTCATTAGACGAAATTGAGCTAAACAATAAGTTAGAGTATATTTAGGAGCCGTTTGCTATACTTGACGAAAAAGTGAAAAGATTGAGAAATAAGGAGGTGAGAACTTTTAAAGTTCAATGGCGTCATAGTATAGGTTCTGAGTTTACTTGGGAGCCCGAAGAGTTTGTTTTGGTATATCTTCCTGCTTGTCATGCGGCTTGGATCGCGAGGTCGCAATCCGGTTCAAGTGGGGGAGAGTTGTAAGATCCTGTTTTCTCAGATGCTTTGGACGTCGTCCAAAATGGTGGGACACCGTCCCGTTGTAAAGGGCTGGACGCCGTCCAGATTAGCTGACAGGCCAGCTGCCTTGTTTTTAGATATTTAAAGTGGGTATTTTGGTAATTTCACTTGGGGGTCGAATTTAAAGCCCTAGACAGTTTTTGGAGCTTCATTTACTCCATTTACAACCACCAAACCTCATCCACTTCAATTCTAGAGAGAGAGTGTGATTCAAGTGTGAGAAAGCTCAAATAGAAGAGGAAGAAGCTTGTTTCGGGTTAGAGCTCGAGCATTAAAGTTGTTCATCTCCTCACTTGCTACGTTTTGATTGTGGTGGTAAGTCCTAAACTTGATTTCCTTAGTTTAATGTGTTTAAGGGTTAGGGTTTAGGCTAGTGATGAACATAAAACCCATTTGTTAATGATTTGTGGGTTTTTGGGTAAGTTTGAGTCATGAGGGCTCAAGGATGACTAACCTAGGGTTTTAAAATGTTAAATGTGTTTATGAGTCTTAAATTGGTTAGTTAACCACTAGCACACCCAGATGTTATGTAAATGGGTGCTATTGAGTATGTGGTGACCCGAATGGGTGTGGAAACCTCGAATGGGTAAAACGGGTCTTTGATGACCTAAGATGTCTTGTTAGTGTGAAAATGAGATAACATTGTGATTATATGTATATTAAGACCATAAATGGCTAGGGTTAGGGTTTTTGGAGAAGTTGACCCAATATTAGGGTTAAGTGTGCAAATGGGTCAGAATTTGCACCATGGGTCGAAATGACCTAAGGATGGTGAGTGAGTTGGTTGACCAACTTAAATGAATGATTGATATATGTGCATAATGTAATAGGTACGTTACCTTGAAGCCGCGAGCTTGGTTTATTGATTCACCAAAGGAGTAAGGTGAGTGGAATAATTATGCGTGTCCGTATATAATGTATTTATTTGTGTTGTATGAATGTGGCATTGTCGCGTTGTTCAAGACACTACATTCTAGGTAACGAGTAGTATTGTAGCGGTGTTTAAGACACTACTCATTAGTTGATTGACATGTGGATACCGCGGTGTTCAAGGCACCACATTGCAATGGGAGTGGATGCCGCGGTGTTCAAGGCACCACTCATTGTTTTGATTGACATGTGGATTCGTCGCGTTGTTCAAGATGCCACAATGTCATGGGGGTGAGTGAGTCGCGTTGTTCAAGACATCACCCGGGGAATTAGTGATTACGCAGTGTTTAAGTAACACTAATGGATGTTATGAACTCCGACGGTCTTTTAAGTACCGTTCCCTTGTTCGATTGGTTAACCATGGTTGTACGAATTTTGTGTTAGCATATTTTATTATGAACTTTATGCTATTAGTATTGCTAGATCATTGTGAATTGCGGTTATTGGTATATGCATAATGTTTTTGCATGGTTGTAGAATTGCTAGCTCGTGTATGGTATTGTGTAAGTGATGCAAGTAAGTAGGTTATATATGTATATGTATAATTATTGCATTCACTAAGCGTTAGCTTACCCTCTGATTGTTTACCTTTTTAGGCTAAGGCGTGGACAAAGGCAAAGGTATTCGGTTGGATTAGTGGTCTCCCGCTTGTATTGATAGGGGATGCTTTTGGGTGTTTAGCTTTTTGAAGTTTGACCTAGATTGGGTAGTTTAACCCCAAACACCGTGCTCTAGGTGTCGTTTGGAACTTAAACTCTAATGGTCGAAACTTGTATTTTTTAACAAAACTCGTAAAATGGGCGATTGTGGGACCGATGATGTAAAACTTGTTTTGATGATGAAAACCTCTTAGTTTATTATATTGTGTTATGTTGTGAAAAGGTTTTCGTTTAAAAGTGTCGGGAAGCGGGATTTCCGCTCGTGTAAGTTGGACCTGGGGACAGCAGCTGGAAGGCAAATTGGACGCTGTCCAGATCTGCTGGACGCCGTCCCACCCTTCATTGCTGGACGGCGTCCAAATATTTGGACGCCGTCCAGATGTGCTGCACCAGAAAAAAAAATTTGTAGTGTGTTTTTGGTAAAGCGAAGTCGGGTTATTACAATTATTAGTATTAATATTATTATTAATATATGTATATATATACAAATCATAATCAAATACATATACCTGTACAAAATACTGTTATACATATAAATACATACAGCTATATACGTATATACATAAAATTTCGATTATATACACATACATACAGAAATCTACGTATTCAGTTTCCCATCTATATCAAACGGATTTGTAAATTATTTTTTTTTAACTACAACCTGGTACGAATCATTCCAATTAGTCATATTAACATACAAAATCTGTTAGGGTCATTTGTTTTTATTTTATTGTTTCTGATTGATTTCTCTGGGTCGTACCAATCAAACTAGTAAACAAATGTTAATTGAGTCATGACAGCTGTGATTGTATCTAATAACTTCAATATAATCTTTTGATAACATAATTCGAAGGAAAAACATAGAAATTCAAACACCTTCATTAACCCACCAAAAATCATCATCAATTTGACCGCTAGTTGTTGTTGCTGCCATTTCCTTGATGCAGTCGAAAACCACCATGAGCCATCTTCATTGATCAAACCCCACAAACACCATCATTACTACTATCTTCCATCTCTCCCTCTTAATCCTGTTTTCTTCTCGAATCACAAAAACCATTTTGAGCAACCTTCAACCGCCATCATCTTGTTGAGCCACCACCAACGTAAATCACCATGGTAAACCATCCACCACCTATTTGTTATATTTAAATATACATGTATACATGATCATATACAACTCATCATAAAATCAATCATTCTATTCATCCATTATATTATCAATTAAAACCCAACACATTTACCTTTGAATCGAAGTTAGGTGTTGTTGTACCATTCGAGTATTCCCCAAACACCAACACCTTCATCTAATCGAAGTTAGGTGTTTTGGGAATTTGGAGGTTGCCACTTGCGATATTTTTTTTCTTTATAGCCAATCAATTTATAAATATATAAACCCCACTTGATTAGGTATAATATTACATCATGATGGAATTAGATGGCCGACCATAGGAATAATTAAAAGGACGTCCAATATATATTAAAGACACGGTCGAAGTCCAGACTCACTAATGCATCCTAATGACTATCGGTTAGACACACTAATCCAGACCTGGTTCGCTAAGACCACCGCTCTGATACCAACCCTAATGCCCCGTCCTAATCTATCTGGACGAATACATTATATTTGGTTACATCACGAGGTACTTGACCTATATATGATACATTTTACAAACATTGCATTCGTTTTTAAAAGACAAACATTCATTACATCGAAGCTTGACGGCATGCATACCATTTCATAATATATCCAAACTATAAGTGACTTAATAGTAATCTTGATGAACTCAACGACTCGAATGCAACGTCTTTTGAAATATGTCATGAATGACTCCAAGTAATATCTTTAAAATGAGTAAATGCACAGCGGAAGATTTCTTTCAAACCTGAGAATAAACATGCTTTCAAGTGTCAACCAAAAGGTTGGTGTGTTCATTAGTTTATCTTAAACATTCATTTTCATCATTTTAATAGACCACAAGATTTTCATTTCCATTTCTCATAAATATACGTCCCATGCATAGAGACAAAAATAATCATTCATATGGATTGAACACCTGGTAACCGACATTAACAAGATGCATATTGAATATCCCCATCATTCCGGGACACCCATCGGACATGATAAACTCGAAGTACTAAAGCATTCCAAATTCCAGAATGGGGTTTGTTAGGCCCATAGATCTATCTTTAGGATTTGCGTCAATTAGGGGTGCACTAATTCTCAAAATTAGTTATGTTCCCTAATTCTTAGATTACCAGGTTAAAAGGGGCATATTCGGCTTCGATCCATCCAACCATATAATGTAGTTTCGATTACTTGTGTCTATTTCGTAAAACATTTAAAAAGCACATGTATTCTCAGTCCCAAAAATATATATTGCAAAAGCATTTAAAAGGGGAGTAATGAAACTCACAATACTGTATTTTGTAGTAAAAATACATATGACGACATTGAACAAGTGTAGGGTTGGCCTCAAATTCACGAACCTATATCATTCGTGTGTATATATATATATATATATATATATATATATATATATATATATATATATATATATATATGTTCAATTATAAGTACATGGTTTGATATATATATATATATATATATATATATATATATATATATATATATATATATATATATATATATATATATATATATATATATATATATATATATATATATTAGTTATATCATATTTATTTTATTAATATGAATATGTTTTATATATTCATTTTGTATATAAAAATAATAAATTTTTTTATGTCATATATATTAAGTATCTTTATATATATGTATATATATATATATATATATACCATTTATTTTTAAAAAAATAGTAATTATAACAATACTAAAATTATATTAAATATGGTAAAAATAATAATAATTATAATACTTAATTTTATTAATAAAGGTAATAATGTTAATAATTCTATTAGTGATAATAGTAATGATATTAATGATAATTATATTAATTTTACTGTTAATGATTGTTATGATAATGATTTTAGTAATTACATAATAATATTACTCATGAGAATATGACTAATAATACTTATGTTAATATTAATAATTCTATTATTTATAAAAAGATACTAATACTAATATTTATGAAAATATTAATAATTTGTATTATTTTTATAATGATAATAATAATAAACCTTCTCATCATAATGATAATAATATTAAAGTTTTAAAATTAAATATAATATTATAAGTAATACTCATAGTAATAATAATAGATATAATACTTATATTTATGATAATAATAATAAATACAATTATGATACTTATAATAATAATAATTATAATTTATAATACTAATAATAACAATAACAATAATAATCACAATAATAACAATAATAATAATATTATTATTATTATTATTATTATTAATAATAAACACAATAATAACTAATAATAGAATTTAAAATAAGAGTGTATACCCCTTTAAAAGCTTTTTCTAAAAAGAAATTCCCTAGACCGGGCTCGAACCCAAGACCTCTCGCTAACCTGACACAACACCCAACTATTCATCTGTTTCCCTATTTATGTTAAAACCACGACTTTTAATTTTTATTATACGATCATTCAGTTTCTTCATCTTCTCCAATATTATCATCATCATGTTTATCATAACCCCACTATCATCATCATCACTTATTATAATCCTCGACTATGTATCAGTTTTCAGTTTGTATTCTTCTTTTCGGCCCAACAACCAAATAAACACAGCCCATAATTAAATCTTGGCCCAATGAATCATAACAACCTAAGAAAATTTAATACGGCCCAACTATAGAAACACAAGTCTGGTAACCAAACAAAAATCGATAGCCCAAAACAAGAATCCAATCACAGTCTAATACTCTGTTTTAATTTAATAGGTTGAGATTGTCTGTCGGTGGAAAAAGAAACAAACAAATAAAAAGAAAGAAAAGAAATGGTTTATCTTCCTCCTCGTTATATATCTCTTCTCAACTTAAATTGGTTCGTTTAAAGCAACAAACAAGAAAATATGTATATATAACTGCTGCGATTTGTAGGTTGTTGAATGATAGTGGTTATCGACGATCGTAAAACGGGAATATTGATCATGGTCATGGTGGTTTGTTGTTGCTTCTCAAACAGAAAAAACATAATATTGGGTGATTGGCAATCGTAGAACGGAAGTAGAAACAAGTTATGATCAAGTAGAAAACAGAAAAAGAGAAATCGTTTATGGGTTTGTGAAGATGACGGTTGTGGTGGGTTTCAAATAAGGCGGTGTTTGAGTAAGAAAGATAGTAGTAGTTCACAGGTTATGATTTGTGTTTTGGTGACGAACTAATCTGTAATGCGTATAACAGAAGTCTTCGATGGGTTGTGGTGGTATTAAAAAAAAGAAAAAAATAAGAGAGAGAGAATGAGAGAGAGGAATAAGAGGGGGATGGTTGGGATGGTTTAGGGTGACTCATGGTGGTGGTGACTGACTGGAAGAAACCGAAAGAAAAGAAAGAGAAAATTTTTAGGAGGATGATGTGGTGGTTGTGACGACCCGGAAATTTCCGACCAAATTTAAACTTAAATCTTATAATGATTCCGACACGATAAGCAAAGTCTATTAAATCGAGTCTCAGAATGTTAGAACTATTTTTCATGAATGCATTTGACCTTCGACTGTTTTCGACGATTCACGAACAACTATTTGTAAATAGATACATATATATTTAAATATATAAATATATATATATTAATTTGAAATATAATTTGAAATAGTATACGATTTAATCGTTAGAGCTAAAAATATAAAATAATATATTAAATCATTTTAGGTGATATTATATTATAATAAATTAAATAATATTTAAATATTATTTATTTTGTGCAAAGGTGTAAATATATATTAATATATTTCAATGTGTGTCGGTTTCATTTTGACGAATCGTTTCGGTTTACAAACCAACGATTAGAATTTTGTGATTTTCAAATCCAAAATTTTTTATTATCATTGAATTCATAAAAATATTCTTATATTTTTATTTTGTGGATTCCTATCCTTCTCGCGTAATTTAATCGCGTAACATTAGTTGCTCAGTTCACTTTCCTTATAATCTTTCGGGCAAACTGTTGCATATTATAGGTCTAAGTTAACTAAATGGGCAAAATTAATTAAGTTGAATGCCTATGCTAAATGATTAAATTAGTTACCTCTATAATGTATAATGTATATATAAATAATAATAACACAATTAGTCCCATCACTTTTAAAAGTTCAAACTTGAATTAGAAATGACTTAGTCTAACCAATCGTGTCTATGTTAAAATGATGATTTTAAGATTTAAGTACTTGAATTCAAATATTACTCTGTACTATTTTAATAATTAAGAATATAGTGTACCTATGAGTTTTAAAATTAAAAATATGAAAACGAGTAATGAACTTGATAATTATTTGAGATGCACAAAGTCAAACAAACTTAATCATTAGTCCATAATTGTCGGTCCAAATAATTACCCCATTTTAACTAATCTGAATACTTAAAGCCAACTTGCATATACAAAATTGGGATATCATTTTAGTTCCATGAACTCATAATCATATACTCCAACCCATTTACAAAAATCAATTCACTCAACATATTTTTTTTATGTACTCATGTCAACAATCAAAACCAAACCCACTAGTGACTAAGGCTGTCGCTTAAGCCATCGATTGTTGCTACTGTGAACCTCCACGCCACCCAAACAACACCATAAACCACTCGTTTTAGCTGCTGCTACAGCTGTGACAACCCGGAAATTTCCAACCAAATTTAAACTTTATCTTTATATTATTCCGACACGATAAGCAAAGTTTGTTAAGTTAAATCTCAAGAATTTTAAATTGTGTTCATACATTCATTATAACCTCGACCAAATTCCGACGATTCACGAACCGTTATATATAAATAAATATGTATATATATGTATATATATTATAACTTGAGAATATTAATAAAGTATTAAACGTATAATACTTTACATGAACGTATTTGTTTCAATATGTTTATTGATGGAATTAGAAGATAATATCAAATGATTGATTTATCAGATACATTGTGATATGATTACGGGTCTATGTTATGAGGTCCACTGTGATTTAAGAAATCTATTCTTTTTGACAACATTCGGAAAATGGTAAAGTGATTTATAAGTAAGAACGTGAACTGTAACTAACTTAGATGTTGGATATCGACAACTTAAGTAACTCGACATTTTTCATTAAGATGATTTCATACGTTTATTTAACCTTTGAACTTTATCCCATGCTTCACCAACAGACTGTAATTTAAAAACTTGAAACCTATTATGAATATATATGATTCTACTTTTCTAAAACGTTTTATGATATAACGATTTCCATTATTTTAACCTTTAAACAAAATGATTCTTAAAAATATATTTGGTTTTTGGAAAACAAAATTTTTATAATTATTTGATTTAGTTTCAAACGTACAAAAACGTTTTCAGTTTAAAAAGAACTTTATTATTAAAACGTATATAACTTTTATAAATATCTAGAACCACTTTTGACAACTCATTACTTAACTAGTATGATAAAGATAACGATATTTATATTTTATTTTATTAAATATATATAACGATTTAAATTAATATTATATATATTTATACGCGTATTATACGTACATAGTTTTATAGTTTTACTATACTTAAACTTTACCTTTACTTTATTTTTACTTTACTCTAACTTTAATAATTCACTTTAATAATTCATACTTTAATAATTCACTTTAATAATTCATACTTAAATAATTCACTTTAATAATTCATACTTTAATAATTCACTTTAATAATTTCATACTTTAATAATTCACTTTAATAATTCACTTTATTAATTCAAAAATCTATTATAAATAGAATTCAATAGGTTTCATTATTTCATAGAAACTTGAAAATATTTTTCTCTAAACTCTCTCAATCGATTTATATATATATATATATATATATATATATATATTTACTCCGTATTATTTCAAGATATTATTAGTATACATAAAATATTACGTCAGAGTGTTGTCCGAGTGATTTCAAAATTGTTTTTCGAGTGGGATTGGATTAAGGAAATTATGGGTTATAGCTATGGAGGTGATTGGGTATGGTTCATCGGTATGCTCGTGAGATCAATATAGTGTTTATCATCTCCGTTGCATCTACGTACCTTTCCTGCAATATTGAATCTCAATATTGATACGTGAGTACTCATAATTTAACTCTTACATACTAATAGTGTATCCCTGACTAGTGCTCGAGTATATAGGATTATGCATGTTTGTACTTTTGGTATTGCCTTTAGTTAGGTTATGTTGAATCCTGAATTAGTTATATATGCGACTGAGATAAGGTATAAGATATGTATGTCGTTGGAAAGCTAGCGAAAAATTAAGAACTTTTCATTTAGATATCGAATGATTTCGAAGAACAGAGTTGAAGTTATAGTCCATCGAATTCTTGTATTATTATTAAAAATGATTATTAGTATCGTCGTTCTAGTTTTATCTTATTATTATTATTATTATTATTATTATTATTATTATTATTATTATTATTATTATTATTATTATTATTATTATTATTATTATTATCTTTATCAATAAAAGGATTTATCATTAAAAATTTTTATTTTTATTATTATTACTATCGTTATTATCATTAAAGTTATAATTAGTATTATTATTATTATTATTATTATCTAATTATTATTATTATTATCTAATTATTATAATTATTATTATTATTATTATCATTATTATTATTATCATTATTAATATATATATCATTATTTAAAAATGGTTATTGTTATTATTATTATATTATCATTATCGTTAATAATGTCATAGTAATTATCATTATTAGTATTATTGTAATTAAAACTAATATTAGTAACACCTAATTATTTTGATTACTATTATTATCATTTTTATGAACACGATATAAAAGATGATTAAAAGCTATTAAACGAAACGATTAGGAAATAATGAGTAAGAGTATCATGATGAAATTAAAATATTATAAGATATTGATTTAGATAAAATTATCGTTCTTATTATTTTTATCATTACTATTATTATTAAAAGTATCATTAGTATCAAAACTATCATTTTAACAAAAATTATCATTTTAACAAAAATTATCATTTTAATAGAAATGTCATTGTTACTATAAAATATCATTTTTATTATCATTTTAAATAGAATTATTATTTTAAAGATAATGTTAAAAATTATCGTAAATATTAAAGTTATCATAATTAGAATTATCGTTTTATCATAATATCATCTTAGTAATTATAAATATTGATATTTTTATAATAATAATTATTATTACAAAATAATACAACTTTTACTTACTAACATTATAGATATTATTTTATCAAATAAATATGTAATAAAAACATATTTTACTACGTGTAATAAATTACTTTAATAATACCTATCATATTATCTTTATGATATTAAATGAACCCTATAAATTTTATTACTTACTATATATAAAAGTATATTTTATTATATAAATTTTAATATAAAATTTTATTTATTAATAAATGAATTATATTATTTACTCTAATAAATCTTTTAAAAATATTTAAAAATATAAAACGACGATATTTAAAATATATTATAATCATGTATAAATTTTGAAAATCATTTTGAGTCAAATTGACTTTTGTTAACTTTTGCATATTAGTCTCGAGCATTAGGATTGTGGTACACTATGACCTAACCTAATTGTTAGACAAATATTGACCAACATATAATTATATATAATTAATTTAGGTTCGTGAATCCGAGGCCAACCTTGCACTAGTTCAATGACGTTATATGTATTTTCACTACGAAATACAGTATGGTGAGTTTCATTTGCCTTTTTACCCTTTATATTTTTTGGGCTAAGAATAAATGAGCAATTTTTATAAATGTTTTACGAAATAGACACAAATAATCGAAACTACATTATATGGTTGAATTATCGAAATCGAATATGCCCCTTTTTATTAAGTCTGGTAATCTAAGAATTAGGGAACAGACACCCTAATTGATGCGAATCCTAAAGATAGATCTATTGGGCCCAACTAGCCCCATCCAAAGTACCGGATGCTTTAGTACTTCGAAATTTATATCATGTTCGAAGGAGGATCCCGGAATGATGGGGATATTCTTATATGCATATTGTGAATGTCGGTTACCAGGTGTTCAATCCATATGAATGATTTTTGTCTCTATGCATGGGACGTATATTTATGAGAACTGGAAATGAAATTCTTGTGGTCTATTAAAATGATGAAAATGAATGATTATGATAAACTAATGAACTCACCAACTTTTTGTTTGACACTTTAAAGCATGTTTATTCTCAGTTATTAAAGAAAACTTCCGCTGTGCATTAGCTCATTTTAAGGATATTACTTGGAATCATTCATGACATAGTTCAAAAGACGTTGCATTCAAGTCGTTGAAATTCATTAGAGATTATTATTAAGCAAATGATGGATTAGGTCATTTGTAGTTTGGATATTATGAAATGTATGCATACTTGTCAACTTTCGATTTAAAGAAAGATTGTCTTTTAAAAACGAATGCAATGTTTGTAAAATGTATCATTTAGAGGTCAAGTACCTAACGATTTAATCAACTATTATGAATCGTTTATATTCAATATGGACTTCGTCCTGATGGATTAGGAACGGGCGTTTCAGTTGGTATCAGAGCGGTGGTCTTAGCAAACCAGGTCTGCATTAGTGTGTCTAACTAATAAGTCATTAGGATACATTAGTGAGTCTGGACTTCGACCGTGTCTGCATGTCAAAAGTTTCGCTTATCATTTTTAGTCGGAAATCATCCACTTATCATCCTTAGGAAATTACCTAATTATTATTCTTTAGTCTAGACGCATTTTCTTGCATTTATTGCATAATAGTGTATAGACAAAATCTTATCCTGGCATATCTGTCACTGTGAACTTTGACTGATATTTTTCAAAGATTCCTCCGTAAATTATGGGATTTTGGTAATATATATACATATGTAAATTATGTATTGAAGAATACCAAATCTAACTCCTATAATCTATTTCATATCAAAAATTCATTCCCTTGATCATACGAAATGGATCCTTCAACCAGTTCGAATTCCTCAGATTACGACAGCTATTCCGATATGGAGTTTCATTCAAGCTCTGACAACAGTGTGACCGGAATGGATCAACCAATCAGCCATCATCTATTCTGGATGAATTGGGGATGGGTTCGTAGCCTCCTCAATCATTGGAGACAAGAAGAAGGCGATCCTTTCCATCCACCAAATTGCCCTCTTGGCGATGAACCTGAAGCACTTACCGGCGAACCTGTTCGAGACACCATTTTCTCTCTCATTTCCAGGGTATCTCGTCACGATTATATACTACATCAAATTCTAGATTTTATTTATCCGCTCGTTCTGACCGACAATCATCCTGGAATAATAGAAGAAGTCAACGAACTTCGCGCTCGGGTAGTGGCTTTGGATAATATGGTGCAGAGATTACAAAAACCAGCAGCATAACCAGTACCACCATCATCAATGCCAACAGTACCATTACCACCTCCAACCACAACCACGTTGTAAACCTCAACTTCACAATCTGTCCCACGAGCATCAACGTCATACGCACCATAGATACCAAATAGTACCAACAACAATAACTGATGAAGTATTAATTCATAACTTCATTGGAGAAACATTCCGCGGCGATTATATAATCTCTAAAGTCTTAGAGATTATCTAATCTAGCCCTAACCATAAATCAGTTAAGCGAACCAAAATAATAGAAGGAAGAGTAGAAACCCTGACAAAAATGGTGTGTGATTAACAAGTTAAACTTGTTTTACCAACAGCATCAACAGTACCGTCAACGTCACCAGCATCGTCAGTACAGTCAACATCAGAATCAACAACACCTATAACATCACAAACTTCGTCAGTTCAAGAATCACTGTTGACATCATTACGAATCAATAACGTGTATATTGTATCAACAAGTTATGAAGAATTAACTCATTCCCTCTGAAGAAATTATATATATATTTTATATATTTATATATTTTGAAATAAAAAAATAAATCTTTCCGTGCTAAGTTATTGTGTGTGAATCTTAACTACTCAGTTAATTCATATTACAAATATGCAATAATGTACGTCCCTCGCCAGCGACTTAACCATCGTTAACTACAATCTCTGTCTCAATTCAACAAATTCCAATTCCTAATAAATCAAGTATATATTTGATTTTACACTTCATCATTGATGTAACCGAAACTTTTCAGATAACATCATTTGTACTTTGCGAAGTTCACAAGAATTTAACGAAAACCAACATCACATCTCAACAAATAACGAAGTATTGATTCATAATTTCAATCTTATTGAAGAAATACTTATGTAACCTCTAAAGCCTTCAAGGAATTATTCAATTCTAGTTCCAACCATAAATCGAATGAGTTTAATTTAGCATTAACTCATTAAAATCTATGTTACATCTGAGGAGATTATATACATATATATTTTCATAAAGACTGTAATAAAATTCTTATGTACAAAATATTAATTGTGAAATTTTTTTTAACGGGTAGGTAATACCCGAGAGATATATATAAATTCACAATTAATATGTTACATTCTTCGAATCAGATTAAGCAAATTAGCAATTATACTTCCTACTTTCACAATAATATACATTCTTTCATAGAAATCAAAACATCCATACTCATTCAAACCCAATTACATATTCTGATTTTAAAATCTCAGAATTCAATTTGAGATATAACCGGTACCATGACTTTTAGATTCCTACATCTTTCAAAGCTATACTTTGACTTTAAAAGTGTGTTAGAACATTAAATGTATACAAACGATTACAATCTGTGTTCAAACCCTTCGAAAATCTCCGAAGACACTTCAAATAATGAGCAATCGAGATGATGATCCAACCACATATTACCCACAGTTATGTACTTAAAAAGCTCTCGAAACCAAAGTCATAATTCAACACATATCTGTGTCAGATCTTTTGGCATTTATTAGCAAAAATAACCATGCAATTCCTTTGTAAAGTAGCAAATTATATCACAGCTCCAGCAAGACAACTTCAATTTTTTCATTCGAAGTAGCCTTATCATAATTTTGATATATGTGATTACCCTTTTGTTACCGGAGAACCTTTCATATTCCACCACATTAGCAATAAACTTACCAACAACTTCACTAATCTTGGGCATTCCGAAGAATCATTATATTTATCGAAACCACATCATTTACTCATCTGCCTCTTGTAACGAGAATTGCCATACGAATCATTGGGAATTAGCAATCAGTATTTTGAAATCTCACAGCATGTTGACGCCAACAGTTATACATAACGTCTATTTCCAAGGCTTACATACTTCGAATGTGAAGTTTCTGAAAAACACTCTGAACCGCGAACTAGTTCTCGAAATGCTGATGAAGCAACAAAAACTGTAAACGACCTTAGCAGTAAAAAGTTTGATGATAAAGATTAGTGTATTAGCAAAGCTCAGAAATAGAGAAGTTTTGGAACTGGAAAACAGATTGAGCAGCGTATGAAGGAGGCTGTGGACAAATCACAAAGACTGAACCTGCCTTCAAAGAATCCAAATGATTCAGTGTCTGCTGAAGTCATTAACGAATACCCTGCTCCTGACACTAAACCCTTACAGACAATATACTTCATCATCCTCTGATATTAGAAATTCTAAGATATCATCGTATCTTTCATTATAAATATCCTCCATATTTCTGAAGATTTTTCCATAACTATTCTTATCTGGAATCATTTATCTCTTTGCACTATCTGTATTACATCAAAAAGGAAACTATTTAGTTCCTAAACTCTGTAAACCTTTGAGTTTAAAATATGAATGTTTTTGAAGTAGTGTTGGAAACTGAAGCATGAGTTAGTATAATATAATGACACTTGATCAACGTGATTATATTACAGTAATTCATGTTGAGTTTCTAAATGGAACCTGATGATTCACAGATCATAACATCATCATGTGCCATGTTTAACGACTCTTGTATTCTATTTAACCTCTAAAATATCAAGAAAATATTTCTTGATGATTCGGCTTTTTCTGAGATATTCTGGTAATTTGACAAGTCAAGATCGTTCCATTACAATTTTCTTCCTAGAACATTAACAATGTTCATTCCAAAATTCATATCTGCAAATTCTGGACCATTACAAGCGGTGCTTAATTACAAGAAGAAGAAACGAAAGGATAAAACTCCGAAATAGAAATTGGGGTATAAATTGCAGCAAATAAAAGAGAGCATTAACTGTGGATGACAATGATTATAGAAGACAAAAATAGAGACTTTGAAATATAAGGGAAGATATAAAGCCCAACGACAAACCAAAAGTTATAAACCATATATATCGATGCATATAGCAATATAAAGACACGGGAGAACTAGAAACACTATAAACCCAAGAGTATAGTAGAAGTAAATAGATTCTTCCGGCGGTAGATGAAAAAGAAGAATGACCGATATGAAAGTTAGAAGTATATCGAGAATCAGAACTGGATGGAGCATATTGATGAATACTTTAAAATATGAGTTGAGGGGGAAATAATAGAAGGTGATGAAACATGACTAAGAACTTAGAAATCAACAGATTTAACTCACACAATGACGGAATAAGTGAATCAAACCCTCTAGTGAATAGGTTAAGCTTTTTGGGATTAATTTAGTCATACCACAACTAAATCAAGTGTGATTAGATCAACACCTAGAGCTAATATTCACCACCTGGGTGATTTGGGTTGAGAGAGAATCGGAGGAGCTCACCAGATCTGAGTGTGTGTAATAAATGAGAGGCTTAACCTAAAATGAAGAACATAAGACTTTATATAACCTTGCTGTTGACTCACCCGTACGATTCATCTATCACACATACGAGTTGGCTTCATCAGTCGTACGGGTGATCACTCACTCATGTCTTCTCATTTAGGTTGTAATTGTTACTTAGCTCAGCATCAACCGTGCGTATGAGCCTGTCAGCCGTACGAGTGAGGCTTCACTCGGACGTCTGACTAAGTCTAACATAGTCAAACATCCAAATCTCGATCCTGCAGTTCTTGTAACCACATACAAACACGGATAGGATAATAACGAACGATCATGGTGGCCTGTAAACTGTTGTACCTGCAATGGACGTGGGTAGATGTCTAGGGACTTGCAAAAAATGCATCAACAGAAGGTGTGAGTTGTAAGAAAACTAAGGAGGTGAATTTATAAGAAAATCTCTGACAGGAACAAGTAAAATGGATGATCGCATTTAAAGCGGATCCTAATTCCCTTTGTTACCGGAGAATCAAATCTTATTACAAAGATTTTCTTCAAATCCCTTGAAATCTGGAAATCAATCATATCTACGTCAAATGATAAGATGAATCTACACTTACTCATTTCACACTTCTATGTTAGCTTCATTCGTACTCTTCATATAAATGGATTTTTTATCCAAATTATTCGCTGATGATAAAACTCTAATTTTCAGCCTGTATGCATCATGAAAACATACTTATTATCATTCATGACCTTTCCACTCAAATTTCGGGACGAAATTTCTTTAACGGGTAGGTACTGTGACAACCCGGAAATTTCTAACCAAATTTAAACTTTATCTTTATATTATTCCGACACGATAAGCAAAGTTTGTTAAGTTAAATCTCAAGAATTTTAAATTGTGTTCATACATTCATTATGTGAAGAACCATCCTAATCCATCTGGACGAAGTCCATATCGATTATAAATGATTCACAACAGTTGATTACATTGCGAGGTACTTGACCTCTATATGATACATTTTACAAACATTGCATTCGTTTTTGAAAAGACAATCTTTCATTACATCGAAAGTTGACGGCATGCATACCATTTCATAATATATCTATCTATAACTGACTTGATAATAATCTTGATGAACTCAACGACTTGAATGCAACGTCTTTTGAAATATGTCATGAATGACTCCAAATAATATCTCTGAAATGAACAAATGCACAGCGGAAGATTTCTTTCCTACCTAAGAATAAACATGCTTTCAAGTGTCAACCAAAAGGTTGGTGAGTTCATTAGTTTATCATAAATAATCATTTCATAACTTTTAATAGACCACAAGATTTCATATTTTCATTCCTCATAAACATACCTCCCATGCATAGAGACAAAAATATCATTCATATGGATTGAACACCTGGTAACCGACATTCACAATATGCATATAAGAATATCCCCATCATTCTGGGATCCTCCTTCGGACATGATATAAATTTCGAAGTACTAAAGCATCCGGTACTTTGGATGGGGCTTGTTGGGCCCGATAGATCTATCTTTAGAGTTCGCGTCAATTAGGGTGTCTGTTCCCTAATTCTTAGATTACCAGACTTAATAAAAAGGGGCATATTCGATTTTGATCATTCAACCATATAATGTAGTTTCGATTACTTGTGTCTATTTCGTAAAACAGTTATAAAAATTGCGCATGTATTCTCATCCCAAAAATATAAAGGGTAAAAAGGCAAATGAAACTCACCTAATGTTTATATAGTTTTTGAAATGATAAGCAAAGTCTGTCATGTTAAGTCTCAAAAAGTTTGGAACTATATTCATGTAATCAATTACCCTTCGATTAGTCCCGACGATTCACGAACAAGTGTTGTAACAAGATGTATTTATATAACACACAAGTGTAAATATAATTTTTATTGTACTACTTCTAATATTAATATCAACATTAGTGTTATTAATAACCTAAAGATACGAACATGATATATAGATTGATATAGTATTATTATTATTATTATTATTATTATTATTATTATTATTATTATTATTAATATCATTATTATTAATAATATTGGCATTATTATTAGTATTATCATTATTAACAATATTATAGTATCCATTTTTATAGAAGTTATTATAATTATCGTTAGTAATATTATTAATACTATTATTATAAATTTGTATTATTATTTAGAGTATTGATATTATAGTTATAATTATAAGAATTATAAATATATATAAATACAAAAGATATACAAACACAGATATAAATAGAGCTATACAGATACATGTTAGGAATCCAGTAGTAATATTATAAAGATAATTATTGATAGTATTATTACTACTATTATTATAATATACCAATAATACAAATTATTAATATTATAAAAAAAATATCATTTAGAACATTATTATAACTATTAGTATTATTATTCTAAAATTGTTATTATTAGGATAATTATTATGAATATTATTATTATATTATTATTAATAATAATCAGTATTTTTATTATTTAATAATAATAGAATTATTTTCATTAAAATTAAGTTTTATAATTAAAAATCGTTTAATTAAACTGGAAATCAGAATCAGTGGCACATTCCTTTTATTCAATATTTAATTTTTTGTTCTTATATGAATTGGTCAATATTCAATAACAGTTAATTGTACGATTATGTTAAATGTCTGTTTCACTTTATTTTTTTTATTTTTTTCTGCTTGTTTTGTCTGATAGAATAATTACAGATCGACTAAATTGGGCTATAAGTAAAACGAATTATTCTGTAATAATATGAATTCATTCAGACCTTCACCTTCATTATCAATTATCACTCTGATCTATTTTTACTAAATTTAATTTAATTAATTTTCTTTTAACAGACGTTTACCTCTGTACTTGTATCAAATACTCAAAAACTCGTTTTCAAATGAATTTTAAAATCTGTAAATGCAAGATTGTTAGAAATCGTCCATTCAAACTACCTGTTAAATTTCAGAATCCAATTCGTTTAATCAAAACTGAATTTTTGAGTCAAAGTTTGTGAGTAAAAGGTCAAACATTTGTTCTTCGGTCGAATTGAAGATTTAGAGGTAATTTCCGTTTAAATTGATAATTTCTATAGTTTATAGGAGGTATTTGAAACACATTTTGTATTATGATTTTTGTCTATAACGCTCTCGATCTCAAAAATCATTTTTTTTTCTTCTTACTAGTCGAGCATCACAGCTGTTTCTATATTTTTTTATCATTTAATTTTTTTTTTTGAATTCGGACTTTTTACTTATTATTCATAGTTCGTTTTCCATATCTAAAACAAATCAGTGTATTACTGTATTGAATGGTATGAATTCAAGTGAATGGTTTATTGAAGAAGATGAAGTTGAGCATAAAATCAATTACGGGTTATATATTTATTAACAGTCGATTAAAACAGAAAGACAGCATTGGAGGAACGGTTTGAGAGGGATGACGGGGTTCGAAGAGGTTGTGGGTTCGAGTCCCTGTTGGGACAGTTTATTCTTTTTGGGCCAATTTCCTCTTGAAGGTAGTTTTAATATTTATTATTATTATTATTGTTATTATTGTTATTATTACTATTATTATTATCATGATAATTACCATTGTTGTAGTTATTATTATTGTTATTATAAGAATTGATAATAAAAAGTACTACATCTATTATTAATATTATTACATGTATTAAAAATGATATTACTATTAAATGTAAAACTATAATATTATTAGCAAGAATATGTTTATTATCATTATTATTAAGAAAGTAATATAAATTACTATCATCTTTGTAAACATTAGTACTAATATCTTTTTATAAATAATAGAAGTGGTAATATTGACATAAGTAATATTATTATCACAAATATTATTAGTAGGTAAGTACTAAAAATTAATATCATGACTATCATAACAGTAAAACCAATATTGCTACAAATATTATAAATGTCACTACTATTATTACTATGATTCTTATTATAATTATTATTATAAGTAATGTTATTATTAATATTATCATTATATTCAATTACAACTTTTAATTACTATATAATTAAATATATAAAAATATACTTATAAGTAATATTACATATATGTATGAATATTTTATATTAACAATTTTTTTACATAAATATTCATATAAAACAAATTAGATATGTTTAATATATATATATATATATATATATATATATATATATATATATATATATATATATATATATATATATATATATATATATTAAACATATCTAATTTGTTTTATATGAATATTTATGTAAAAAAAATTGTTAATATAAAATATTCATACATATATGTAATATTACTTATAAGTATATTTTTATATATTTAATAATATAGTAATTAAAAGTTGTAATTGAATATAATGATAATATTAATAATAACATTACTTATAATAATAATTATAATAAGAATCATAGTAATAATAGTAGTGACATTTATAATATTTGTAGCAATATTGGTTTTACTGTTATGATAGTCATGATATTAAGTTTTAGTACTTACCTACTAATAATATTTGTGATAATAATATTACTTATGTCAATATTACCACTTCTATTATTTATAAAAAGATATTAGTACTAATGTTTACAAAGATGATAGTAATTTATATTACTTTCTTAATAATAATGATAATAAACATATTCTTGCTAATAATATTATAGTTTTACATTTAATAGTAATATCATTTTTTAATACATGTAATAATATTAATAATAGATGTAGTACTTTTTATTATCAATTCTTATAATAACAATAATAATAACTACAACAACAGTAATTATCATGATAATAATAATAGTAATAATAACAATAATAACAATAATAATAATAATAATAATAATAATAATAATAATAATAATAATAATAATAATAATAATAATAATAAATATTAAAACTACCTTCAAGAGGAAATTGGCCCAAAAAGAATAAACTGTCCCAACAGGGACTCGAACCCACAACCTCTTCGAAACCCGTCATCCCTCTCAAACCGTTCCTCCAATGCTGTCTTTCTGTTTTAATCGACTGTTAATAAATATATAACCCGTAATTGATTTTATGCTCAAATTCATCTTCTTCAATAAACCATTCACTTGAATTCATACTGAAATGTCCCGTTCTTATTGATTAAAAACGTTCCATATTAATTGATTTCGTTACGAGGTTTTGACCTCTATATGAGACGTTTTTCAAAGACTGCATTCATTTTTAAAATAAACCATAACCTTTATTTCATAAATAAAGGTTTAAAAAGCTTTACGTAGATTATCAAATAATGATAATCTAAAATATCCTGTTTACACACGACCATTACATAATGGTTTACAATACAAATATGTTACATCGAAATCAGTTTCTTGAATGCAGTTTTTACACAATATCATACAAACATGGACTCCAAATCTTGTCCTTATTTTAGTATGCAACAGCGGAAGCTCTTAGTATTCACCTGAGAATAAACATGCTTTAAACGTCAACAAAAATGTTGGTGAGTTATAGGTTTAACCTATATATATCAAATTGTAACAATAGACCACAAGATTTCATATTTCAATACACATCCCATACACAGAGATAAAAATCATTCATATGGTGAACACCTAGTAATCGACATTAACAAGATGCATATATAAGAATATCCCGATCATTCTGGGACAACCTTCGGATATGATATAAATTTCGAAGTACTAAAGCATCCGGTACTTTGGATGGGGTTTGTTAGGCCCAATAGATCTATCTTTAGGATTCGCGTCAATTAGGGTATCTGTTCCCTAATTCTTAGATTACCAGACTTAATAAAAAGGGGCATATTCGATTTTGATAATTCAACCGTAGAATGTAGTTTCACGTACTTGTGTCTATTTTGTAAATCATTTATAAAACCTGCATGTATTCTCATCCCAAAAATATTAGATTTTAAAAGTGGGACTATAACTCACTTTCACAGATTTTTACTTCGTCGGGAAGTAAGACTTGGCCACTGGTTGATTCACGAACCTATAACAATATATACATATATATCAAAGTATGTTCAAAATATATTTACAACACTTTTAATATATTTTGATGTTTTAAGTTTATTAAGTCAGCTGTCCTCGTTAGTAACCTACAACTAGTTGTTCACAGTTAGATGTACAGAAATAAATCGATAAATATTATCTTGAATCAATCCACGACCCAGTGTATACGTATCTCAGTATTGATCACAACTCAAACTATATATATTTTGGAATCAACCTCAACCCTGTATAGCTAACTCCAACATTCACATATAGAGTGTCTATGGTTGTTCCGAAATATATATAGAAGTGTCGACATGATAGGTCGAAACATTGTATACGTGTCTATGGTATCTCAAGATTACATAATATACAATACAAGTTGATTAAGTTATGGTTGGAATAGATTTGTTACTAATTTTCACGTAGCTAAAATGAGAAAAATTATCCAATCTTGTTTTACCCATAACTTCTTCATTTTAAATCCGTTTTGAGTGAATCAAATTGCTATGGTTTCATATTGAACTCTATTTTATGAATCTAAACAGAAAAAGTATAGGTTTATAGTCGGAAAAATAAGTTACAAGTCATTTTTGTAAGGGTAGTCATTTCCGTCGAAAGAACGACGTCTAGATGACCATTTTAGAAAACATACTTCCACTTTGAGTTTAACCATAATTTTTGGATATAGTTTCATGTTCATAATAAAAATCATTTTCCCAGAATAAAAACTTTTAAATCAAAGTTTATCATAGTTTTTAATTAACTAACCCAAAACAGCCCGCGGTGTTACTACGACGGCGTAAATCCGGTTTTACGGTGTTTTTCATGTTTCCAGGTTTTAAATCATTAAGTTAGCATATCATATAGATATAGAACATGTGTTTAGTTGATTTTAAAAGTCAAGTTAGAAGGATTAACTTTTATTTGCGAACAAGTTTAGAATTAACTAAACTATGTTCTAGTGATTATAAGTTTAAACCTTCGAATAAGATAGCTTTATATGTATGAATCGAATGATGTTATGAACATCATTACTACCTCAAGTTCCTTGGATAAACCTACTGGAAATGAGAAAAATAGATCTAGCTTCAAAGGATTCTAGGATGGCTTGAAAGTTCTTGAAGCAGAATCATGACACGAAAACAATTTCAAGTAAGATTTCCACTCGAAATAAGATTGTTATAGTTATAGAAATTGAATTAAAGTTTGAATATGATTATTACCTTGTATTAGAAATATAACCTACTGTAAGTAACAAAGGTTTCTTGATCTTGGATGATTACATGGAATGGATTTAGAAAACTTGGAAGTAAACTTCCAATCTTGGAAGTATTCTTGATTTTATGAAACTAGAACTTTTGGAATTTATGAAGAACACTTAGAACTTGAAGATAGAACTTGAGAGAGATCAATTAGATGAAGAAAATTGAAGAATGAAAGTGTTTGTAGGTGTTTTTGGTCATTGGTGTATGGATAAGATATAAAGGATATGTAATTTTGTTTTCATGTAAATAAGTCATGAATGATTACTCATATTTTTGTAATTTTATGAGATATTTCATGCTAGTTGCCAAATGATGGTTCCCACATGTGTTATGTGACTCACATGGGCTACTAATAGCTGATCATTGGAGTGTATATACCAATAGTACATACATCTAAAAGCTGTGTATTGTACGAATACGAATACGGGTGCATACGAGTAGAATTGTTGATGAAACTGAACGAGGATGTAATTGTAAGCATTTTTGTTAAGTAGAAGTATTTTGATAAGTTTATTGAAGTCTTTCAAAAGTGTATGAATACATATTAAAACACTACATTATATACATTTTAACTGAGTCGTTAAGTCATCGTTAGTCGTTACATGTAAATGTTGTTTTGAAACCTTTAGGTTAACGATCTTGTTGAATGTTGTTAACCCATTGTTTATTATAACAAATGAGATGTTAAATTGTTATATTATCATGATATTATTATATATAATATATCTTAGTATGATATATATACAGTTAAATGTCGTTACAACGATAATCGTTACATATATGTCTCGTTTCGAAATCATTAAGTTAGTAGTCTTATTTTTACATATGTATTTCATTGTTAATACACTTAATAATATATTTAATTATCATTTAACATAATTAACCAAGTGTATCAATATCTTAATATGATTCATATGTACCTAGTAAGACGTTGTTATAACGATAATCGTTATATATATCGTTTTCGAGTTTCTTAAATTAATAGTCTCATTTTTATTTATATAACTCATTGTTAAAATACCTAATGAGATACATACTTATAATAAAATCATGTTAACTATATATATAACCATATATATGTCATCATATAGTTTTTACAAGTTTTAACGTTCGTGAATCACCGGTCAACTTGGGTGGTCAATTGTCTATATGAAACCTATTTCAATTAATCAAGTCTTAACAAGTTTGATTGCTTAACATGTTGGAAACACTTAATCATGTAAATAACAATTTCATTTAATATATATATAAACATGAAAAAGTTCGGGTCACTACAGTACCTACCCGTTAAATAAATTTCGTCCCGAAATTTTAAGCAGTTGGAGGTGTTGACGTATCTTCTGGAAATAAATGCGGGTATTTCTTCTTCATCTGATCTTCTCGTTCCCAGGTGAACTCGAGTCCTCTACAAGCATTCCATCGAACCTTAAAAATCGATATCTTGTTTTGTTTAAGTCTCTTAACCTCACGATCCATTATTTCAACGGGTTCTTCAATGAATTGAAGTTTTTCATTGATTTGGATTTCGTCCAATGGAATAGTGAGATCTTCTTTAGCAAAACATTTCTTCAAATTTGAGACGTGAAAAGTGTTATGTACAGCCGCGAGTTATTGAGGTAACTCAAATCAGTAAACTACTGGTCCGACACGATCAATAATCTTGAATGGTCCAATATACCTTGGATTTAATTTCCCTCGTTTACCAAATCGAACAACACCTTTCCAAGGTGAAACCTTAAGCATGACCATCTCTCCAATTTCAAATTCTATATCTTTTCTTTTAATGTCGGCGTAGCTCTTTTGTCGACTTTGGGCGGTTTTCAACCGTTGTTGAATTTGGATTATCTTCTCAGTAGTTTCTTGTATTATCTCCGGACCCGTAATCTGTCTATCCCCCACTTCACTCCAACAAATCGGAGACCTGCACTTTCTACCATAAAGTGCTTCAAACGGAGCCATCTCAATGCTTGAATGGTAGCTATTGTTGTAGGAAAATTCTACTAACGGTAGATGTCGATCCCAACTGTTTCCGAAATCAATAACACATGCTCGTAGCATGTCTTCAAGCGTTTGTATTGTCCTTTCACTCTGCCCATCAGTTTATGGATGATAGGCAGTACTCATGTCTAGACGAGTTCCTAATGCTTTCTGTAATGTCTGCCAGAATCTTGAAATAAATCTGCCATCCCTATCAGAGATAATAGAGATTGGTATTCCATGTCTGGAGACGACTTCCTTCAAATACAGTCGTGCTAACTTCTCCATCTTGTCATCTTCTCTTATTGGCAGGAAGTGTGCTGATTTGGTGAGACGATCAACTATTACCCAAATAGTATCAAAACCACTTGCAGTCCTTGGCAATTTAGTGATAAAATCCATGGTAATGTTTTCCCATTTCCATTCCGGGATTTCGGGTTGTTGAAGTAGACCTGATGGTTTCTGATGCTCCGCTTTGACCTTAGAACACGTCAAACATTCCCCTACGTAATTAGCAACATCGACTTTCATACCTGTCCACCAAAAATGTTTCTTGAGATCCTTGTACATCTTCCCCGTTCCAGGATGTATTGAGTATCTGGTTTTATGAGCTTCTCTAAGTACCATTTCTCTCATATCTCCAAATTTT
Source organism: Rutidosis leptorrhynchoides (assembly GCF_046630445.1). Classification (NCBI taxonomy): domain Eukaryota; kingdom Viridiplantae; phylum Streptophyta; class Magnoliopsida; order Asterales; family Asteraceae; genus Rutidosis; species Rutidosis leptorrhynchoides. The sequence goes on from NC_092336.1 coordinate 295,474,200, forward strand.
GGTACCCAAATTCTTTCAGCCCTACACCGGGTTCCGTCTTCCCGAATATTAAGATGATTCTTCGATCCTTTGGGTATTTCATCCTTTAAATTTCCCTCTTTTAAAACTCCTTGTTGCGCCTCCTTTATTTGAGTAGTAAGGTTAGTGTGAATCATTATATTCATAGATTTTTCTCGAATAGGTTCTCTGTCCTTTCTGCTCAAGGCGTCGGCTACCACATTTGCCTTCCCCGAGTGGTAACGAATCTCAAAGTCGTAATCATTCAACAATTCAATCCACCTACGCTGCCTCATATTCAGTTGTTTCTGATTAAATATGTGTTGAAGACTTTTGTGGTCGGTATATATAATACTTTTGACCCCATATAAGTAGTGCCTCCAAGTCTTTAATGCAAAAACAACCGCGCCTAATTCCAAATCATGCGTCGTATAATTTTGCTCGTGAATCTTCAATTGTCTAGACGCATTAGCAATCACCTTCGTCCGTTGCATTAATACACAACCGAGACCTTGCTTTGATGCGTCACAATAAATCACAAAATCATCATTCCCTTCAGGCAATGACAATATAGGTGCCGTAGTTAGCTTTTTCTTCATTAATTGAAACGCCTTCTCTTGTTCATCCTTCCATTCAAATTTCTTCCCTTTATGCGTTAATGCAGTCAAGGGTTTTGCTATTTTGGAGAAATCTTGGATGAATCTTCTGTAGTAACCAGCCAATCCTAAAAATTGACGTATATGCTTCGGAGTTTTTGGGGTTTCCCACTTTTCAACGGTTTCGATCTTTGCCGGGTCCACCTGGATACCTTCTTTGTTCACTATGTGACCGAGGAATTGAACTTCTTCCAACCAAAATACACACTTTGAAAACTTAGCGTACAGTTTTTCTTTCCTCAATACTTCTAGCACTTTTCTCAAATGTTCTTCATGCTCTTGATCATTCTTTGAGTAAATAAGTATGTCATCGATGAAAACAATGACAAACTTGTCAAGATATGGCCCACACACTCGGTTCATAAGGTCCATGAACACAGCTGGTGCGTTAGTCAATCCAAATGGCATAACCGTAAACTCGTAATGACCATAACGCGTCCTAAAAGCAGTTTTTGGAATATCATCCTCCTTTACTCGCATTTGATGATATCCAGAACGTAAATCGATCTTCGAATAAACCGACGAGCCTTGTAGTTGATCAAATAAGTCGTCAATTCTCGGCAGTGGATAACGGTTTTTGATGGTAAGTTTGTTCAACTCTCTGTAGTCAATGCACAACCTAAATGTACCATCCTTCTTCTTGACAAACAAAACAGGAGCTCCCCATGGTGATGTGCTTGGTCGAATGAAACCACGTTTTAATAGTTCTTGCAGTTGGCTTTGCAGTTCTTTCATCTCACTGGGTGCGAGTCTATAAGGAGCACGAGCTATTGGTGCAGCTCCTGGTACAAGATCTATTTGAAATTCAACAGATCGATGTGGAGGTAGTCCCGGTAATTCTTTCGGAAATACATCAGGAAATTCTTTTGCGATGGGAACATCATTGATGCTCTTTTCTTCAGTTTGTACTTTCTCGACGTGTGCTAGAACAGCATAGCAACCTTTTCTTATTAGTTTTTGTGCCTTCAAATTACTAATAAGATGTAGCTTCATGTTGCCCTTTTCTCCGTACACCATTAAGGGTTCTCCTTCTTCTCGTACAATGCGAATTGCATTTTTATGTAGTGACCCGAACTTTTCCATGTTTATATATATTAATTGAGATTGATATTTACATGATTAAATGTTTCCAACATGTTAAGCAATCAAACTTGTTAAGACTTGATTAATTGAAATAGGTTTCATATAGACAATTGACCACCCAAGTTGACCGGTGATTCACGAACGTTAAAACTTGTAAAAAAAACTATATGATGACATATATATGGTTATATATATAGTTAACATGATATTATGATAAGTAAACATATAATTAATTATATTAACAATGAACTACATATGTAAAAACAAGACTACTAACTTAATGATTTTGAAACGAGACATATATGTAACGTTTATCGTTGTAACGACATTTAATGTATATATATCATATTAAGAGATATTCGTACATCATAATATCATGATAATATAATAATTTAAAATCTATTTTGATATTATAAACATTGGGTTAACAACATTTAACAAGATCGTTAACCTAAAGGTTTCAAAACAACACTTACATGTAACGACTAACGATGACTTAACGACTCAGTTAAAATGTATATGTAGTGACCCGAACTTTTCCATGTTTATATATATTAATTGAGATTGATATTTACATGATTAAATGTTTCCAACATGTTAAGCAATCAAACTTGTTAAGACTTGATTAATTGAAATATGTTTCATATAGACAATTGACCACCCAAGTTGACCGGCGATTCACGAACGTTAAAACTTGTAAAAACGACTTGACGATATATATATGGATATACATATGGTTAACATGAGATTATGATAAGTAAGTATCTCCATAAGTATATTAACAATGAGTTATATACATATAAACAAGACTACTAACTTAAGGATTTCGAAACGAGACATATATGTAACGATTATCGTTGTAACGACATTTAAATGTATATATATCATATTAAGATATATTAATATATCATAATATCATGATAATATAATAATTTAACATCTCATTAGATATAATAAACAATGGGTTAACAACATTAATTGAGATCGTTAACTTAAAGGTTTCAAAACAACACTTACATGTAACGACTAACGATGACTTAACGACTCCGTTAAAATGTATATACATGTAGTGTATTTAGATGTATTAAAATACTTTTGGAAGACTTCAAGACATATATCAAAACACTCATACTTAACGAAAATGGTTACAGTTACTTTCCCATTCTTTTCTTTCATCAAGAATTCTAGTCGTATTCTTACCCGTATTATACACAGCTTCAAAACGTACTTACTATGGGTATATACCAATAGGAACTAGCATGGGATTCCACTCTTGATTATGTCATGTATGACTAATCAATTTTAACTTCTACCATGAGCTAGTCAACTAACTAGAACTCCTTTTAACCCCACTCACCACTCACCAATTAACACTCATCATTCACTCCATTTCACTTCCAAATCTCTTTCTAATTCTCTCTCAACACACCCACACTATTATGAACGTATTTTTCCAGTAGTTAATCATCATCTTCATCAAAAATCACTTCAAGAATCAAGCTATAATCATCATAGGAAGAACACTTCAAGAATACTTCAAAAATCCCTTCAAGTTTACTAATTTACTTCCAAGCTTTCTAATCCATTCCAAGTAATCATCTAAGATCAAGAAACCTTTGTTATATACAGTAGGTTATCTTTCTTATTCAAGGTAATATTCATATTCAAACTTTGATTCAATTTCTATAACTATAAACTATCTTAATTCGAGCAAAAATCTTACTTGAACTTGTTTTTGTGTCATGATCCTACTTCAAGAACTTTCAAGCCATCCAAGATCCTTTGAAGCTAGATCATTTCTTGTCACTTCCAGTAGGTTTACCTACTAAACTTGAGGTAGTAATGATGTTCATAACATCATACGATTCATATATATAAAACTATCTTATTCGAAGGTTTAAACTCGTAATCACTAGAACATAATTTAGTTAATTCTAAACTTCTTCGCAAACAAAAGTTAATCCTTCTAACTTGACTTTTAAAATTAACTAAACACATGTTCTATATCTATATGATATGCTAACTTAATGATTTAAAACCTGGAAACACGAAAAACACCGTAAAACCGGATTTACGCCGTCGTAGTAACACCGCGGGCTGTTTTGGGTTAGTTAATTAAAAACTATGATAAACTTTGATTTAAAAGTTGTTATTCTGAGAAAATGATTTTTATTATGAACATGAAACTATATCCAAAAATTATGGTTAAACTCAAAGTGGAAGTATGTTTTCTAAAATGGTCATCTAGACGTCGTTCTTTCGACTGAAATGACTACCTTTACAAAAACGACTTGTAACTTATTTTTCCGACTATAAACCTATACTTTTTCTGTTTAGATTCATAAAATACAGTTCAATATGAAACCATAGCAATTTGATTCATTCAAAACGGATTTAAAATGAAGAAGTTATGGGTAAAACAAGATTGGATAATTTTTCTCATTTTAGCTACGTGAAAATTGGTAACAAATCTATTCCAACCATAACTTAATCAACTTGTATTGTATATTATGTAATCTTGAGATATCATAGACACGTATACAATGTTTCGACCTATCATGTCGACACATCTATATATATTTCGGAACAACCATAGACACTCTATATGTGAATGTTGGAGTTAGCTATACAGGGTTGAGGTTGATTCCAAAATATATATAGTTTGAGTTGTGATCAATACTGAGATACGTATACACTGGGTCGTGGATTGATTCAAGATAATATTTAGTGATTTATTTCTGTACATCTAACTGTGGACAACTAGTTGTAGGTTACTAACGAGGACAGCTGACTTAATAAACTTAAAACATCAAAATATATTAAAAGTGTTGTAAATATATTTTGAACATACTTTAATATATATGTATATATTGTTATAGGTTCGTGAATCAACAGTGGCCAAGTCTTACTTCTCGACGAAGTAAAAATCTGTGAAAGTGAGTTATAGTCCCACTTTTAAAATCTAATATTTTTGGGATGAGAATACATGCAGGTTTTATAAATGATTTACAAAATAGACACAAGTACGTGAAACTACATTCTATGGTTGAATTATCGAAATCGAATATGCCCCTTTTTATTAAGTCTGGTAATCTAAGAATTAGGGAACAGACACCCTAATTGACGCGAATCCTAAAGATAGATCTATTGGGCTTAACAAACCCCATCCAAAGTACCGGATGCTTTAGTACTTCGAAATTTATATCATATCCGAAGGGTGTCCCGGAATGATGGGGATATTCTTATATATGCATCTTGTTAATGTCGGTTACCAGGTGTTCACCATATGAATGATTTTTATCTCTATGTATAGGATATGTATTGAAATATGAAATCTTGTGGTCTATTATTATGATTTGATATATATAGGTTAAACCTATAACTCACCAACATTTTTGTTGACGTTTTAAAGCATGTTTATTCTCAGGTGATTATTAAGAGCTTCCGCTGTCGCATACTTAAATAAGGACGAGATTTGGAGTCCATGCTTGTATGATATTGTGTAAAAACTGCATTCAAGAAACTTATTTTGTTGTAACATATTTGTATTGTAAACCATTATGTAATGGTCGTGTGTAAACAGGATATTTTAGATTATCATTATTTGATAATCTACGTAAAACTTTTAAACCTTTATTGATGAAATAAAGGTTATGGTTTGTTTTAAAATGAATGCAGTCTTTGAAAAACGTCTCATATAGAGGTCAAAACCTCGCAACGAAATCAATTAATATGGAACGTTTTTAATCAATAAGAACGGGACATTTCAGTTGGTATCAGAGCGTTGGTCTTAGAGAACCAGAAAATTTGCATTAGTGTGTCTTATCGAGTTTGTTAGGATGCATTAGTGATTCTGGACTTCGACCGTGTTTTCTTTAAAAATGATTGCTTAACATTTTTGTTGGAAACTATATATTTTTAACATATGAATATTATGTGATATATTAATCTCTTAACGTGTTTGATATTATGTGATAGATGTCTACCTCTAGAACAAGTCCCATTGACTCACCTAATAATAATGAAGAGTCAAATGTAAATTGGGATGATTCGTGGACTGATTCACAAGTTCCCGAAGAGGAACCGGAAGAAGAGTCGGAACCGGAAGAAGAATCGGAACCGGACGAAGAATCGGAACCGGAAGAAGAATCGGAACCGGTGGGGGAAATAATAAAATGGTTAAGTAAAAGAGAATCCTCAACCAACCGACCAAAGTTAATTATGGTCAATGGTGTTTCCGCCAAGGAAGCAAAATATTGGGAGGATTACCAATTCTCCGATGAATCGGATTCCGACGAGAATTCCGATGATGTTATAGAAATTACCCCAACTGAATTTAAAAAGGCAAAAGAAAATAATAAGGGAAAGGGCATAAAAATAGAGAAATCTAATTCCAACCCCGATGAACTTTATATGTATCGTCAACCCCCGAAGTCCTTAAGTTGTAACAATGACCCGGGAACCTCTAAACCACCAGGTTTTTCTAAACCAATGTGGACAACGACGGCTCGTATTAGGGGAACATCATATATCCCTAGAAACTTGGCAAAACGAACCAAAACCGAAGAAGAAGAAACGAGCGAGTCGGAATAAGATAGTTGTATTCGTGTGGTGTAATATATGTAATATAGTGTGCTTATGCTTTATGATATATGTAAAAATTGCTTGTATTAATAAGTATTTTTTTTATGAATCTAACTCTTGTCTATTTTACAGTATAAAAACACAAAATGGATAGACAACCCAATATTTTAAGAGACCTACCCGGAGACATGATTGATGAAATCTTGTCTAGAGTCGGTCAGAATTCCTCGGCACAACTATTTAAGGCGAGATCAGTTTGTAAGACATTCGAAGAACGTTCCAAGAATGATTTGGTTTATAAAAGGCTTTCGTTCGGAAGATGGGGGATATCACATTGGGAAATCCATAAGTTACGATGTGTTTACTTTGACGCATATATTGCGGGGAACCCAAATGCTATTTTACGCAACGGGTTAAGAAATTATTTTGACTCAGTATATCCAAATATAGGACTTCGTGATTTAGAAAAAGTGGCTAACATGCAACATAAAGAAGCATGTTATGCTTACGGGTTAGTAATGTTCGCTTCTCACCAAAGTGAGAACAAGAACATCGGGCTACAACTATTAAACAAAACGTTCCCTCAAGTGACGGAGTCGGTAATTGGGGTAAGAAATGAGGTTTTTAGGTTATTACGAGACTGTTGGTCATTACGTAACCCTCGTCCCTTTGACGACGTTACAACACGCTGTCTTATCAACGGCCATAACGGTTATGTTCCACAAGACCAAGGATGGGAAGTAATCCTAGTAAAACCAGAATGCATGACTTGTTTCTGGACGTATGAATTACGTGTCTTTATTGCCTTTGCTGAACGACTTGTGTACTAGCTAGAATTATCTTCACAACCATCTTGTATCAAATTTATTGTGTGCTATATTTCATGCTATATGTAAAATAAGTGGTATTGTAAGTTTGTAAAATATTGTGTAAAAGTTTGAACGCGAAATATTATTACAATCTGTTTTTCATATAGAATTGTAGTAGTTGAATTGTATATTAGCTACTAAGTATGAACTTAACGGGTAGGTACTACCCGAATTTAAACTTATAAAACGCTAATATGAAGAAAAAGCTTTTATAAATGAGTTCATATTATGCTACGAAATACTATTAACTACTCTTAATATTCTGTATGATTAACTTGTTCCATTTAACTATTTTGAAGGAAATGGCACCGACTACTCGACACACTGTGAATATGAATGAAGAGGAATTCCGTACTTTTCTAGCTTCAAACATAGCTGCAGTACAGGCTGCGCTATATACCAACAATAACCTTGGATCTGGCAGTACAGGAAATCGTGTAGGATGCACCTACAAAGAATTCACTGCCTGCAAACCTTTGGAATTTGATGGAACCGAAGGACCGATCGGATTGAAACGGTGGACCGAGAAGGTCGAATCGGTGTTTGCCATAAGTAAGTGTACTGAAGAGGACAAAGTGAAGTACGCTACGCATACCTTTACAGGTTCTGCGTTAACATGGTGGAATACCTATCTAGAGCAAGTGGGACAAGATGATGCGTACGCACTACCGTGGTCAGCATTCAAGCACTTAATGAACGAGAAGTATCGTCCCAGAACCGAGGTCAATAAGCTCAAGACAGAACTTAGAGGGTTACGAACCCAAGGATTTAATATTACCACGTATGAAAGACGATTCACAGAATTGTGCCTATTGTGTCCGGGAGCATTCGAAGATGAGGAAGAGAAGATCGACGCGTTTGTGAAAGGATTACCAGAAAGAATCCAAGAAGATATAAGTTCACACGAGCCCGCCTCCATACAACAGGCATGTAGAATGGCTCACAAACTAGTGAACCAGATTGAAGAAAGAATTAAAGAACAGACTGCTGAAGAGGCCAATGTGAAGCAAGTCAAAAGAAAGTGGGAGGAAAACGGTGATAAGAATCACCAATACAATATCAACAGCAATTATAACAATAATCGCAACAACTATCCTAACAATCGCAACATCAATCGCAACTACAACAAACGGCCCAACAACAACAACAACAACAACAGCAACCACAACAATCATCTTAACAACAATAATAACCGCAACAACAACAACAATCAGAAGCAGCTATGCCAAAGGTGTGAAAAATATCACTCGGGGTTCTGCACCAAATTTTGCAACAAGTGTAAAAGAAATGGTCATAGCGCGGCGAAGTGTGATGTCTACGGACCAGGGGTTAACAGAACGAAAGGAACAAATGGTGTCGGAACAAGTAATGGCGGAGCAAGTAGTGTCGGAGCAAGTTATGCCAATGTAGTTTGTTATAAATGTGGAAAACCGGGCCACATTATTAGAAATTGCCCGAACCAGGAGAACACGAATGGACAAGGCCGCGGAAGAGTTTTCAATATTAATGCGGCAGAGGCACAGGAAGACCCGGAGCTTGTTACGGGTACGTTTCTTATTGACAATAAATCTGCTTACGTTTTATTTGATTCGGGTGCGGATAGAAGCTATATGAGTAGAGATTTTTGTGCTAAATTAAGTTGTCCATTGACGCCTTTGGATAGTAAATTTTTACTCGAATTAGCAAATGGTAAATTAATTTCAGCAGATAATATATGTCGGAATCGAGAAATTAAACTGGTTAGCGAAACATTTAAGATTGATTTGATACCAGTAGAGTTAGGGAGTTTCGATGTGATAATCGGTATGGACTGGTTGAAAGAAGTGAAAGCAGAGATCGTTTGTTACAAAAATGCAATTCGCATTATACGAGAAAAAGGAAAACCCTTAATGGTGTACGGAGAAAAGGGCAACACGAAGCTACATCTTATTAGTAATTTGAAGGCACAAAAACTAATAAGAAAAGGTTGCTATGCTGTTCTAGCACACGTCGAGAAAGTACAAACTGAAGAAAAGAGCATCAATGATGTTCCCATTGCAAAAGAATTTCCCGATGTATTTCCGAAAGAATTACCGGGATTACCCCCACAGCGATCCGTTGAATTTCAAATAGATCTTGTACCAGGAGCTGCACCAATAGCTCGTGCTCCTTACAGACTCGCACCCAGCGAGATGAAAGAACTGCAAAGCCAATTACAAGAACTTTTAGAGCGTGGTTTCATTCGACCAAGCACATCACCGTGGGGAGCTCCTGTTTTGTTTGTCAAGAAGAAAGATGGTACATTCAGGTTGTGTATCGACTACCGAGAGTTGAACAAACTTACCATCAAGAACCGCTACCCACTACCGAGAATCGACGACTTATTTGATCAACTACAAGGCTCGTCTGTTTATTCAAAGATTGACTTACGTTCCGGGTATCATCAAATGCGGGTGAAAGAAGATGATATTCCAAAGACTGCTTTCAGAACACGTTACGGTCATTACGAGTTTATGGTCATGCCGTTTGGTTTAACTAATGCACCAGCTGTGTTCATGGACCTTATGAACCGAGTGTGTGGACCATACCTTGACAAGTTTGTCATTGTTTTCATTGATGACATACTTATTTACTCAAAGAATGACCAAGAACACGGTGAACATTTGAGAAAGGTGTTAGAAGTATTGAGAAAGGAAGAATTGTACGCTAAGTTTTCAAAGTGTGCATTTTGGTTGGAAGAAGTTCAATTCCTCGGTCACATAGTGAACAAAGAAGGTATTAAGGTGGATCCGGCAAAGATAGAAACTGTTGAAAAGTGGGAAACCCCAAAAACTCCGAAACACATACGCCAGTTTTTAGGACTAGCTGGTTACTACAGAAGGTTCATCCAAGACTTTTCCAGAATAGCAAAACCCTTGACTGCATTAACGCATAAAGGGAAGAAATTTGAATGGAATGATGAACAAGAGAAAGCGTTTCAGTTATTGAAGAAAAAGCTAACTACGGCACCTATATTGTCATTGCCTGAAGGGAATGATGATTTTGTGATTTATTGTGACGCATCAAAGCAAGGTCTCGGTTGTGTATTAATGCAACGAACGAAGGTGATTGCTTATGCGTCTAGACAATTGAAGATTCACGAACAAAATTATACGACGCATGATTTGGAATTAGGCGCGGTTGTTTTTGCATTAAAGACTTGGAGGCACTACTTATATGGGGTCAAAAGTATTATATATACCGACCACAAAAGTCTTCAACACATATTTAATCAGAAACAACTGAATATGAGGCAGCGTAGGTGGATTGAATTATTGAATGATTACGATTTTGAGATTCGTTACCACCCGGGAAAGGCAAATGTGGTAGCCGATGCCTTGAGCAGGAAGGATAGAGAACCCATTCGAGTAAAATCTATGAATATAATGATTCATAATAACATTACTACTCAAATAAAGGAGGCGCAACAAGGAGTTTTAAAAGAGGGAAATTTAAAGGATGAAATACCCAAAGGATCGGAGAAGCATCTTAATATTCGGGAAGACGGAACCCGGTATAGGGCTGAAAGGATTTGGGTACCAAAATTTGGAGATATGAGAGAAATGGTACTTAGAGAAGCTCATAAAACCAGATACTCAATACATCCTGGAACGGGGAAGATGTACAAGGATCTCAAGAAACATTTTTGGTGGCCGGGTATGAAAGCCGATGTTGCTAAATACGTAGGAGAATGTTTGACGTGTTCTAAGGTCAAAGCTGAGCATCAGAAACCATCAGGTCTACTTCAACAACCCGAAATCCCGGAATGGAAATGGGAAAACATTACCATGGATTTCATCACTAAATTGCCAAGGACTGCAAGTGGTTTTGATACTATTTGGGTAATAGTTGATCGTCTCACCAAATCAGCACACTTCCTACCAATAAGAGAAGATGACAAGATGGAGAAGTTAGCACGACTGTATTTGAAGGAAGTCGTCTCCAGACATGGAATACCAATCTCTATTATCTCTGATAGGGATGGCAGATTTATTTCAAGATTCTGGCAGACATTACAGCAAGCATTAGGAACTCGTCTAGACATGAGTACTGCCTATCATCCACAAACTGATGGGCAGAGTGAAAGGACGATACAAACGCTTGAAGACATGCTACGAGCATGTGTTATTGATTTCGGAAACAGTTGGGATCGACATCTACCGTTAGCAGAATTTTCCTACAACAACAGCTACCATTCAAGCATTGAGATGGCGCCGTTTGAAGCACTTTATGGTAGAAAGTGCAGGTCTCCGATTTGTTGGAGTGAGGTGGGGGATAGACAGATTACGGGTCCGGAGATTATACAAGAAACTACCGAGAAGATCATCCAAATTCAACAACGGTTGAAAACCGCCCAAAGTCGACAAAAGAGCTACGCTGACATTAAAAGAAAAGATATAGAATTTGAAATTGGAGAGATGGTCATGCTTAAAGTTTCACCTTGGAAAGGCGTTGTTCGATTTGGTAAACGAGGGAAATTAAATCCAAGGTATATTGGACCATTCAAGATTATTGATCGTGTCGGACCAGTAGCTTACCGACTTGAGTTACCTCAACAACTCGCGGCTGTACATAACACTTTCCACGTCTCGAATTTGAAGAAATGTTTTGCTAAAGAAGATCTCACTATTCCGTTAGATGAAATCCAAATCAACGAAAAACTCCAATTCATCGAAGAACCCGTCGAAATAATGGATCGTGAGGTTAAAAGACTTAAGCAAAACAAGATACCAATTGTTAAGGTTCGATGGAATGCTCGTAGAGGACCCGAGTTCACCTGGGAGCGTGAAGATCAGATGAAGAAGAAATACCCGCATCTATTTCCAGAAGATTCGTCAACACCTTCAACAGCTTAAAATTTCGGGACGAAATTTATTTAACGGGTAGGTACTGTAGTGACCCGAACTTTTCCATGTTTATATATATTAATTGAGATTGATATTTACATGATTAAATGTTTCCAACATGTTAAGCAATCAAACTTGTTAAGACTTGATTAATTGAAATATGTTTCATATAGACAATTGACCACCCAAGTTGACCGGCGATTCACGAACGTTAAAACTTGTAAAAACGACTTGACGATATATATATGGATATACATATGGTTAACATGAGATTATGATAAGTAAGTATCTCCATAAGTATATTAACAATGAGTTATATACATATAAACAAGACTACTAACTTAAGGATTTCGAAACGAGACATATATGTAACGATTATCGTTGTAACGACATTTAAATGTATATATATCATATTAAGATATATTAATATATCATAATATCATGATAATATAATAATTTAACATCTCATTAGATATAATAAACAATGGGTTAACAACATTAATTGAGATCGTTAACTTAAAGGTTTCAAAACAACACTTACATGTAACGACTAACGATGACTTAACGACTCCGTTAAAATGTATATACATGTAGTGTATTTAGATGTATTAAAATACTTTTGGAAGACTTCAAGACATATATCAAAACACTCATACTTAACGAAAATGGTTACAGTTACTTTCCCATTCTTTTCTTTCATCAAGAATTCTAGTCGTATTCTTACCCGTATTATACACAGCTTCAAAACGTACTTACTATGGGTATATACCAATAGGAACTAGCATGGGATTCCACTCTTGATTATGTCATGTATGACTAATCAATTTTAACTTCTACCATGAGCTAGTCAACTAACTAGAACTCCTTTTAACCCCACTCACCACTCACCAATTAACACTCATCATTCACTCCATTTCACTTCCAAATCTCTTTCTAATTCTCTCTCAACACACCCACACTATTATGAACGTATTTTTCCAGTAGTTAATCATCATCTTCATCAAAAATCACTTCAAGAATCAAGCTATAATCATCATAGGAAGAACACTTCAAGAATACTTCAAAAATCCCTTCAAGTTTACTAATTTACTTCCAAGCTTTCTAATCCATTCCAAGTAATCATCTAAGATCAAGAAACCTTTGTTATATACAGTAGGTTATCTTTCTTATTCAAGGTAATATTCATATTCAAACTTTGATTCAATTTCTATAACTATAAACTATCTTAATTCGAGCAAAAATCTTACTTGAACTTGTTTTTGTGTCATGATCCTACTTCAAGAACTTTCAAGCCATCCAAGATCCTTTGAAGCTAGATCATTTCTTGTCACTTCCAGTAGGTTTACCTACTAAACTTGAGGTAGTAATGATGTTCATAACATCATACGATTCATATATATAAAACTATCTTATTCGAAGGTTTAAACTCGTAATCACTAGAACATAGTTTAGTTAATTCTAAACTTGTTCGCAAACAAAAGTTAATCCTTCTAACTTGACTTTTAAAATTAACTAAACACATGTTCTATATCTATATGATATGCTAACTTAATGATTTAAAACCTGGAAACACGAAAAACACCGTAAAACCGGATTTACGCCGTCGTAGTAACACCGCGGGCTGTTTTGGGTTAGTTAATTAAAAACTATGATAAACTTTGATTTAAAAGTTGTTATTCTGAGAAAATGATTTTTATTATGAACATGAAACTATATCCAAAAATTATGGTTAAACTCAAAGTGGAAGTATGTTTTCTAAAATGGTCATCTAGACGTCGTTCTTTCGACTGAAATGACTACCTTTACAAAAACGACTTGTAACTTATTTTTCCGACTATAAACCTATACTTTTTCTGTTTAGATTCATAAAATACAGTTCAATATGAAACCATAGCAATTTGATTCATTCAAAACGGATTTAAAATGAAGAAGTTATGGGTAAAACAAGATTGGATAATTTTTCTCATTTTAGCTACGTGAAAATTGGTAACAAATCTATTCCAACCATAACTTAATCAACTTGTATTGTATATTATGTAATCTTGAGATACCATAGACACGTATACAATGTTTCGACCTATCATGTCGACACATCTATATATATTTCGGAACAACCATAGACACTCTATATGTGAATGTTGGAGTTAGCTATACAGGGTTGAGGTTGATTCCAAAATATATATAGTTTGAGTTGTGATCAATACTGAGATACGTATACACTGGGTCGTGGATTGATTCAAGATAATATTTAGTGATTTATTTCTGTACATCTAACTGTGGACAACTAGTTGTAGGTTACTAACGAGGACAGCTGACTTAATAAACTTAAAACATCAAAATATATTAAAAGTGTTGTAAATATATTTTGAACATACTTTAATATATATGTATATATTGTTATAGGTTCGTGAATCAACAGTGGCCAAGTCTTACTTCTCGACGAAGTAAAAATCTGTGAAAGTGAGTTATAGTCCCACTTTTAAAATCTAATATTTTTGGGATGAGAATACATGCAGGTTTTATAAATGATTTACAAAATAGACACAAGTACGTGAAACTACATTCTATGGTTGAATTATCGAAATCGAATATGCCCCTTTTTATTAAGTCTGGTAATCTAAGAATTAGGGAACAGACACCCTAATTGACGCGAATCCTAAAGATAGATCTATTGGGCTTAACAAACCCCATCCAAAGTACCGGATGCTTTAGTACTTCGAAATTTATATCATATCCGAAGGGTGTCCCGGAATGATGGGGATATTCTTATATATGCATCTTGTTAATGTCGGTTACCAGGTGTTCACCATATGAATGATTTTTATCTCTATGTATAGGATATGTATTGAAATATGAAATCTTGTGGTCTATTATTATGATTTGATATATATAGGTTAAACCTATAACTCACCAACATTTTTGTTGACGTTTTAAAGCATGTTTATTCTCAGGTGATTATTAAGAGCTTCCGCTGTCGCATACTTAAATAAGGACGAGATTTGGAGTCCATGCTTGTATGATATTGTGTAAAAACTGCATTCAAGAAACTTATTTTGTTGTAACATATTTGTATTGTAAACCATTATGTAATGGTCGTGTGTAAACAGGATATTTTAGATTATCATTATTTGATAATCTACGTAAAACTTTTAAACCTTTATTGATGAAATAAAGGTTATGGTTTGTTTTAAAATGAATGCAGTCTTTGAAAAACGTCTCATATAGAGGTCAAAACCTCGCAACGAAATCAATTAATATGGAACGTTTTTAATCAATAAGAACGGGACATTTCAGTATATACATGTAGTGTTTTAATATGTATTTATACACTTTTGAAAGACTTCAATACACTTATCAAAATACTTCTACTTAACAAAAATGCTTACAATTACATTCTCGTTCAGTTTCATCAACAATTCTACTCGTATGCACCCGTATTCGTACTCGTACAATACACAGCTTTTAGATGTATGTACTATTGGTATATACACTCCAATGATCAGCTCTTAGCAGCCCATGTGAGTGTTTTATAAATGATTGACAAAATAGACACAAGTATGTGAAACTACATTCTATGGTTGAATTATCGAAATCGAATATGCCCCTTTTTATTAAGTCTGGTAATCTAAGAATTAGGGAACAGACACCCTAATTGACGCGAATCCTAAAGATAGATCTATTGGGCCTAACAAACCCCATCCAAAGTACCGGATGCTTTAGTACTTCGAAATTTATATCATATCCGAAGGGTGTCCCGGAATGATGGGGATATTCTTATATATGCATCTTGTTATTGTCGGTTACCAGGTGTTCACCATATGAATGATTTTTATCTCTATGTATGGAATGTGTATTGAAATATGAAATCTTGTGGTCTATTGTTACGATTTGATATATATAGGTTAAACCTATAACTCACCAACATTTTTGTTGACGTTTTAAGCATGTTTATTCTCAGGTGATTATTAAGAGCTTCCGCTGTCGCATACTTAAATAAGGACAAGATTTGGAGTCCATGCTTGTATGATATTGTGTAAAAACTGCATTCAAGAAACTTATTTTGTTGTAACATATTTGTATTGTAAACCATTATGTAATGGTCGTGTGTAAACAGGATATTTTAGATTATCATTATTTGATAATCTACGTAAAGCTTTTTAAACCTTTATTGATGAAATAAAGGTTATGGTTTGTTTAAAAATGAATGCAGTCTTTGAAAAACGTCTCATATAGAGGTCAAAACCTCGCAACGAAATCAATTAATATGGAACGTTTTTAATCAATAAGAACGGGACATTTCAGTTGGTATCCGAGCGTTGGTCTTAGAGAACCAGAATTTTGCATTAGTGTGTCTTATCGAGTTTGTTAGGATGCATTAGTGAGTCTGGACTTCGACCGTGTTTACTTGAAAAATGATTGCTTAACAAATTTTGTTGGAAACTATATATTTTTAACATGTGAATATTATGTGATATATTAATCTCTTAACGCGTTTGATATTATGTGATAGATGTCTACCTCTAGAACAAGTCCCATTGACTCACCTAATAATAATGAAGAGTCAAATGTAAATTGGAATGATTTGTGGACTGATTCACAAGTTCCCGAAGAGGAACCGGAAGAAGAGTCGGAACCGGAAGAAGAATCGGAACCGGAAGAAGAATCGGAACCGGATGAAGAAATAGAACCGGTGGGGGAAATAATAAAACGGTTAAGTAAAAGAAAATCCTCAACCAACCGACCAAAGTTAATTATGGTCAATGGTGTTTCCGCCAAGGAAGCAAAATATTGGGAGGATTACCAATTCTCCGATGAATCGTATTCCGACGAGAATTCCGATGATGTTATAGAAATTACCCCAACTGAATTTAAAAAGGCAAAAGAAAATAATAAGGGAAAGGGCATAAAAATAGAGAAATCTAATTTCAACCCCGATGAACTTTATATGTATCGTCAACCCCCGAAGTCCTTAAGTTGTAACAATGACCCGGGAACCTCTAAACCACCAGGTTTTTCTAAACCAATGTGGACAACGACGGCTCGTATTAGGGGAACATCATATATCCCTAGAAACTTGGCAAAACGAACCAAAACCGAAGAAGAAGAAACGAGCGAGTCGGAATAAGATAGTTGTATTCGTGTGGTGTAATATATGGAATATAGTGTTCTTATGCTTTATGATATATGTAAAAATCGCTTGTATTAATAAGTATTTTTTTATGAATCTAACTCTTGTCTATTTTACAGTTTAAAAACACAAAATGGATAGACAACCCAATATTTTAAGAGACCTACCCGGAGACATGATTGATGAAATCTTGTCTAGAGTCGGCCAGAATTCTTCGGCACAACTATTTAAGGCGAGATCAGTTTGTAAGACATTCGAAGAACGTTCCAAGAATGTCTTGGTTTATAAGAGACTTTCGTTTGAAAGATGGGGGATATCACATTGGGAAACCCATAAGTTACGATGTGTTTACTTTGACGCATATATTGCGGGAAACCCAAATGCTATTTTACGCAACGGGTTAAGAAATTATTTTGACTCAATATATCCGAATATTGGACTTCGTGATTTAGAAAAAGCGGCTAACATGCAACATAAAGAAGCATGTTATGCTTACGGATTAGTAATGTTCGCTTCTCACCAAAGTGAGAACAAGAACATCGGGCTACAACTATTAAACAAAACGTTTCCACAAGTGACGGAGTCGGTAATTGGGGTAAGAAATGAGGTTTTTAGATTATTACGGGACTGTTGGACATTACGTAACCCTCGTCCCTTTGATGACGTTACAACACGCTGTCTTATCAACGGCCATAACGGTTATGTTGCACAAGACCAAGGATGGGAAGTAGTCCTAGTAAAACCAGAATGCATGACTTGTTTCTGGACGTATGAATTACGTGTCTTTATTGCCTTTGCTGAACGACTTGTGTACTAGCTAGAATTGTCTTCACAACTATCTTGTATCAAAGTTATTGTGTGCTATATTTCATGCTTTATGTAAAATAAGCGGTATTGTAAGTTTGTAAAATATTGTATAAAAGTTTGAACGCGAAATATTATTATAATCAGTTTTTCATATAGAATTGTAGTAGTTGAATTGTATATTAGCTACTAAGTATGAACTTAACGGGTAGGTACTACCCGAATTTAAACTTATAAAATGCTAATATGAAGAAAAAGCTTTTATAAATGAGTTCATATTATGCTACGAAATACTATTAACTACTCTTAATATTCTGTATGATTAACTTGTTCCATTTAACTATTTTGAAGGAAATGGCACCGACTACTCGACACACCGTGAATATGAATGAAGAGGAATTCCGTACTTTTCTAGCTTCAAACATAGCCGCAGTACAGGCTGCGCTACATACCAACAATAACCTTGGATCTAGCAGTACAGGAAATCGTGTAGGATGCACCTACAAAGAATTCACTGCCTGCAAACCTTTGGAATTTGATGGAACCGAAGGACCGATCGGATTGAAACGGTGGACCGAGAAGGTTGAATCGGTGTTTGCCATAAGTAAGTGTACTGAAGAGGACAAAGTGAAGTACGCTACGCATACCTTCACAGGTTCTGCGTTAACATGGTGGAATACCTATCTAGAGCAAGTGGGACAAGATGATGCGTACGCACTACCGTGGTCAGCATTCAAGCACTTGATGAACGAGAAGTACCGTCCCAGAACCGAGGTCAATAAGCTCAAGACAGAACTTAGAGGGTTACGAACCTAAGGATTTGATATTACCACATACGAAAGACGATTCACAGAATTGTGCCTATTGTGTCCGGGAGCATTCGAAGATGAGGAAGAGAAGATCGACGCATTTGTGAAAGGATTACCGGAAAGAATCCAAGAAGATATAAGTTCACACGAGCCCGCCTCCATACAACAGGCATGTAGAATGGCTCACAAACTCGTGAACCAAATTGAAGAAAGAATTAAAGAACAGACTGCTGAAGAGGCCAATGTGAAGCAAGTCAAAAGAAAGTGGGAGGAAAACGGTGATAAGAATCACCAATACAACAACAACAGCAATTACAATAATAATCGCAACAATTATCCCAACAATCGCAACATCAATCGCAACTACAACAAACGGCCCAACAACAACAACAACAACAACAACAACAACAACAACAACTACAACAATCATCCCAACAACAATAATAACCGCAACAACAACAACAATCAGAAGCAGCTATGCCAAAGGTGTGAAAAGAATCACTCGGGGTTCTGCACCAAATTTTGCAACAAGTGTAAAAGAAATGGTCATAGCGCGGCGAAGTGTGAGGTCTACGGACCAGGAGTTAATAGAACGAAAGGAACAAATGGTGTCGGAACGAGTAATGGCAGAGCAAGTAGTGTCGGAGCAAGTTATGCCAATGTAGTTTGTTATAAATGTGGAAAACCGGGCCACATTATTAGAAATTGCCCGAACCAGGAGAACACGAATGGACAAGGCCGTGGAAGAGTTTTCAATATTAATGCGGCAGAAGCACAGGAAGACCCGGAGCTTGTTACGGGTACGTTTCTTATTGACAATAAATCTGCTTACGTTTTATTTGATTCGGGTGCGGATAGAAGCTATATGAGTAGAGATTTTTGTGCTAAATTAAGTTGTCCATTGACGCCTTTGGATAGTAAATTTTTACTCGAATTAGCAAATGGTAAATTAATTTCAGCAGATAATATATGTCGGAATCGAGAAATTAAACTGGTTAGCGAAACATTTAAGATTGATTTGATACCAGTAGAGTTAGGGAGTTTTGATGTGATAATCGGTATGGACTGGTTGAAAGAAGTGAAAGCGGAGATCGTTTGTTACAAAAATGCAATTCGCATTATACGAGAAAAAGGAAAACCCTTAATGGTGTACGGAGAAAAGGGCAACACGAAGCTACATCTTATTAGTAATTTGAAGGCACAAAAACTAATAAGAAAAGGTTGCTATGCTGTTCTAGCACACGTCGAGAAAGTACAAACTGAAGAAAAGAGCATCAATGATGTTCCCGTCGCAAAAGAATTTCCTGATGTATTTCCGAAAGAATTACCGGGATTACCCCCACATCGATCCGTTGAATTTCAAATAGATCTTGTACCAGGAGCTGCACCAATAGCTCGTGCTCCTTACAGACTCGCACCCAGCGAGATGAAAGAACTACAAAGCCAATTACAAGAACTTTTAGAGCGTGGTTTCATTCGACCAAGCACATCACCGTGGGGAGCTCCTGTTTTGTTTGTCAAGAAGAAAGATGGTACATTCAGGTTGTGTATCGACTACCGAGAGTTGAACAAACTTACCATCAAGAACCGCTACCCACTACCGAGAATCGACGACTTATTTGATCAACTACAAGGCTCGTCTGTTTATTCAAAGATTGACTTACGTTCTGGGTATCATCAAATGCGGGTGAAAGAAGATGATATTCCAAAGACTGCTTTCAGAACACGTTACGGTCATTACGAGTTTATGGTCATGCTGTTTGGTTTAACTAATGCACCAGCTGTGTTCATGGACCTTATGAACCGAGTGTGTGGACCATACCTTGACAAGTTTGTCATTGTTTTCATTGATGACATACTTATTTACTCAAAGAATGACCAAGAACACGGTGAACATTTGAGAAAGGTGTTAGAAGTATTGAGGAAGGAAGAATTGTACGCTAAGTTTTCAAAGTGTGCATTTTGGTTGGAAGAAGTTCAATTCCTCGGTCACATAGTGAACAAAGAAGGTATTAAGGTGGATCCGGCAAAGATAGAAACTGTTGAAAAGTGGGAAACCCCGAAAACTCCGAAACACATACGCCAGTTTTTAGGACTAGCTGGTTACTACAGAAGGTTCATCCAAGACTTTTCCAGAATAGCAAAACCCTTGACTGCATTAACGCATAAAGGGAAGAAATTTGAATGGAATGATGAACAAGAGAAAGCGTTTCAGTTATTGAAGAAAAAGCTAACTACGGCACCTATATTGTCATTGCCTGAAGGGAATGATGATTTTGTGATTTATTGTGACGCATCAAAGCAAGGTCTCGGTTGTGTATTAATGCAACGAACGAAGGTGATTGCTTATGCGTCTAGACAATTGAAGATTCACGAACAAAATTATACGACGCATGATTTGGAATTAGGCGCGGTTGTTTTTGCATTAAAGACTTGGAGGCACTACTTATATGGGGTCAAAAGTATTATATATACCGACCACAAAAGTCTTCAACACATATTTAATCAGAAACAACTGAATATGAGGCAGCGTAGGTGGATTGAATTATTGAATGATTACGATTTTGAGATTCGTTACCACCCGGGGAAGGCAAATGTGGTAGCCGATGCCTTGAGCAGGAAGGATAGAGAACCCATTCGAGTAAAATCTATGAATATAATGATTCATAATAACATTACTACTCAAATAAAGGAGGCGCAACAAGGAGTGTTAAAAGAGGGAAATTTAAAGGATGAAATACCCAAAGGATCGGAGAAGCATCTTAATATTCGGGAAGACGGAACCCGGTATAGGGCTGAAAGGATTTGGGTACCAAAATTTGGAGATATGAGAGAAATGGTACTTAGAGAAGCTCATAAAACCAGATACTCAATACATCCTGGAACGGGGAAGATGTACAAGGATCTCAAGAAACATTTTTGGTGGCCGGGTATGAAAGCCGATGTTGCTAAATACGTAGGAGAATGTTTGACGTGTTCTAAGGTCAAAGCTGAGCATCAGAAACCATCAGGTCTACTTCAACAACCCGAAATCCCGGAATGGAAATGGGAAAACATTACCATGGATTTCATCACTAAATTGCCAAGGACTGCAAGTGGTTTTGATACTATTTGGGTAATAGTTGATCGTCTCACCAAATCAGCACACTTCCTACCAATAAGAGAAGATGACAAGATGGAGAAGTTAGCACGACTGTATTTGAAGGAAGTCGTCTCCAGACATGGAATACCAATCTCTATTATCTCTGATAGGGATGGCAGATTTATTTCAAGATTCTGGCAGACATTACAGCAAGCATTAGGAACTCGTCTAGACATGAGTACTGCTTATCATCCACAAACTGATGGGCAGAGCGAAAGGACGATACAAACGCTTGAAGACATGCTACGAGCATGTGTTATTGATTTCGGAAACAGTTGGGATCGACATCTACCGTTAGCAGAATTTTCCTACAACAACAGCTACCATTCAAGCATTGAGATGGCGCCGTTTGAAGCACTTTATGGTAGAAAGTGCAGGTCTCCGATTTGTTGGAGTGAGGTGGGGGATAGACAGATTACGGGTCCGGAGATTATACAAGAAACTACCGAGAAGATCATCCAAATTCAACAACGGTTGAAAACCGCCCAAAGTCGACAAAAGAGCTACGCTGACATTAAAAGAAAAGATATAGAATTTGAAATTGGAGAGATGGTCATGCTTAAAGTTTCACCTTGGAAAGGCGTTGTTCGATTTGGTAAACGAGGGAAATTAAATCCAAGGTATATTGGACCATTCAAGATTATTGATCGTGTCGGACCAGTAGCTTACCGACTTGAGTTACCTCAACAACTCGCGGCTGTACATAACACTTTCCATGTCTCGAATTTGAAGAAATGTTTTGCTAAAGAAGATCTCACTATTCCGTTAGATGAAATCCAAATCAACGAAAAACTTCAATTCATCGAAGAACCCGTCGAAATAATGGATCGTGAGGTTAAAAGACTTAAGCAAAACAAGATACCAATTGTTAAGGTTCGATGGAATGCTCGTAGAGGACCCGAGTTCACCTGGGAGCGTGAAGATCAGATGAAGAAGAAATACCCGCATCTATTTCCAGAAGATTCGTCAACACCTTCAACAGCTTAAAATTTCGGGACGAAATTTATTTAACGGGTAGGTACTGTAGTGACCCGAACTTTTCCATGTTTATATATATTAATTGAGATTGATATTTACATGATTAAATGTTTCCAACATGTTAAGCAATCAAACTTGTTAAGACTTGATTAATTGAAATAGGTTTCATATAGACAATTGACCACCCAAGTTGACCGGTGATTCACGAACGTTAAAACTTGTAAAAAAAACTATATGATGACATATATATGGTTATATATATAGTTAACATGATATTATGATAAGTAAACATATCATTAATTATATTAACAATGAACTACATATGTAAAAACAAGACTACTAACTTAATGATTTTGAAACGAGACATATATGTAACGTTTATCGTTGTAACGACATTTAATGTATATATATCATATTAAGAGATATTCGTACATCATAATATCATGATAATATAATAATTTAAAATCTATTTTGATATTATAAACATTGGGTTAACAACATTTAACAAGATCGTTAACCTAAAGGTTTCAAAACAACACTTACATGTAACGACTAACGATGACTTAACGACTCAGTTAAAATGTATATACATGTAGTGTTTTAATATGTATTTATACACTTTTGAAAGACTTCAATACACTTATCAAAATACTTCTACTTAACAAAAATGCTTACAATTACATTCTCGTTCAGTTTCATCAACAATTCTACTCGTATGCACCCGTATTCGTACTCGTACAATACACAGCTTTTAGATGTATGTACTATTGGTATATACACTCCAATGATCAGCTCTTAGCAGCCCATGTGAGTCACCTAACACATGTGGGAACCATCATTTGGCAACTAGCATGAAATATCTCATAAGATTACAAAAATATGAGTAATCATTCATGACTTATTTACATGAAAACAAAATTACATATCCTTTATATCTAATCCATACACCAACGACCAAAAACACCTACAAACACTTTCATTCTTCAATTTTCTTCATCTAATTGAACTCTCTCAAGTTCTATCTTCAAGTTCTAAGTGTTCTTCATAAATTCCAAAAGTTCTAGTTTCATAAAATCAAGAATACTTTCAAGTTTGCTAGCTCACTTCCAATCTTGTAAGGTGATCATCCAACCTCAAGAAATCTTTGTTTCTTACAGTAGGTTATCATTCTAATACAAGGTAATAATCATATTCAAACTTTGGTTCAATTTCTATAACTATAACAATCTTATTTCAAGTGATGATCTTACTTGAACTTGTTTTCGTGTCATGATTTTGCTTCAAGAACTTTGAGCCATCCAAGGATCCATTGAAGCTAGATCCATTTTTCTCTTTTCCAGTAGGTTCATCCAAGGAACTTAAGGTAGTAATGATGTTCATAACATCATTCGATTCATACATATAAAGCTATCTTATTCGAAGGTTTAAACTTGTAATCACTAGAACATAGTTTAGTTAATTCTAAACTTGTTCGCAAACAAAAGTTAATCCTTCTAACTTGACTTTTAAAATCAACTAAACACATGTTCTATATCTATATGATATGCTAACTTAATGATTTAAAACCTGGAAACACGAAAAACACCGTAAAACCGGATTTACGCCGTCGTAGTAACACCGCGGGCTGTTTTGGGTTAGTTAATTAAAAACTATGATAAACTTTGATTTAAAAGTTGTTATTCTGAGAAAATGATTTTTATTATGAACATGAAACTATATCCAAAAATTATGGTTAAACTCAAAGTGGAAGTATGTTTTCTAAAATGGTCATCTAGACGTCGTTCTTTCGACTGAAATGACTACCTTTACAAAAACGACTTGTAACTTATTTTTCCGACTAGAAACCTATACTTTTTTTGTTTAGATTCATAAAATAGAGTTCAATATGAAACCATATCAATTTGATTCACTCAAAACGGATTTAAAATGAAGAAGTTATGGGTAAAACAAGATTGGATAATTTTTCTCATTTTAGCTACGTGAAAATTGGTAACAAATCTATTCCAACCATAACTTAATCAACTTGTATTATATATTATGTAATCTTGAGATACCATAGACACGTATACAATGTTTCGACCTATCATGTCGACACATCTATATATATTTCGGAACAACCATAGACACTCTATATGTGAATGTTGGAGTTAGCTATACAGGGTTGAGGTTGATTCCAAAATATATATAGTTTGAGTTGTGATCAATACTGAGATACGTATACACTAGGTCGTGGATTGATTCAAGATAATATTTATCGATTTATTTCTGTACATCTAACTGTGGACAACTAGTTGTAGGTTACTAACGAGGACAGCTAACTTAATAAACTTAAAACATCAAAATATATTAAAAGTGTTGTAAATATATTTTGAACATACTTTGATATATATGTATATATTGTTATAGGTTCGTGAATCAACCAGTGGCCAAGTCTTACTTCCCGACGAAGTAAAAATCTGTGAAAGTGAGTTATAGTCCCACTTTTAAAATCTAATATTTTTGGGATGAGAATACATGCAGGTTTTATAAATGATTTACAAAATAGACACAAGTATGTGAAACTACATTCTATGGTTGAATTATCGAAATCGAATATGCCCCTTTTTATTAAGTCTGGTAATCTAAGAATTAGGGAACAGACACCCTAATTGACGCGAATCCTAAAGATAGATCTATTGGGCCTAACAAACCCCATCCAAAGTACCGGATGCTTTAGTACTTCGAAATTTATATCATATCCGAAGGGTGTCCCGGAATGATGGGGATATTCTTATATATGCATCTTGTTATTGTCGGTTACCAGGTGTTCACCATATGAATGATTTTTATCTCTATGTATGGGATGTGTATTGAAATATGAAATCTTGTGGTCTATTGTTACGATTTGATATATATAGGTTAAACCTATAACTCACCAACATTTTTGTTGACGTTTTAAGCATGTTTATTCTCAGGTGATTATTAAGAGCTTCCGCTGTCGCATACTTAAATAAGGACAAGATTTGGAGTCCATGCTTGTATGATATTGTGTAAAAACTGCATTCAAGAAACTTATTTTGTTGTAACATATTTGTATTGTAAACCATTATGTAATGGTCGTGTGTAAACAGGATATTTTAGATTATCATTATTTGATAATCTACGTAAAGCTTTTTAAACCTTTATTGATGAAATAAAGGTTATGGTTTGTTTAAAAATGAATGCAGTCTTTGAAAAACGTCTCATATAGAGGTCAAAACCTCGCAACGAAATCAATTAATATGGAACGTTTTTAATCAATAAGAACGGGACATTTCATTTTATAACATACGATCTCTGCTTTCACCTTCTTCAGCCAGTCCATGCCAACTATTACATCAAAACTCCCTAACTCTACTGGTATCAAATCAATCTTAAATATTTCGCTACCCAGTTTAATTTCTCAATTCCGGTATATATTATCTGCTGAAATTAATTTACCGTTTGCTAATTCGAGTAAAAATTTACTATCCAACGATGTCAATGGACAACTTAATTTAGCACAAAAATCTCTACTCATATAGCTTCTATCCGTACCCGAATCAAATAAAACGTAAGCAGATTTATTGTCAATAAGAAACGTACCCGTAACAAGCTCCGGGTCTTCCTCTGCCTCTGCCGCATTAATATTGAAAACACTTCCGCGGCCTTGTCCATTTGTGTTCTCCTGGTTCGGGCAATTTCTAATAATGTGGCCCGGTTTTCCACATTTATAACAAACTACATTGGCATAACTTGCTCCGACACTACTTGCTCCGCCATTACTCGTTCCGACACCATTTGTTCCTTTCGTTCTGTTAACCCCTGGTCCGTAGACCTCACATTTCGCCGTGCTATGACCATTTATTTTACACTTGTTGCAAAATTTGGTGCAGAACCCAGAGTGATACTTTTCACACCTTTGGCATAGCTGCTTCTGATTGTTGTTATTGTTGCGGTTGTTATTGTTATTCGAATGATTGTTGTAGTTGCTGTTGTTGTTGTTGTTGTTGTTGTTGTTGTTGTTGTTGGGCCGTTTGTTGTAGTTGCTATTGATGTTGCGATTGTTGGGATAATTGTTGCGATTATTATTGTAATTGCTGTTGTTGTTGTATTGGTGATTCTTATCACCGTTTTCCTCCCACTTTCTTTTGACTTGCTTCACATTAGCCTCTTCACCTGTCTGTTCTTTAATTCTTTCCTCAATCTGGTTCACTAGTTTGTGAGCCATTCTACATGCCTGTTGTATGGAGGCGGGCTCGTGTGAACTTATATCTTCTTGGATTCTTTCCGGTAATCCTTTCACAAACGCGTCGATCTTCTCTTCCTCATCTTCGAACGCTCCCGGACACAATAGGCACAATTATGTGAATCGTCTTTCGTACGTGGTAATATCAAATCCTTGGGTTCGTAACCCTCTAAGTTCTGTCTTGAGCTGATTGACCTCGGTTCTGGGATGGTACTTCTCGTTCATCAAGTGCTTGAATGCTGACCACGGTAGTGCGTACGCATCATCTTGTCCCACTTGCTCTAGATAGGTATTCCACCATGTTAACGCATAACCTGTGAAGGTATGCGTAGCGTACTTCACATTGTCCTCTTTAGTATACTTACTTATGGCAAACACCGATTCGACCTTCTCGGTCCACCGTTTCAATCCGATCGGTCCTTCGGTTCCATCAAATTCTAAAGGTTTGCAGGCAGTGAATTCTTTGTAGGTGCATCCTACACGATTTCCTGTACTGCTAGATCCAAGGTTATTGTTGATATGTAGCGCAGCCTGTACTGCGGCTAAGTTTGAAGCTAGAAAAGTACGGAATTCCTCTTTATTCATATTCACGGTGTGTCGAGTAGTCGGTGCCATTTCCTTCAAAATAGTCAAATGGAATAAGTTAATCATACAGAATATTAAGAGTAGTTAATAGTATTTCGTAGCATAATATGAACTCATTTATAAAAGCTTTTTCTTCGTATTAGCATTTTATAAGTTTAAATTCGGGTAGTACCTACCCTTTAAGTTCATACTTAGTAGCTAATATACAATTCAACTACTACAATTCTATATGAAAAACTGATTATAATAATATTTCGCGTTCAAACTTTTATACAAAATTTTACAAACTTACAATACCGCTTATTTTACATAAAGCATGAAATATAGCACACAATAACTTTGATACAAGATAGTTGTGAAGATAATTCTAGCTAGTACACAAGTCGTTCAGCAAAGGCAATAAAGACACGTAATTCATACGTCCAGAAACAAGTCATGCATTCTGGTTTTACTAGGACTACTTCCCATCCTTGGTCTTGTGGAACATAACCGTTATGGCCATTGATAAGACAGCGTGTTGTAACGTCGTCAAAGGGACGAGGGTTACGTAATGACCAACAGTCTCGTAATAACCTAAAAACCTCATTTCTTACACCAATTACCGACTCCGTCACTTGTGGGAACGTTTTGTTTAATAGTTGTAGCCCGATGTTCTTTTTCTCACTTTGGTGAGAAGCGAACATTACTAACCCGTAAGCATAGCATGCTTCTTTATGTTGCATGTTAGCCGCTTTTTTCTAAATCATGAAGTCCTATATTCGGATACATTGAGTCAAAATAATTTCTTAACTCGTTGCGTAAAATAGCATTTGGGTTCCCCGCAATATATGCGTCAAAGTAAACACATCGTAACTTATGAGTTTCCCAATGTGATATCCCCCATCTTTCAAACGAAAGTCTCTTATAAACCAAGACATTCTTGGAATGTTCTTCGAATGTCTTACAATCTGATTTCGCCATAAATAGTTGTGCCGAAGAATTCTGACCGACTCTAGACAAGATTTCATCAATCATGTCTTCGGGTAGGTCTCTTAAAATATTGGGTTGTCTATCCATTTTGTGTTTTTATACTGTAAAATAGACAAGAGTTAGATTCATAAAAAAAAATACTTATTAATACAAGCAATTTTTACATATATCATAAAGCATAAGCACACTATATTACATATATTACACCACACGAATACAACTATCTTATTCCGACTTGCTCATTTCTTCTTCTTCGGTTTTGGTTCGTTTTGCCAAGTTTCTAGGGATATATGATGTTCCCCTAATACGAGCTGTCGTTTTCCACAACGGTTTAGAAAAACCTGGTGGTTTAGAGGTTCCCGGGTCATTGTTACAACTTAAGGGCTTTGGGGATTGACGATACATATAAAGTTCATCGGGGTTGGAATTAGATTTCTATATTTTTATGCCCTTTCCCTTATTATTTTCTTTTACCTTTTTAAATTCAGTTGGGGTAATTTCTATAACATCATCAGAATTCTCGTCAGAATTCGATTCATCGGAGAATTGGTAATCCTCCCAATATTTTGCTTCCTTGGCGGAAACACCATTGACCATAATTAACCTTGGTCGGTTGGTTGAGGATTTTCTTTTACTTAACCGTTTTATTATTTCCCCCACCAGTTCTATTTCCTCCTCCGGTTCCTCCTCTTCCGGTTCTGATTCTTCTTCCGGTTCTGATTCTTCTTCCGGTTCTTCTTCGGGAACTTGTAAATCAGTCCAATATATATTCGACTCTTCGTTATTATTAGGTGAGTCAATGGGATTTGTGCTAGAGGTAGATATCTATCACACAATATCAAACATGTTAAGAGATTAATATATCACATAATATATACATGTTAATAATATATAGTTTCCAACAAAAATGTTAAGCAATCATTTTTAAAGAAAACACGGTCGAAGTCCAGACTCACTAATGCATCCTAACAAACTCGATAATACACACTAATGCAAATTTTTTGGTTCTCCAAGACCAACGCTCTGATACCAACTGAAATGCCTCGTTCTTATTGATTAAAAATGTTCCATATTAATTGATTTCGTTGCGAGGTTTTGACCTCTATATGAGACGTTTTTCAAAGACTGCATTCATTTTTAAAACAAACCATAACCTTTATTTCATAAATGAAGGTTTAAAAAGCTTTACGTAGATTATCAAATAATGATAATCTAAAATATCCTGTTTACACACGACCATTACATAATGGTTTACAATACAAATATGTTACATTGAAATCAGTTTCTTGAATGCAGTTTTTACACAATATCATACAAACATGGACTCCAAATCTTGTCCTTATTTTAGTATGCAACAGCAGAAGCTCTTAGTATTCACCTGAGAATAAACATGCTTTAAACGTCAACAAAAATGTTGGTGAGTTATAGGTTTAACCAATATATATCAAATCGTAACAATAGACCACAAGATTTCATATTTCAATACACATCCCATACATAGAGATAAAAATCATTCATATGGTGAACACCTGGTAACCGACATTAACAAGATGCATATATAAAAATATCCCATCATTCCGGGACACCCTTCGGATATGATATAAATTTTGAAGTACTAAAGCATCTGGTACTTTGGATGGGGTTTGTTAGGCCCAATAGATCTATCTTTAGGATTCGCGTCAATTAGGGTGTCTGTTCCCTAATTCTTAGATTACCAGACTTAATAAAAAGGGGCATATTCGATTTCGATAATTCAACCATAGAATGTAGTTTCACGTACTTGTGTCTATTTTGTAAATCATTTATAAAACCTGCATGTATTCTCATCCCAAAAATATTAGATTTTAAAAGTGGGACTATAACTCACTTTCACAGATTTTTACTTCGTCGGGAAGTAAGACTTGGCCACTGGTTGATTCACGAACCTATAACAATATATACATATATATCAAAGTATGTTCAAAATATATTTACAACACTTTTAATATATTTTGATGTTTTAAGTTTATTAAGTCAGCTGTCCTCGTTAGTAACCTACAACTAGTTGTCCACAGGTAGATGTACAGAAATAAATCGATAAATATTAACTTAAATCAATCCACGACCCAGTGTATACATATCTCAGTATTGATCACAACTCAAACTATATATATTTTGGAATCAACCTCAACCCTGTATAGCTAACTCCAATATTCACATATAGAGTGTCTATGGTTGTTCCGAAATATATATAGATGTGTCGACATGATAGGTCGAAATATTGTATACGTGTCTATGGTATCTCAAGATTACATAATATACAATACAAGTTGATTAAGTTATGGTTGGAATAGATTTGTTACCAATTTTCACGTAGCTAAAATGAGAAAAATTATCCAATCTTGTTTTACCCATAATTTCTTCATTTTAAATCCGTTTTGAGTGAATCAAATTGCTATGGTTTCATATTGAACTCTATTTTATGAATCTAGTCGGAAAAATAAGTTACAAGTCGTTTTTGTAAAGGTAGTCATTTCAGTCGAAAGAACGACGTCTAGATGACCATTTTAGAAAACATACTTCCACTTTGAGTTTAACCATAATTTTTGGATATAGTTTCATGTTCATAATAAAAATCATTTTCCCAGAATAACAAATTTTAAATCAAAGTTTATCATAGTTTTTAATTAACTAACCCAAAACAGCCCACGGTGTTACTACGACGGCGTAAATCCGATTTTACGGTATTTTTCGTGTTTCCTGGTTTTAAATCATTAAGTTAGCATATCATATAGATATATAACATGTGTTTAGTTGATTTTAAAAGTCAAGTTAGAAGGATTAACTTTTATTTGCGAACAAGTTTAGAATTAACTAAACTATGTTATAGTGATTACAAGTTTAAACCTTCGAATAAGATAGCTTTATATGTATGAATCGAATGATGTTATGAACATCATTACTACCTCAAGTTCCTTGGATAAACCTACTAGAAATGAGAAAAATAGATCTAGCTTCAAAGGATCCTTGGATGGCTTGAAAGTTCTTGAAGCAGAATCATGACACGAAAACAATTTCAAGTAAGATTTCCACTCGAAATAAGATTGTTATAGTTATAGAAATTGAATTAAATTTGAATATGATTATTACCTTGTATTAGAAATATAACCTACTGTAACTAACAAAGGTTTCTTGATCTTGGATGATTACTTGGAATGGATTTAGAAAACTTGGAAGTAAACTTGCAATCTTGGAAGTATTCTTGATTTTATGAGACTAGAACTTTTGGAATTTATGAAGAACACTTAGAACTTGAAGATAGAACTTGAGAGAGATCAATTAGATGAAGAAAATTGAATAATGAAAGTGTTTGTAGGTGTTTTTGGTCGTTGGTGTATGGATTAGATATAAAGGATATGTTATTTTGTTTTCATGTAAATAAGTCATGAATGATTACTCATATTTTTGTAATTTTATGAGATATTTCATGCTAGTTGCCAACTGATGGTTCTCACATGTGTTAGGTGACTCACATGGGCTGCTATGAGCTGATCATTGGAGTGTATATACCAATATTACATACATCTAAAAGCTGTGTATTGTACGAGTATGAATACGGGTGCATACGAGTAGAATTGTTGATGAAACTGAACGAGGATGTAATTGTAAGCATTTTTGTTAAGTAGAAGTATTTTGATAAGTGTATTGAAGTCTTTCAAAAGTGTATGAATACATATTAAAACACTACATGTATATACATTTTAACTGAGTCGTTAAGTCATCGTTAGTCGTTACATGTAAATGTTGTTTTGAAACCTTTAGGTTAACGATCTTGTTGAATGTTGTTAACCCATTGTTTATTATAACAAATGAGATGTTAAATTGTTATATTATCATGATATTATGATATATAATATATCTTAGTATGATATATATACAGTTAAATGTCGTTACAACGATAATCGTTACATATATGTCTCGTTTCGAAATCATTAAGTTAGTAGTCTTATTTTTACATATGTATTTCATTGTTAATACACTTAATAATATATTTAATTATCATTTAACATAATTAACCAAGTGTATCAATATCTTAATATGATTCATATGTACCTAGTAAGACGTTGTTATAACGATAATCGTTATATATATATCGTTTTCGAGTTTCTTAAATTAATAGTCTCATTTTTATGTATATAACTCATTGTTAAAATACCTAATGAGATACATACTTATAATAAAATCATGTTAACTATATATATAACCATATATATGTCATCGTATAGTTTTTAGAAGTTTTAACGTTCGTGAATCACCGGTCAACTTGGGTGGTCAATTGTCTATATGAAACCTATTTCAATTAATCAAGTCTTAACAAGTTTGATTGCTTAACATGTTGGAAACACTTAATCATGTAAATAACAATTTCATTTAATATATATATAAACATGGAAAAGTTCGGGTCACTACACATACCATTCAATACAGTAATACACTGATTTGTTTTAGATATGGAAAACGAACTATCAATAATAAGTAACAAGTCAGAATTCAAAAAACAAAAAAAAAATAAATGATAAAAAAAATATAGAAACAGCTGTGATGCTCGACGAGTAAGAAGAAAAAAATGATTTTTGAGATCGAGAGCGTTATAGACAAAAATCATAATACGAAATATGTTTCAAATACCTCCTATAAACTATAGAAATTATCAATTTAAACAGAAATTACCTCTAAATCTTCAATTCGACCGAAGAACAAATGTTTGACTTTTACTCACAAACTTTGTCTCAAAAATTCAGTTTCGATAAAACGAATTGGATTCTGAAATTTAACAGGTAGTTTGAATGGACGATTTCTAACAATCTTGCATTTACAGATTTTAAAATTCATTTGAAAACGAGTTTTTGAGTATTTGCTACAAGTACAGAGGTAAACGTCTGTTAAAAGAAAATTAATTAAATTAAATTTTGTAAAAACAGATCAGAGTGATAATTGATAATGAAGGTGAAGGTCCGAATGAATTCATATTATTACAGAATAATTCGTTTTACTTATAGCCCAATTTAGTCGATCTGTAATTATTCTATCAGACAAAACAAGCAGAAAAAATAAAAAAAATAAAGTGAAACAGACATTTAACATAATCGTACAATTAACTGTTATTGAATATTGACCAATTCATACAAGAACAAAAAATTAAATATTGAATAAAAGGAACGTGCCACTGATTCTGATTTCTAGTTTAATTAAACGATTTTTAATTATAAAACTTAATTTTAATGAAAATAATTCTATTATTATTAAATAATAAAAATACTGATTATTATTAATAATAATAATATAACAATAATATTCATAATAATTATCCTAATAATAACAATTTTAGAATAATAATACTAATAGTTATAATAATGTTCTAAATGATATTTTTTTATAATATTAATAATTCGTATTATTGGTATATTATAATAATAGTAGTAATAATACTATCAATAATTATCTTTATAATATTACTACTGGATTCCTAACATGTATCTGTATAGCTCTATTTATATCTGTGTTTGTATATCTTTTGTATTTATATATATTTATAATTCTTATAATTATAACTATAATATCAATACTCTAAATAATAATACAAATTTATAATAATAGTATTAATAATATTGCTAACGATAATTATAATAACTTCTATAAAAATGTATACTATAATATTATTAATAATGATAATACTAATAATGCCAATATTATTAATAATAATGATATTAATAATAATAATAATACTATATCAATCTATATATCATGTTCGTATCTTTAGGTTATTAATAACACTAATGTTGATATTAATATTAGAAGTAGTGCAATAAAAATTATATTTACACTTGTGTGTTATATAAATATATCTGGTTACAACACTTGTTCGTGAATTGTCGGGACTAATCGAAGGGTAATTGATTACATGAATATAGTTCCAAACTTTTTGAGACTTAACATGACAGACTTTGCTTATCATTTCGGAAACTATATAAAGATTATGTTTAAATTTAGTCAGAAATTCCCGGGTCATCACA
Source organism: Rutidosis leptorrhynchoides (assembly GCF_046630445.1). Taxonomy (NCBI): domain Eukaryota; kingdom Viridiplantae; phylum Streptophyta; class Magnoliopsida; order Asterales; family Asteraceae; genus Rutidosis; species Rutidosis leptorrhynchoides. Next base: position 295,508,968 of record NC_092336.1, read on the forward strand.
GTACCTACCGTTAAAGAAATTTCGTCCCGAAATTTGAGTGTGGTCGTCATGGCTAACAATAAATATGTTTTCCTGACAAATATGAGCTGATAAATAGAGTTTTATCATTATTGAATATTACAGATAAAACGATTTAATCACTCGAAGCGTACGAATGAAGTTATCACTAAATAGTAAAATGAGATAGACAAGTTTCATCATAACTTTTCACTAGTCATGGTTGAATTCCGGAATTCAAGAGATTTAAAAGAAAATCTTGGAAATCTATAAGATCTGATTCTTCGGCGAATAAGGAAATTAAGATCTCTCTATTAAATACGGTGATCTGCTTCGATCACACTGTCTGATATTTCCATTATAAATTAAGCTCTTCCGTTCCATTAGTTTTCACCACTTCTATACTCAATTCCCAAATTCAAAAGGTTTATGAAAATGCTTAACCCTGTTCTGATCCTTGTTCTTATTCTAACTATCATGATGATCGTTCTTCTTTTTCAACTCTCACCTGAAGAATCTGTTTATTTCTATTATGCTCTAGGGATTATTGTATTTATAATCCTCCCGTGTCTTTATATTGCTATACGTACTGATATCCACGGTTTGTAATTTATGTGTTGTTATCGGGTTTTATATTCTCCCTTATATTTTAAAGCTCTATGCTTTTGTTTTCTCTTCCCGACTTCCAGTCAAGCGAATAATGGTCCAAAATTTGCAGATATAGAGTTTTGAATGATTATAATGTTCTAAGTCGGAAGGAACATGATAGCACGATTTGATTTTCAAATTTATCAACATTACGGAAGATAGAACCATCAAGAATACATTTTATTGATTTGTTTAGGAGTTAAGTAGAATGAAAGAGGTATGTAACATGGCACATGATGACATTATGATCTGTGAATCATCATGTCCCATTAGAAACTCAGCATGACTTATGGTAATATAATCACGTTGATCAAGTGTCATTATATTATACTAACTCATGCATCAGTTCCCAACATTACTTCAATAGCATTCATATTTTTAAGCTCGAAAGTTTATAGAATATAGAAACTAACAGTTTCTATATGATGTAATATTGATAGCACTAAGAGATTAATGATTTCAGATAAGAATAGTTATGAAAATATCTTCAGAAATATGGAGGATATTTATAATGAAAGATACGATGATATCTTGGAATATCTAAGATCAGAGGATGATAGAAACTATTGTCTGCAAGGTTTTAGAGTAAGGAGCAAGATATTCACTAAAGACCTTAGTAGACATTGAATCATTTGGATTCTTTGAAGTCAAACTTATTCTTTGTGATTTATCCACGGCTTTCTTCATAGTTTCGCATAATCTGTTTTTCGGTACTAAATTTTCTATTGAATGTTTCCAATATAATGATACACATGAAGCACGAAGAGGTATATAATTTCGGACGAGAATATTCATGAAAATATCCTCAGAAATATCGAAGATATTGATGATGATATTTTGGAATTTCTAAGTTCGATGGTTGATGGAGAAAGATTTTCCGCAATATTTTAACATGATTTCGGAGCAAGATATTCTTTGAAGGTTTCATCAGATAGAGAATTACCTGGATTCTTTGAATATATGGTATGGTCCTTGTATTTGTCCTTGGTCTCCTTCATGGTTAACTCTATCCTTTTTCCAGTTCCAACGTTTCTGAGCTTTTCCAACATATTATTTTTTATCATCAAACTTCTGACGACTAAGGTCGTTTACGGTTGCCTACAGTCACTGCTGCTTCATTCAGCTTTTTCAACATTCAGAGTATTGATTTGTGACTGAGTGATTTTCAGAATTCCAGAAGGAAAGATCATAATTCTAAGAGATAAATGTCATACATATAATTGTTAATGTAGATATGATGTGAGTTTTCAAAGTACTGATTGCTGATTCCCGGTAATTGGTATGGCAGTTCTCGTTACAAGATACGGATGAGTATATGATAGGGTTTCAATGAATAAATATAATGATTTGTCAGAGAGATTTAAGCCAAGAAGTAACGAGGTTGCTGGTATGTCTGCTGGTAATATGGTGGAATGAAAAGTCGAAGTTGACTTGCTGGAGCTGTGACAAAATTGGCTACATTGAAAAGGGATCGCAAAGTTATTTTTGCTAATAAATGCCAAAGGATCTGACGCGGCTACGTGTTAAAATTTTACTCAGTCGCAGAGAGTTTCTCAGGTGCATAACTATATGCATAAATCTTTCCTTCCGTAGATGAAGTGCGGTTGGTTCATCCTCTCGATTGAGGTGTTTTCAAGAATCATAAAAGGTTTGAACGCAGATTGTAATCGTCAAGATACAAATGAGGTTTAAGATGAAATCAAGTGGCAAACTTGAAGAATTGTTTAGTTTCATATGTTATAATCAATATTTTAATTCATTTTAATTGTCCAATGTTATTAGTCCACATTAGATAGTTCACAGTTGACAGTCCAATAAATCATATATAGTTTAATATACAATATTCGAATTAATTAATACGTATCGTGACCCGTGTACATGTCTCAGACTCGATCACAACTCAAATTATATATATTATTGTAGAATCAACCTCAACCCTGTATAGAGAACTCGATCATTACTGCATATAGAGTGTCTATGGTGATTCCAAATAATATATATAGATGCATCGATATGATATGTCAAAACTTTGTATACGTGTCCTGATATTTAAAGTGCGTAAAATAAATAACAGAAATTAAATGACGATAAATTAAATGCATAAAGTAAATAACAGAAATTAAATGACGATAAATAAATTGTGATAATTAAATTGTGATAAATAAAGTGCGATAAATAAAATGTAATCAGTTAGCTAGGAACAGTTAGCTGGAAACAGTTAGCGTGGATTCTTAACATAATTTTTCATAGTTAATTAGTCTGTTTATAACAAATTTTATTTTGTCAAATGTTTTCTTCATTATGCCACTTGTTGGATTCTGATATGTCAAAATCCAAATATGAAATTGAACTTGGATGAAAATAGTTGTTCTTTGGTGAACGGATACGTATATGTGTGAATTTGAGCAGTGTTGTTAATGACTGCTGAATCTGAATTGAAGAATGTACAGTGTAACTTATTAACGTGAGATCTAAATATTCCTCAGGTATTACCTACCCGTTAAAATATTTTCACCATTAACAGTTTGTACAAGAGAATTTTTTTAATCACAATCTTTATGAAAGTATCTATACATATATGTTTTCTTCAGATGTAATTATGGATTTAATGAGTCAATATAATATTAAACTCATTTGATTTTCGATTTGAGCTAGAATAAGTAATCTCTAAAACTATTAGGATCCACATATTCTTCGTAGAATAATAATGAAGTTATGGATCAATACTTCATCGTTCATTGCTGTTGGTACTCCTTGTTATCTATGGTGCGTATGATGTTGGTGTTCGTGGGGCAGATTGTGAAATTGAGTCTTGGAATGCGGATGTTGTTGTTGGTGATACCGTTGATGTTGATGATGTTGCTAAAGCTGGTATATTTTGCACCATATTTTTCAAGGCTACGACTCAGGCGCGAAGCTCGTTGACTTCTTTGATTACTCCGGGATGATTGTCGGTCGGAACGAGCGGATGAATAATGTTTAGAATCTGAGTTATGATATAGTCGTGGTGAGATATTTGGGAAATGAGGGTGAAATGGTGTTACGAACAGGTTCGCGGGTAAGTGCTTCAGTTTCTTCGCCAAAAGGTGAATTCAGTTAGTGAATGGGATCGCCTTCTGCGCATCTCCATTGATTAAGTCGACTATGAATCCATTAGATGAATTGGGGATGGATGTTTGGTTGATTCATTCTGGTGTCGTTGCCTCCGGAGCTTAGATGACTATCCATTCTTAATAACTGTCGGGATAACTATCGGAATAATTGTCGGAATCCGAGGGACTCGAACTGGTTGAGGGATTCATCTCATATGATCAGATGAAGGATTTTTTTATAAGAAATAGATTATAGGATGTAGATTAGTACCCTGCAATGCATACTTTACATATGCATATATAATACTAAAATCCCACAAGTTCGGAGGAATCGACGAAATATGTCAGGAAAAGTTACAGTAACAGATACGCTAAGATATGGATTAGCAGATACGATAAGATACAAATTTTGTCTATACACTATTCATGCAATCATTGCAGTAAGATGCGTCTAGACTAAGAATGATAAGCAGGTAATCTCCTAAGGATGATAAGCAGATGATTTCCGACTAGAAATGATAAGCAAAACTTTTGACATGCAGACACGGTCGAAGTCCAGACTCACTAATGCCTCCTAACGACTTATCAGTTAGACACACTAATGCAGACCTGGTTCGCTAAGACCTCTGCTCTGATACCAACTGTGAAGACCCGTCCTAATCCATTCGGACGAAGTCCATATTGATTATAAATGATTCACAACAGTTGATTACATTGAGAGGTACTTGACCTCTATATGATACATTTTACAAACATTGCATTCGTTTTTGAAAAGACAATCTTTCATTACATCGAAAGTTGACGGAATGCATACCATTTCATAATATATCTATCTATAACTGACTTAATAATAATCTTGATGAACTCAACGATTTGAATGCAACTTCTTTTGAAATATGTCATGAATGACTCCAAGTAATATCTCTAAAATGAACAAATGCACAGCAGAAGATTTCTTTCGTACCTGAGAATAAACATGCTTTCAAGTGTCAACCAAAAGGTTGGTGAGTTCATTAGTTTATCATAAATAATCATTTCATAACTTTTAATAGACCCAAGATTTCATATTTTCATTCCTCATAAACAGACGTCCCATGCATAGAGACAAAAATATCATTTATATGGATTGAACACCTGGTAACCGACATTCACAATATACATATAAGAATATCCCCATCATTCTGGGATCCTCCTTCGGACATGATATAAATTTCGTAGTACTAAAGCATCCGGTACTTTGGATGGGGCTTGTTGGGCCCGATAGATCTATCTTTAGAGTTCGCGTCAATTAGGGTGTCTGTTCCCTAATTCTTAGATTACCAGACTTAATAAAAAGGGGCATATTCGATTTCGATCATTCAACCATATAATGTAGTTTCGATTACTTGTGTCTATTTCGTAAAACAGTTATAAAAATTGCGCATGTATTCTCAGCCCAAAAATATAAAGGGTAAAAAGGCAAATGAAACTCATCTAATGTATTTTGTAGTAAAAATACATATGACTAAATTGAACAACTGTAGGGTTGACCTCGGATTCATGAACCTATATCATTTATATATATTAAAACTTATAATCATAATCGAACAATTCCATGTTATAACTTTATATATCATTTATTTAATTTGTATATATATTTGAAAATGATTATTATTTATATAGTTATATGTGCATATATATATATATATATATATATATATATATATATATATATATATATATATATATATATATATATATTAAACATATCTAATTTGTTTTATATGAATATTTATGTAAAAAAAATTGTTAATATAAAATATTCATACATATATGTAATATTACTTATAAGTATATTTTTATATATTTAATAATATAGTAATTAAAAGTTGTAATTGAATATAATGATAATATTAATAATAACATTACTTATAATAATAATTATAATAAGAATCATAGTTATAATAGTAGTGACATTTATAATATTTGTAGCAATATTGGTTTTACTGTTATGATAGTCATGATATTAATTTTTAGTATTTACCTACTAATAATATTCGTGATAATAATATTACTTATGTCAATATTACCACTTCTATTATTTATAAAAAGATATTAATACTAATGTTTACAAAGATGATAGTAATTTATATTACTTTCTTAATAATAATGATAATAAACATATTCTTGCTAATAATATTATAGTTTTACATTTAATAGTAATATCATTTTTAATACATGTAATAATATTAATAATAGATGTAGTACTTTTTATTATCAATTCTTATAATAACAATAATAATAACTACAACAATAGTAATTATCATGATAATAATAATAGTAATAATAACAATAATAACAATAATAATAATAATAAATATTAAAACTACCTTCAAGAGGAAATTGGCCCAAAAAGAATAAACTGTCCCAATAGGGACACGAACCCACAACCTCTTCGAAACCCGTCATCCCTCTCAAACCGTTCCTCCAAAGCTGTCTTTCTGTTTTAATCGATTGTTAATAAATATATAACCCGTAATTGATTTTATGCTCAACTTCATCTTCTTCAATAAACCATTCACTTGAATTCATACCATTCAATACAGTAATACACTGATTTGTTTTAGATATGGAAAACGAACTATCAATAATAAGTAACAAGTCCGAATTCAAAAAAAAAACAAAATAAATGATAAAAAAAATAATATAGAAACAGCTGTGATGCTCGACGAGTAAGAAGAAAAAAAAATGATTTTTAAGATCGAGAGCGTTATAGACAAAAATCATAATACGAAATGTGTTTCAAATACCTCCTATAAACTATAGAAATTATCAATTTAAACGAAAATTACCTCTAAATCTTCAATTCGACCGAAGAACAAATGTTTGACCTTTTACTCACAAACTTTGACTCAAAAATTCAGGTTCGATAAAGCGAATTGGATTCTGAAATTTAACAGGTAGTTTGAATGGACGATTTCAAACAATCTTGCATTTACAGATTTTAAAATTCATTTGAAAACGAGTTTTTGAGTATTTGCTACAAGTACAGAGGTAAACGTCTGTTAAAAGAAAATTAATTAAATTAAATTTAGTAAAAACAGATCAGAGTGATAATTGATAATGAAGGTGAAGGTCTGAATGAATTCATATTATTACAGAATAATTCGTTTTACTTATAGCCCAATTTAGTCGATCTGTAATTATTCTATCAGACAAAACAAGCAGAAAAAAATTTAAAAAAAATAAAGTGAAACATACATTTAACATAATTGTACAATTAACTGTTATTGAATATTGACCAATTCATACAAAAACAAAAAATTAAATATTGAATAAAAGGAACGTGCCACTGATTCTGATTTCCAGTTTAATTAAACGATTTTTAATTATAAAACTTAATTTTAATGAAAATAATTCTATTATTATTAAATAATAAAAATACTGATTAATAATAATAATAATAATAATATAATAATAATATTCATAATAATTATCCTAATAATAACAATTTTAGAATAATAATACTAATAGTTATAATAATGTTCTAAATGATATTTTTTTATAATATTAATAATTCGTATTATTGGTATATTATAATAATAATAATAGTAGTAATAATATTATCAATAATTATCTTTATAATATTACTACTGGATTCCTAACATGTATCTGTATAGCTCTATTTATATCTGTGTTTGTATATCTTTTGTATTTATATATATTTATAATTCTTATAATTATAACTATAATATCAATAATCTAAATATTAATACAAATTTATAATAATAGTATTAATAATATTACTAACGATAATTATAATAACTTCTATAAAAATGTATACTATAATATTGTTAATAATGATAATACTAATAATGCCAATATTATTAATAATAATGATATTAATAATAATAATAATACTATATCAATCTATATATCATGTTCGTATCTTTAGGTTATTAATAATACTAATGTTGATATTAATATTAGAAGTAGTACAATAAAAATTATATTTACACTTGTGTGTTATATAAATATATCTGGTTACAACACTTGTTCGTGAATCGTCGGGACTAATCGAAGGGTAATTGATTACATGAATATAGTTCCAAACTTTTTGAGACTTAACATGACAGACTTTGCTTATCATTTCAGAAACTATATAAAGATTAAGTTTAAATTTAGTCGGAAATTCTCGGGTCATCACACATTATAACCTCGACCAAATTTCGATGATTCACGAATCGTTATATATAAATAAATATGTATATATATTATAACTTGAGAATATTAATAAAGTATTAAACGTATAATACTTTACATGAACGTATTTGTTTCAATATGTTTATCGATGGAATTAGAAGATAATATCAAATGATTGATTTATCAGATACATTGTGATATGATTACGGGTCTATGTTTTGAAGTCCACTGTGATTTAAGAAATCTATTATGTGATGCCCCGTACAAAACCATCGTGTACGAATCATCAACAACAGGATCATTACAAGGTTAAGTACTATATGCTGTAATTAAAGAAGTTGCATTCACGATAAAAAGGTGATGTCATAACCGACATCAAATGTTTTACATTTCAAAAGCATGCTTCACTAAGTAGAAGCGAATAATAAGTGTATGTGACCACAATGGTCGTTACAAGTCATAGTTCAAAAGTACTAAAGTTTGAATGCAAGGTAAAGTAGTTCATGCGATGACAACTCTAAGCAGCGGGTGTCTACAGCACGACTAGTACACAGCGGAAGCTAACCTCAAGTACCTGAGAAAAAACATGCTTAAAAACGTCAACACAAAGGTTGGTGAGCTATAGTTTAAGTATAACAGTATGTAAGGTAGGCCACGAGATTTCAGTGCTACAAAGAGCGTTTCAAAATAGTATGATAAAGTATATGTTAACCGTGGGCACTTGGTAACTAACTTAATGTTTATACCCCCTGAAAGTACACTTGGCAAGTGCGTATGTTTATGAAGTATTAAACACTCGTTAAATGCTAGCGCTACTAGCCCGAGTGGGGATGTCAAACCCTATGGATCCATATCTAAGTTTCGCGTTCATGGTTCAAAAACCAATGATTAAACGTTACCGAGCTAAAGGGAATGTTTATGCCGTTGTATAACCCACACATATATAAGTTTAAGTACTCGTGCCAAGTATGTAAAACATAAAATCCGCATGTATTCTCATTTCCCAAAATAAGTTAAAGTAAAAAGGGAATGCTATAACTCACAATGATATGTAGCGGTAAAGTAGTAGTCGGGAAAGGTGTGCAAGTAAACAGTCTGAGGTCCTCAACCTAAGTCAAATAATACTAAGTCAGTAAATCGTCTTAATAGGTTTAAATGTATGTATTTAAGGTCTTAAGGGTCATCATCATTCATCATTAAACAAAAGGCGTAAGGTAGGTTTCGTTTATGAAAGTAGTTTACAACAAAGGCTGAATTCAGTCAGTCACCACGGCCTCTACCCTTACTGAATTAAGGTGAGACTAGTGGCCATGGCTCCGTCTATGAGTCATTTAAGTGTGGTAAAAATTTACAGAAGCAAACTCGTCTTGGTTTGACCGTGGCGACGGTCTAAGTGCGAGTAGGTCAGAAATTTCTACACAACGTTAAAGGACATAATAACGATCGGAGGGCCATAAATCCTAAACCGTAACTCGGATTAAGACGAGTCCTATATGAAAAGTTATCTACTCGAAAAGTTCTATCTAAAAATCAAGGTTAGAAGAGCCCAGGTCTACTGGTCTGTTACAGAAACATCAGGTCAGTAGGTTTTGGACAGAAACAGTAAGTTTAAGTGGGTTCCGGTGGTCTTGGTGCTTGATGTTCATCATGATTCTCGTCCTTGATGCATATAGCTTCAAGTGTACAACTCATTGATGTATCAACATCATCTTAACCAAGTCTTGACCATCATAACCATAGTGCAAGTTTAAGACATGAAGCACAACTCACTTAAGAGTTGTATGAAGTTTGATGAACCAAAGTTACATCAAAGTCTTAGATCTAACACCTACATGAACTTTAAAGCCAATAATGTAGTGACCCGAACTTTTCCATGTTTATATATATATTAAATGAAATTGTTATTTACATGATTAAGTGTTTCCAACATGTTAAGCAATCAAACTTGTTAAGACTTGATTAATTGAAATAGGTTTCATATAGACAATTGACCACCCAAGTTGACCGGTGATTCACGAACGTTAAAACTTGTAAAAACTATATGATGACATATATATGGATATATATATATATATATATATATAGTTAACATGATACTATGATACGTAAACATATCATTAAGTATATTAACAATGAACTACATATGTAAAAACAAGACTACTAACTTAATGATTTTTAAACGAGACATATATGTAACGATTATCGTTGTAAAGACATTTAATGTATATATATCATATTAAGAGATATTCATACATGATAATATCATGATAATATAATAATTTAAAATCTCATTTGATATTATAAACATTGGGTTAACAACATTTAACAAGATCGTTAACCTAAAGTTTTCAAAACAACACTTACATGTAACGACTAACGATGACTTAACGACTCAGTTAAAATGTATATACATGTAGTGTTTTAATATGTATTTATACACTTTTGAAAGACTTCAATACACTTATCAAAAATACTTCTACTTAACAAAAATGCTTACAATTACATCCTCGTTCAGTTTCATCAACAATTCTACTCGTATGCACCCGTATTCGTACTCGTACAATACACAGCTTTTAGATGTATGTACTATTGGTATATACACTCCAATGATCAGCTCTTAGCAGCCCATGTGAGTCACCTAGCACATGTGGAAACTATCATTTGGCAACTAGCATGAAATATCTCATAAAATTACAAAAATATGAGTAATCATTCATGACTTATTTATATGAAAACAAAATTACATATCCTTTATATCTAATCCATACACCAACGACCAAAAACACCTACAAACACTTTCATTCTTCAATTTTCTTCATCTAATTGATCTCTCTCAATTTCTATCTTTAAGTTCTAAGTGTTCTTCATAAATTCTACAAGTTCTAGTTACATAAAATCAAGAATACTTTCAAGTTTGCTAGCTCACTTCCAATCTTCTAAGGTGATCATCCAACCTCAAGAAATCTTTGTTTCTTACAGTAGGTTATCATTCTAATACAAGGTAATAATCATATTCAAACTTTGGTTCAATTTCTATAACTATAACAATCTTATTTCAAGTGATGATCTTACTTGAACTTATTTTCGTGTCATGATTCTGCTTCAAGAACTTCGAGCCATCCAAGGATCCGTTGAAGCTAGATCCATTTTTCTCTTTTCCAGTAGATTTATCCAAGGAACTTAAGGTAGTAATGATGTTCATAACATCATTCGATTCATACATATAAAGCTATCTTATTCGAAGGTTTAAACTTGTAATCACTAGAACATAGTTTAGTTAATTCTAAACTTGTTCGCAAACAAAAGTTAATCCTTATAACTTGACTTTTAAAATCAACTAAACACATGTTCTATATCTATATGATATGATAACTTAATGATTTAAAACCTGGAAACACAAAAAACACCGTAAAACCGGATTTACGCCGTCGTAGTAACACCGCGGGCTGTTTTGGGTTAGTTAATTAGAAACTATGATAAACTTTGATTTAAAAGTTGTTATTCTGAGAAAATGATTTTTATTATGAACATTAAACTATATCCAAAAATTATGGTTAAACTCAAAGTGGAAGTATATTTTCTAAAATGGTCATCTAGACGTCGTTCTTTCGACTGAAATGACTACCTTTACAAAAACGACTTGTAACTTATTTTTCCGACTATAAACCTATACTTTTTCTGCTTAGATTCATAAAATAGAGTTCAATATGAAACCATAGCAATTTGATTAACTCAAAACGGATTTAAAATGAAGAAGTTATGGGTAAAACAAGATTGGATAATTTTTCTCATTTTAGCTACGTGAAAATTGGTAACAAATCTATTCCAACCATAACTTAATCAACTTGTATTGTATATTATGTAATCTTGAGATACCATAGACACGTATACAATGTTTCAACCTATCATGTCGACATATCTATATATATTTCAGAACAACCATAGACACTCTATATGTGAATGTTAGAGTTAGCTATACAGGGTTGAGGTTGATTCCAAAATATATATAGTTTGAGTTGTGATCAATACTGAGATACGTATACACTGGGTCATGGATTGATTCAAGATAATATTTATCAATTTATTTCTGTACATCTAACTGTGGACAACTAGTTGTAGGTTACTAACGAGGACAGCTGACTTAATAAACTTAAAACATCAAAATATATTAAAAGTGTTGTAAATATATTTTGAACATACTTTGATATATATGTATATATTGTTATAGGTTCGTTAATCAACCAGTGGCCAAGTCTTACTTCCCAACGAAGTAAAAATCTATGAAAGTGAGTTATAGTCCCACTTTTAAAATCTAATATTTTTGGGATGAGAATACATGCAGGTTTTATAAATGATTTACAAAATAGACACAAGTACGTGAAACTACATTATATGGTTGAATTATCGAAATCGAATATGCCCCTTTTTATTAAGTCTGGTAATCTAAGAATTAGGGAACAGACACCCTAATTGACGCGAATCCTAAAGATAGATCTATTGGGCCTAACAAACCCCATCCAAAGTACCGGATGCTTTAGTACTTCGAAATTTATATCATATCCGAAGGGTGTCCCGGAATGATGGGGATATTCTTATATATGCATCTTGTTAATGTCGGTTACCAGGTGTTCACCATATGAATGATTTTTATCTCTATGTATGGGATGTGTATTGAAATATGAAATCTTGTGGTCTATTATTATGATTTGATATATATAGGTTAAACCTATAACTCACCAACATTTTTGTTGACGTTTTAAGCATGTTTATTCTCAGGTGATTATTAAGAGCTTCTGCTGTCGCATACTTAAATAAGGACGAGATTTGGAGTCTATGCTTGTATGATATTGTGTAAAAACTGCATTCAAGAAACTTATTTTGTTGTAACATATTTGTATTGTAAACCATTATGTAATGGTCGTGTGTAAACAGGATATTTTAGATTATCATTATTTGATAATCTACGTAAAGCTTTTTAAAGCTTTATTGATGAAATAAAGGTTATGGTTTGTTTTAAAATGAATGCAGTCTTTGAAAAACGTCTCATATAGAGGTCAAAACCTCGCAACGAAATCAATTAATATGGAACGTTTTTAATCAATAAGAACGGGACATTTCAGTTGGTATCCGAGCGTTGGTCTTAGAGAACCAGAAAATTTGCATTAGTATGTCTTATCGAGTTTGTTAGGATGCATTAGTGAGTCTGGACTTCGACCGTGTTTTCTTTAAAAATGATTGCTTAACATTTTTGTTGGAAACAATATATTATTAACATGTATATATTATGTGATATATTAATCTCTTAACATGTTTGATATTGTGTGATAGATGTTTACCTCTAGCACAAATCCCATTGACTCACCTAATAATAACGAAGAGTCGAATATATATTGGACTGATTCACAAGTTCCCGAAGAAGAACCGGAAGAAGAATCAGAACCGGAAGAGGAGGAACCGGAGGAGGAAATAGAACCGGTGGGGGAAATAATAAAACGGTTAAATAAAAGAAAATCCTCAACCAACCGACCAAGGTTAATTATGGTCAATGGTGTTTCTGCCAAGGAAGCAAAATATTGGGAGGATTACCAATTCTCCGATGAATCGGATTCCGACGAGAATTCCGATGATGTTATAGAAATTACCCCAACTGAATTTAAAAAGGCAAAAGAAAATAATAAGGAAAAGGGCATAAAAATAGAGAAATCTAATTCCAACCCCGATGAACTTTATATGTATCGTCAACCCCCGAAGCCCTTAAGTTGTAACAATGACTCAGGAACCTCTAAACCACCAGGTTTTTCTAAACCGTTGTGGAAAACGACAGCTCGTATTAGGGGAACATCATATATCCCTAGAAACTTGGCAAAACGAACCAAAACCGAAGAAGAAGAAACGAGCGAGTCAGAATAAGATAGTTGTATTCGTGTGATGTAATATATGTAATATAGTGTGCTTATGCTTTATGATATATGTAAAAATTGCTTGTATTAATAAGTATTTTTTTTATGAATCTAACTCTTGTCTATTTTACAGTATAAAAACACAAAATGGATAGACAACCCAATATTTTAAGAGACCTACCGGGAGACATGATTGATGAAATCTTGTCTAGAGTCGGTCAGAATTCTTCGGCACAACTATTTACGGTGAAATCAGTTTGTAAGACATTCGAAGAACGTTCCAAGAATGTCTTGGTTTATAAGAGACTTTCATTTGAAAGATGGGGGATATCACATTGGGAAACCCATAAGTTACGATGTGTTTACTTTGACGCATATATTGCGGGGAATCCAAATGCTATTTTACGCAACGGGTTAAGAAATTATTTTGACTCAATGTATCCGAATATAGGACTTCATGATTTAGAAAAAGCGGCTAACATGCAACATAAAGAAGCATGATATGCTTACGGGTTAGTAATGTTCGCTTCTCACCAAAGTGAGAAAAAGAACATCGGGCTACAGCTATTAAACAAAACGTTCCTACAAGTGACGGAGTCGGTAATTGGGGTAAGAAATGAGGTTTTTAGGTTATTACGAGACTGTTGGTCATTACGTAACCCTCGTCCCTTTGACGACGTTACAACACGCTGTCTTATCAACGGCCATAACGGTTATGTTCTACAAGACCAAGGATAGGAAGTAGTCCTAGTAAAACCAGAATGCATGACTTGTTTCTGGACGTATGAATTACGTGTCTTTATTGCCTTTGCTGAACGACTTGTGTACTAGCTAGAATTATCTTCACAACTATCTTGTATCAAAGTTATTATGTGCTATATTTCATGCTTTATGTAAAATAAGCGGTATTATAAGTTTGTAAAATATTGTATAAAAGTTTGAACGTGAAATATTATTATAATCAGTTTTTCATATAGAATTGTAGTAGTTGAATTGTATATTAGCTACTAAGTATGAACTTAACGGGTAGGTACTACCCGAATTTAAACTTATAAAACGCTAATATGAAGAAAAAGCTTTTATAAATGAGTTCATATTATGCTACAAAATACTATTAACTACTCTTAATATTCTGTATGATTAACTTGTTCCATTTGACTATTTTGAAGGAAATGGCACCAACTACTCGACACACCGTGAATATGAATGAAGAGGAATTCCGTACTTTTCTAGCTTCAAACATAGCCGCAGTACAGGCTGCGCTACATACCAATAATAACCTTGGATCTAGCAGTACATGAAATTGTGTAGGATGCACCTACAAAGAATTCACTGCCTGCAAACCTTTGGAATTTGATGGAACCGAAGGACCGATCGGATTGAAACGGTGGACCGAGAAGGTCGAATCGGTGTTTACCATAAGTAAGTGTACTGAAGAGGACAAAGTGAAGTACGCTATGCATACCTTCACAAGTTATGCGTTAACATGGTGGAATACCTATCTTGAGCAAGTGGGACAAGATGATGCGTACGCACTACCGTGGTCAGCATTCAAGCACTTGATGAACGAGAAGTACCGTCCCAGAACCGAGGTCAATAAGCTCAAGACAGAACTTAGAGGGTTACGAACCCAAGGATTTGATATTACCACGTACGAAAGACGATTCACAGAATTGTGCCTATTGTGTCCGGGAGCGTTCGAAGATGAGGAAGAGAAGATCGACGCATTTGTGAAAGGATTACCGGAAAGAATCCAAGAAGATATAAGTTCACATGAGCCCGCCTCCATACAACAGGCATGTAGAATGACTCACAAACTAGTGAACCAGATTGAGGAAAGAATTAAAGAACAGACGGCTGAAGAGGCTAATGTGAAGCAAGTCAAAAGAATGTGGGAGGAAAACGGTGATAAGAATCACCAATACAACAACAACAGCAACTACAACAATAATTGCAACAATTATCCCAACAATCGTAACATCAATCGCAACTACAACAAATGGCCCAACAACAACAACAACAACAACAAAAACAACAGCAGCAACTACAACAATCATCCCAACAATAATAATAACCGCAACAACAACAACAATCAGAAGCAGCTATGCCAAAGGTGTGAAAAGTATCACTCGGGGTTCTGCACCAAATTTTGCAACAAGTGTAAAAGAAATGGTCATAGCGCGGCGAAGTGTGAGGTCTACGGACCAGGGGTTAATAGAACGAAAGGAACAAATGGTGTCGGAACGAGTAATGGCGGAGCAAGTAGTGTCGGAGCAAGTTATGCCAATGTAGTTTGTTATAAATGTGGAAAACTGGGCCACATTATTAGAAATTGCCCGAACCAGGAGAACACGAATGGACAAGGCCGTGGAAGAGTTTTCAATATTAATGCGGCAGAGGCACAGGAAGACCCGGAGCTTGTTACGGGTACGTTTCTTATTGACAATAAATCTGCTTACGTTTTATTTGATTCGGGTGCGGATAGAAGCTATATGAGTAGAGATTTTTGTGCTAAATTAAGTTGTCCATTGACGCCTTTGGGTAGTAAATTTTTACTCGAATTAGCAAATGGTAAATTAATTTCAGCAGATAATATATGTCGGAATCGAGAAATTAAACTGGTTGAAAGAAGTGAAAGCAGAGATCGTTTGTTACAAAAATGCAATTCACCTTATACGAGAAAAAGGAAAACCCTTAATGGTGTACGGAGAAAAGGGCAACACGAAGCTACATCTTATTAGTAATTTGAAGGCACAAAAACTAATAAGAAAAGGTTGCTATGCTGTTCTAACACACGTCGAGAAAGCACAAACTGAATAAAAGAGCATCAATGATGTTCCCATTGCAAAAGAATTTCACGATGTATTTCCGAAAGAATTACCGGGATTACCCCCACATCGATCCGTTGAATTTCAAATAGATCTTGTACCAGGAGCTGCACCAATAGCTCGTGCTCTATACAGACTCGCACCCAGCGAGATGAAAGAACTGCAAAGCCAATTACAAGAACTTTTAGAGTGTGGTTTCATTTGACCAAGCACATCACCGTGGGGAGCTCCTGTTTTGTTTGTCAAGAAGAAAGATGGTACATTCAGGTTGTGTATCGACTACCGAGAGTTGAACAAACTTACCATCAAGAACCGCTACCCACTACCGAGAATCGACGACTTATTTGATCAACTACAAGGCTCGTCTGTTTATTCAAAGGTTGACTTACGTTCCGGATATCATCAAATGCGGGTGAAAGAAGATGATATTCCAAAGACTGCTTTCAGAACACGTTACAGTCATTACGAGTTTATGGTCATGCCGTTTGGTTTAACTAATGCACCAGCTGTGTTCATGGACCTTATGAACCGAGTGTGTGGACCATACCTTGACAAGTTTGTCATTGTTTTCATTGATGACATACTTATTTACTCAAAGAATGACCAAGAACACGGTGAACATTTGAGAAAGGTGTTAGAAGTATTGAGGAAGGAAGAATTGTACGCTAACTTTTCAAAGTGTGCATTTTGGTTGGAAGGAGTTCAATTCCTCGGTCACAAAGTGAACAAAGAAGGTATTAAGGTGGATCCGGCAAAGATAGAAACTGTTGAAAAGTGGGAAACCCCGAAAACTCCGAAACACATACGCCAGTTTTTAGGACTAGCTGGTTACTACAGAAGGTTCATCCAAGACTTTTCCAGAATAGCAAAACCCTTGACTGCATTAACGCATAAAGGGAAGAAATTTGAATGGAATGATGAACAAGAGAAATCTTTTCAGTTATTGAAGAAAAAGTTAACTACGTTACCTATATTGTCATTGCCTGAAGGGAATGATGATTTTGTGATTTATTGTGACGCATCAAAGCAAGGTCTCGGTTGTGTATTAATGCAACGAACGAAGGTGATTGCTTATGTGTCTAGACAATTGAAGATTCACGAACAAAATTATACGATGCATGATTTAGAATTAGGCGCGGTTTTTTTTTGCATTAAAGACTTGGAGGCACTACTTATATGGGGTCAAAAGTATTATAAATACCGACCACAAAAGTCTTCAACACATATTTAATCAGAAACAACTGAATATGAGGCAGCGTAGGTGGATTGAATTGTTCAATGATTACGACTTTGAGATTCGTTACCACCCGGGGAAGGCAAATGTGGTAGCTGATGCCTTGAGCAGGAAGGACAGAGAACCCATTCGAGTAAAATCTATGAATATAATGATTCATAATAACCTTACTACTCAAATAAAGGAGGCGCAACAAGGAGTTTAAAAAGAGGGAAATTTAAAGGATGAAATACCCAAAGGATCGGAGAAGCATCTTAATATTCGGGAAGACGGAACCCGGTATAGGGCTGAAAGGATTTGGGTACCAAAATTTGGAGATATGAGAGAAATGGTACTTAGAGAAGCTCATAAAACCAGATACTCAATACATCCTGAAACGGGGAAGATGTACAAGGATCTCAAGAAACATTTTTGGTGGCCGGGTATGAAAGCCGATGTTGCTAAATACGTAGGAGAATGTTTGACGTGTTCTAAGGTCAAAGCTGAGCATCAGAAACCATCAGGTCTACTTCAACAACCCGAAATCCCGGAATGGAAATAGGAAAACATTATCATGGATTTCATCACTAAATTGCCAAGGAATGCAAGTAGTTTTGATACTATTTGGGTAATAGTTGATCGTCTCACCAAATCAGCACACTTCCTGCCAATAAGAGAAGATGACAAGATGGAGAAGTTAGCACGACTGTATTTGAAGGAAGTCGTCTCCAGACATGGAATACCAATCTCTATTTTCTCTGATAGGGATGGCAGATTTATTTTAAGATTCTGGCAGACATTACAGCAAGCATTAGGAACTCGTCTAGACATGAGTACTGCCTATCATCCACAAACTGATGGGCAGAGCGAAAGGACGATACAAACGCTTGAAGACATTCTACGAGCTTGTGTTATTGATTTCGGAAACAGTTGGGATCGACATCTACCGTTAGCAAAATTTTCCTACAACAACAGCTACCATTCAAGCATTGAGATGGCGTCGTTTGAAGCACTTTATGGTAGAAAGTGCAAGTCTCCGATTTGTTGGAGTGAAGTGGGGGATAGACAGATTACGGGTCCGGAGATAATACAAGAAACTACCGAGAAGATCATCCAAATTCAACAACGGTTGAAAACCGCCCAAAGTCGACAAAAGAGCTACGCTGACATTAAAAGAAAAGATATAGATTTGAAATTGGAGAGATGGTCATGCTTAAAGTTGCACCTTGGAAAGGCATTGTTCGATTTGGTAAACGAGGGAAATTAAATCCAAGGTATATTGGACCATTCAAGATTATTGATCGTGTCGGACCAGTAGCTTACCGACTTGAGTTACCTCAACAACTCGCGGCTGTACATAACACTTTCCACGTCTCGAATTTGAAGAAATGTTTTGCTAAAGAAGATCTCACTATTCTGTTAGATGAAATCCAAATCAACGAAAAACTTCAATTAATCGAAGAACCCGTCGAAATAATGGATCGTGAGGTTAAAAGACTTAAGCAAAACAAGATACCAATTGTTAAGGTTTGATGGAATGCTCGTAGAGGACCCGAGTTAACCTGGGAACGAGAAGATCAGATGAAGAAGAAATACCCACATTTATTTCCAGAAGATACGTCAACACCTCCAACTGCTTAAAATTTCGGGACGAAATTTATTTAACGGGTAGGTACTGTAGTGACCCGAACTTTTCCATGTTTATATATATATTAAATGAAATTGTTATTTACATGATTAAGTGTTTCCAACATGTTAAGCAATCAAACTTGTTAAGACTTGATTAATTGAAATAGGTTTCATATAGACAATTGACCACCCAAGTTGACCGGTGATTCAAGAACGTTAAAACTTGTAAAAACTATATGATGACATATATATGGATATATATATAGTTAACATGATACTATGATAAGTAAACATATCATTAAGTATATTAACAATGAACTACATATGTAAAAACAAGACTACTAACTTAATGATTTTTAAACGAGACATATATGTAACGATTATCATTGTAAAGACATTTAATGTATATATATATATATCATATTAAGAGATATTCATACATGATAATATCATGATAATATAATAATTTAAAATCTCATTTAATATTACATGTAACGACTAACGATGACTTAACGACTCAGTTAAAATGTATATACATGTAGTGTTTTAATATGTATTTATAAACTTTTGAAAGACTTCAATACACTTATCAATACACTTACCAAATGTGATGCCCCGTACAAAACCATCGTGTACGAATCATCAACAACAGGATCATTACAAGGTTAAGTACTATATGCTGTAATTAAAGAAGTTGCATTCATGATAAAAAGGTGATGTCATAACCGACATCAAATGTTTTACATTTCAAAAGCATGCTTCACTAAGTAGAAGCGAATAATAAGTGTATGTGACCACAATGGTCGTTACAAGTCATAGTTCAAAAGTACTAAAGTTTGAATGCAAGGTAAAGTAGTTCATGGGATGACAACTCTAAGCAGCGGGTGTCTACAGCATGACTAGTACACAGCGGAAGCTAACCTCAAGCACCTGAGAAAAAACATGCTTAAAAATGTCAACATAAAGGTTGGTGAGCTATAGTTTAAGTATAACAGTATGTAAGGTAGGCCACGAGATTTCAGTGCTACAAAGAGCGTTTCAAAATAGTATGATAAAGTATATGTTAACCGTGGGCACTTGGTAACTAACTTAACGTTTATACCCCCTGAAAGTACACTTGTCAAGTGAGTATGTTTACGAAGTATTAAACACTCATTAAATGCTAGTGCTACTAGCCCGAATGGGGATGTTAAACCCTATGGATCCATATCTAAGATTCGCGTTCATGGTTCAAAAACCAATGATTAAACGTTACCGAGCTAAAGGGAATGTTTATGCCGTTGTATAACCCACACATATTTAAGTTTAAGTACTCATGCCTAGTATGTAAAACATAAAATCTGCATGTATTCTCAGTTCCCAAAATAAGTTAAAGTAAAAAGGGAATGCTATAACTCACAATGATATGTAGCGGTAAAGTAGTAGTCGGGAAAGGTGTGCAAGTAAACAGTCCGAGGTCCTCAACCTAAGTCAAATAATACTAAGTCAGTAAATCGTCTTAATAGGTTTAAAAGTATGTATTTAAGATCTTAAGGGTCATCATCATTCATCATTAAACAAAAGGCGTAAGGTAGGTTTCGTTTATGAAAGTAGTTTACAACAAAGGCTGACTTCAGTCAGTCACCACGTCCTCTACCCTTACTGAATTAAGGTGAGACCAGTAGCCATGGCTCCGTCTATGAGTCATTTAAGTGTGGTAAAAATTTACAGAAGCAAACTCGTCTTGGCTTGACCGTGGCGACAGTCTAAGTGCGAGTAGGTCAGAAATTTCTGCACAACGTTAAAGGACATAGTAACGATCGGAGGGCCATAAATCCTAAACCGTAACTCGGATTAAGATGAGTCCTATATGAAAAGTTATCTACTCGAAAATTTCTATCTAAAAATCAAGGTTAGAACAGCCCAGGTCTACTGGTCTGTTACAGAAACATCAGGTCAGTAGGTTTTGGACAGAAACAGTAAGTTTAAGTGGGTTCCGGTGGTCTTGGTGCTTGATGTTCATCATGATTCTCGTCCTTGATGCATATAACTTCAAGTGTACAACTCATTGATGTATCTACATCATCTTAACCAAGTCTTGACCATCATAACCCTAGTGCAAGTCTAAGACATGAAGCACAACTCACTTAAGAGTTGTATGAAGTTTGATGAACCAAAGTTACATCAAAGTCTTAGATCTAACACCTACATGAACTTTAAAGCCAATAACAAGTTACAAACTTGAAAGTAAACTAACTAATCAAGATCTTAAGATGTAGAACATAGTTCTTAGTTTGATCTTGAAGATCCAAGACTCAAAACTCTAGATCCAAAGTTATATTTAAAGAAAACTTATTTGTGTGTTCTTGAACTTTCAAAGTTAACTTAATTTGTTCAAGAGATATGAGATCAAGACTAACTTGTAGTACTTGACCATATAAACTAACTACATGAAATTAAAGTGCATAAAATGAAGAAGTAAACTTAAATAAATAAGAAAAGGTTCATGGTTGTTCATACTTTAAAGATTCAAACCAAAGTTTGATCTTTAGAAAGTAAACTTTAAAGTTAACTTCATGAGCTTCAAGTATGTCTTTAACAACACATGAACTTGCAATATTTTAAGAAAGTATATGTAGAACCAAAACTAGTAAGTTATGTTCTTGAGTGTTCTTGATAAATACAAGATATAATGAAGAATAAAACTAGTAAGTTAGATTCTTGAAACCAAGTAAGTAAATAACTAACAACTACTAGTAATCAACACAAGTAAACAAAGATTAAAACAAAGTATGATGATGATTATGGAATGTTTGAATTCGGTTTTAATCAAGAAAGAAGAAGAGAAAAACTCAAGACACTTACAAGATTTAGAGAGAAAAGTGAGAGAGAAAGTTGAGAGAAAGTTGAGAGTTATTTTGTGTGTGTGTTTTGGAATGAAGAATGCAAGTAATGAAGTAGTAAAAAAAAATTAAAACTCCCCTACCACCTAAGGAGGCTGACGGTTAGGAGGGGTTCCAAGGGGGAGGGATAAGTTCACTAGGTTTATACATGTAAAGCTTATAAAAGGTGGTTACTAGATGGTTGTTTATGGGGATTACATGTTAACTAGATTCCATGCAAGTTAACTAACTAGTTACAAATTAAAGTGATACTTACATGAAGTAGAATGGGCTAGTTAAGTCCATGTATGGTGTAGGGTGGGCTCTTTAAGTCCATGTACAAATATAAAGCCCAAGTTCCAAGTTATTAACAAATAAATCCAATTAAAGCCCAAGTAACTAACTAATCACCATAGTTAATTAAAATGATTAATAAACTTAATCATGAATGCAAATAATATTTAAAAATATTATTCGTGAAAGTTCCGGGTGTCACAAAGACGTTTCGGGCAATTAAAGTCAAGTTCGGGCAATCATGGCAACATGTAAATGTAATAACGTACATTCGTTTAATCACACGTATTAATAATAATAATTATTAATAAATAAATGTTGGAAAATCCAGGTTCGTTACATATTCTTTTTGACAACATTCAGAAAATGGTAAAGTGATTTATAAGTAAGAACGTGAAGTGTAACTAACTTAGATGTTGGATATCGACAACTTAAGTAACTCGACATTTTTTATTAAGATGATTTCATACGTTTATTTAACCTTTGAACTTTATCCCATGCTTCACCAACAGACTTCAATTTAAAAACTTGAAACCTATTATGAATATATATGATTCTACTTTTCTAAAACGTTTTATGATATAACGATTTCCATTATTTTAACCTTTAAACAAAATGATTCTTAAAAATATATTTGGTTTTGGAAAACAAAATTTTTATATTTATTTGATTTAGTTTCAAACGTACAAAAACGTTTTTAGTTTAAAAAGAACTTTATTATTAAAACGTATATAACTTTTATAAATATCTAGAACCACTTTTGACAACTCATTACTTAACCAGTATGATAAAGATAACGATATTTATATTTTATTTTATTAAATATATATAACGATTTAAATTAATATTATATATATTTATACGCAGATTATACGTACATAGTTTTATACTTTTACTATACTTAAACTTTACCTTTACTTTATTGTTACTTTACTTTAACTTTAATAATTCACTTTAATAATTCATACTTTAATAATTCACTTTAATAATTCATACTTTAATAATTCACTTTAATAATTCATACTTTAATAATTCATACTTTAATAATTCACTTTAATAATTCAAAAATCTATTATAAATAGAATTCAATAGGTTTCATTATTTCATAGAAACTTGAAAATATTTTTCTCTAAACTCTCTCAATCGATTTACATATATATATTTACTCCGTATTATTTCAAGATATTATTAGTATACATAAAATATTACGTCAGAATGTTGTCCGAGTGATTTCGAAATTGTTTTTCGAGTGGGATTGGATTAAGAAAATTATGGGTTATAGCTATGGAGGTGATTGGGTATGGTTCATGGGTATGCTCGTGAGGTCAATATAGTGTTTATCATCTCCGTTGCGTCTACGCACCTTTCCTGCAATATTGAATCTCAATATTGATACGTGAGTACTCATAATTTAACTTTTACATACTAATAGTGTATCCCTGACTAGTGCTTGAGTATATAAGATTATGCATGTTTGTACTTTTGATATTGCCTTTAGTTAGGTTATGTTGAATCCTGAATTAGTTATTTATGCGACTGAGATAAGGTATAAGATATGCATGTCGTTGGAAAGCTAGCGAAAAATTAAGAACTTTTTATTTAGATATCGAATGATTTCGATGAACGGATTTGAAGTTATAGTCCATCGAATTCTTGTATTATTATTAAAAATTATTATTAGTATCGTCGTTATTATCGTCGTTCTAGTTTTATCTTATTATTATTATTATTATTATTATTATTATTATTATTATTATTATTATTATTATTATTATTATCTTTATCAATAAAAAGATTTATCATTAAAAAATTTTATTTTTATTATTATCACTATCGTTATTATCATTAAAGTTATAATTAGTATTATTATTATTATTATTATCTAATTATTATTATTATTATTATTATTATTATTATTATTATTATTATTATTATTATTATTATCATTATTATTATTATTATTATTATTATCATTATTATTGTCATAACCCGTCCTTAACCATAAGAACGTGTTAAATAACGTATGATTTCATTGCGGGGTATTGACCTCTATATGCGACATTTTTAAAAGAAAAACTGCATATATTATACATTACAAACCATGATTCTTATTTTTGTTACAAGCTTTGGACAACATAAAAATGATTATCGTTTAGCGATAATCTTCGACTTACAAACTTTACATATAATGATAACAACACGGTTTCTAGCATATTTTACAACACAGATCCTCGGGTATGCAGTTTTATTTTTGACACAAATATGCGTACGCAAGATCCTGCTCAAATTCAACATTATGCAGCGGAAGCTTTAGTAATCTCCTGAGAATAGACATGTTTTAAAAGGTCAACATAAAGTTGGTGAGATATAGGTTTAGTGCCGGCAGCAATATATATATATAGACCACAAGATTTCGTATATAAACAGTTTAATAAAAATATTCTAAGTGGTTGAGCACTTGGTAACCATACTTAACATTTAATCACGTCGCATATTCCCTTTAATATGAAATCTTACTACACCGTACCAAGTGTAGTCACAAAACGAAGTACTGTGCAACCGTTGAATACTGGTCGTCCAGTCCGGTTGGGGTTGTCAGGCCCGATAGATCTATCAACAGGATTCGCGTTTACAATACCGCTGTAAATATTAGTTACCAAGCTACAGGGAAGTATGCCAGTGGTACAACTCAACGTAGAATATATTTTTCAGTTACTTGTGTCCATAACGTAAAACATAAAATACATGTATTCTCATCCCGAAATATTTAGAGTTTAAAAGTGGGACTATATACTCACGTTCGTCTTGAAGATATATATATTTTTGACTTGGTCTTCCGGTTGATATCATGAACCTATCCATATATAATATATCAATACCTTTTCTTTTTAAACAAACGTCTCATATATATACTTGTTATACTTTTAATACTTTGAATAATTCCTTAGTCCGTAGTTAGCATTTCGTTGTTAGTAATTCAATTTTAATGGTTCATTTGTAGATGTTTAATATACCCGCAATGAAATAAATAAAACCCCCAACGAAATAAATAAAACCCCATCGTATATGTATTGGTCGAGATTAATCTTGACCCACGGTACCGGTGTTGTCAAATGACGTGTTGCGTACATAAAGTACCGGTGTTGTCAAATGACGTGTTGCGTACAAACATGGGATCTTATGATTAATCTTCTCGTATTGTTTATGGGTGATCCTGAACCATATAAAATTGAATTATAAGTACATATATATAAAATATCATGTTATCTTAGAAAGATGTGATTTTATTTAATTTTTCCCAATTAATCCCGAAGTTAAACAAGTCTTGGATAACCAATTTTGTTTCGGTCATAGTTTCTTCGTTACAAATCCGTTTTCGTTGATTCAACTTGCCATCTCCTTGGATCGAGTTCCTCTTTAAGACTATGAACTGAAAATACCTTGGTTTGTATTCAAAATCACACGGCATAGGTGAAACTTTAGTGAAACTTATGAAGTTAAACATTTTCCTTTATGTAAACAACCTTAAATGATTATTTTTCTAAAAAATACTTATACTTTGAATTAAATCATGAAATTTTTATGTGTTATCATATTCATATTAAAAATCATTTTTCCAGAAGATAAACTTCCAATTCAAAGTTTAAGATGGTTTTTAATTATCCAACCCAAAACAGTCCCCGGTTGCACTCCGACGTCGTAAAAACGGTTTTTAAGGTGTTCTTTGAAAAACCAAGTTATACCTTGTTAAATTAGCATGTAATTAAGTTATATTACAGGTCTTGAAGTATTTTAAAAGTTAAGTTAGAAGGATCTATTTAGTTTGCAAACAAGTTTGAAAACTTTCAAACTATGTTCTTGTTGTTAAAATTTTATACCACAAAATAAGATAGCTATATATATATGAATCGAATAAGGTTATGAACATAGTTACTACCTCAAGTTCCTTGGACAAGGTTGCTGTAAAAGAGGAGTAAGAACCTAGAACTAAAAGGGTGATGGAATTGGATGAAAGATTGGAAGTAAGTTTGTGTTCTTGGAAGGATTCTTGAAGTGTTTTTGTAAGGGTTTTCTTATGGTGATTAAGTGATGTTTTTGAAGCTAAATGATGGGGAAAATGCTTGGAGATGATCAAGTATGAAGTTAAGAGTATTTTGAGAGAGAAATGGGAGTGTAAGTATGAGAAAATGGGGTGAAGAAATGGTGTGCATGCATAAAAACGTTTTTAGGTTATAAAGGAAAAAAAAGATACCTAACTTTGTTTTCTTGCTAAATAATTCATGCTACTTGACAAATGGTTGGTTCCACATGTTTCTTAATCATTTAAGGCTGCTAAGGAGCAGATTTTTATTGGTATATACCAATATTAAATACATCTAGAAGCTGCGTATGATACGGGTACATATAACCTAGATATACGTGTAGAAATCTTTGAGAAAACGGAACGAGGATTCAAATATAGCTATCTTTTGTAAATATACTTATATTGTTTTATGTATGTAAGCCCTTTAAAAGTGATAAAATACATATCTATACGATGCATGTATAAGTATTATAGGTTATAAGTATTTATGTCGAAGAACGTTATGTATAGTTATCGTTTTGAAAACTTAAGTTAGTAGTTTCAAAATATACTTATAACTCATTGTTATTAGTACCCAATGAGATGTTAAACATCCTTAGATCATGTTAAATATATATAAATACATATATATACATAAACGTATAATTATCGTATGTTATATAGTTCGTGATATCATCGGTCAAATTGAACGGTCAAACGTTGTGTAAAACTCTTTTCGAAGACATAAGTCTCAACAATTTGGATTGCTTGTCATGTTGGTAAGGTTTAATTTATGTAAATATTAATCTTATATATATAGAATGATCGAAAAAGTGCGGGTCATTACAGTACCTACCCGTTAAATAAATTTCGTCCCGAAATTTTAAAATTGTACCTATTTTGCGTCATCGGGAAACAAGTGTGGATACTTTTGTTTCATTTGATCCTCTCGTTCCCAAGTAAACTCGGGACCCCTTCGAGCATTCCAACGAACCTTAACGATCGGTATGTTGCTCTGCTTGAGCCGTTTAACTTCACGATCCATGATTTCGATTGGTTCTTCGATGAATTGTAGTTTCTCGTCGACATGGATTTCTTCAAGAGGAATGGTGAGGTCTTCCTTTGCAAGACACTTCTTAAGGTTCGAGACGTGAAAGGTATTATGTACTCCGGCGAGTTGTTGCGGTAACTCGAGTCGATAAGCTACCGGTCCAATGCGTTCGATGATCTTGAACGGGCCTACATATCTTGGGTTCAGTTTACCTCTTTTACCGAAACGTATTACACCTTTCCAAGGTGACACCTTTAGCATAACCATGTCACCGATCTGAAACTCTAATGGTTTCCTTCGGACATCGGCGTAGCTCTTTTGGCGACTACGGGCTGTTTTCAATCTCTCTTTGATTTGTACTATCTTTTCAGTAGTTTCATGTATGATCTCGGGACCAGTTAATTGTCGATCTCCTACTTCATTCCAACAGATAGGAGATCTACACTTCCTTCCGTACAATGCTTCGAATGGTGCAGCTTTAATGCTCGCATGATAACTATTATTATACGAGAATTCTGCTAATGGTAGATACTTATCCCATCCGTTTCCAAAATCGATCACACATGCCCTGAGCATGTCTTCAAGAGTCTGAATTGTTCTTTCACTCTGCCCGTCCGTTTGCGGATGATATGCGGACTCATATCCAAACGAGTTCCTAGTGCCTCCTGTAGTGATTGCCAGAACTTTGAGGTAAATCTACTATCACGATCAGATATAATGGAAATAGGTATTCCATGCCTTGAAACTATTTCCTTTATATATAATCGTAATAATTTCTCCATTCTATCTGTTTCCTTTATAGGCAAGAAATGTGCAGATTTGGTAAGACGATCAACAATTACCCAAATGGTGTCGTATCCCCAGGCAGTCTTTGGTAACTTCGTGATGAAATCCATGGTAATACCGTCCCATTTCCATTCTGGAATTTCTGGTTGTTGAAGTAACCCTGACGGCTTCTGGTGTTCTGCTTTGACTTTGGAACAAGTTAAACATTCCCCAACATATGTTGCAACGTCTGTCTTCAAATTAGGCCACCAATAATGCGTCTTAAGATCTTGGTACATCTTTCCAACTCCAGGATGTATCGAATATCTTGTCTTATGTGCCTCGTTCAATATCAACTTCCTTAATCCACCCAACTTCGGTACCCAAATACGATTTGCAAAATATCGAATTCCATCTTCCCGCATAACGAGTTGCTTCTCATACTTCTTCATTATTTCATTTCCTATATTTTCTTTAGTAAGTGCTTCTCGTTGAACTTCTTTGATTTGTGAGTTGAGATTCATGCGAATTTTTATGTTCATCGCTCGTACTCGAATTGGTTCTCGTTCCTTTCTGCTTAATGCGTCAGCCACTACATTCGCTTTCCCGGGATGATAGCGAATCTCACAATCGTAGTCGTTTATCAGCTCGACCCACCTACGTTGCCTCATGTTCAGCTGTTTCTGATCGAAAATATGTTGAAGACTTTTATGATCAATAAACACAGTGCATCTAACCCCATATAAGTAGTGTCTCCATATCTTTAACGCAAACACGACTGCTCCCAGTTCTAGATCATGCGTCGTATAATTCCGCTCGTGAATCTTCAATTGTCGAGATGCGTATGCAATAACTTTCTTTCGTTGCATAAGAACACAACCAAAACCTTGTCGCGAAGTGTCACAATATATTTCAAAATCATCGTTCCCTTTAGGTAACGATAAAATAGGCGTCGTAGTTAACTTCTTCTTCAGTAATTGAAATGCGTTCTCCTGCTCCGAGGTCCATTCGTATTTCTTCCCTTTTTGCGTTAATGCTGTCAACGGCTTAGCTATTCGTGAAAAATCTTGAATAAACCTTCTATAATAACCGGCTAAACCCAAAAATTGGCGTATCTGCGTTGGTGTCTTAGGAGTCTCCCATTTTTCAATGGCTTCAATTTTTGCTGGATCAACCTGAATTCCTTTGCTACTAACAACGTGGCCAAGAAATTGCACTTCTTTCAACCAGAAAGCACATTTAGAAAATTTAGCATATAGCTGTTCTTTTCTTAACAACTCTAATATCAACCTTACATGCTGCTCATGCTCTTGCTCACTCTTGGAATAGATAAGAATATCATCAATGAAAACGATAACAAACTTATCTAAATATGGACTACAAACTCGATTCATGAGGTCCATGAATACAGCTGGCGCATTCGTCAATCCAAACGGCATAACCAAAAATTCGTAATGACCGTAGCGTGTCCGAAAAGCAGTTTTCGGTATATCTTCTTCTTTGACACGTAATTGATGATAGCCCGATCTTAGATCAATTTTCGAGTACACACATGATCCTTGGAGTTGATCAAATAAGTCGTCAATTCTCGGTAGTGGATACCGATTCTTGATAGTTAACTTATTTAATTCACGATAATCTATACACATTCGGAAAGATCCGTCTTTCTTCTTGACGAATAAAATTGGAGCTCCCCACGGTGAAGTACTTGGTCGTATGAATCCACGATCCAGTAATTCTTTTAACTGACTCTGAAGTTCTTTTAACTCGGACGATGCAAGTCTATATGGAGCACGGGCAACCGGTGCAGCTCCTGGTACAAGATCTATTTGAAATTCTACAGATCTAAATGGAGGTAATCCCGGCAACTCTTCCGGAAATACTTCAGGAAAATCTCTTGCCACAGGCACGTCATTGATGCACTTCTCTTTTTCTTTCTTTTCGACTTTATTAACATGTGCTAAGATAGCATAGCACCCTTTCTTCAAGCACTTTTGAGCTTTCAAATAACTAATGAGTTTTAGCTTTGAGTTACCCTTCTCTCCATAAATCATTACTGGCGTTTTATTCTTACGAGGAATGCGAATTGCCTTCTTGGCGCACACAACTTCGGCTCCTATTTTGGACATCCAGTCCATGCCGACTATTACATCAAAACTTCCTAATTCTACGGGTATCAAATCAATCTTAAATGTTTCTCCGGCTAAATTTATTTTACAATCACGGCAAATTTTATCGGCTTTAATTAGTTTACCATTAGCTAACTCAATCATGTACTTAGCATCTAGAGGTAATGATGAACAATTCAATTTAGCGTGAAAGTCTCTACACACGTAACTTCTATCAGCACCAGTATCAAATATAATAGATGCGGATAAGTTATTAATGGTAAACATACCCGTAACAAGCTCCGGGTCTTCACACGCCTCTCTAGCATTAATAACAAATGCTCTCCCTCGTGCAGGTCCGATATTTTTCTCTGGATTCGGGCACTGGCTCTTATAGTGACCTTGTTTTCCACACCCATAACAAGTAATGGTAGCCAAAGCAGTTCTATTTGCATTGGTGGCAGGAGTCTTGGTACCATTTGTATTTATAACGAGAGCCCTACAATCTTCAGCAAGATGACCCTTTCGATTACATTTGTTGCATACCACATTACAGTAACCAGAGTGATGTTTGTGGCATCGGTTGCATAAAGGATTTTGTCCTTTATAACCAAAGCTTAAACCACTACCCGCACCTTGCGTGATTTCTTGTTTCTTAAAAGATTGTTGTTGGTTACCTCGATCATAATTTCCATTCCACTTTCTTTTATTACCTGATACCTTCACATCAGTATTGGATACTTTCTTATCCATGATGACCTGATCCATTAGCTCGTTTGCCATGGTTATAGCTTCATGAATTGTCTTAGGTTTCGATGCTGTAACGTTTGCCTTGACCTTTTTGGGCAAACCATCTTTGTACATTTCAATCTTCCGTTCTTCGGTTGGAACCAATTCAGGACATAGCAAAACTAATTCCATGAATCGCTGATTGTAGTTGGTGATTTCAGTACCAACAACCTTCAGACTTCGTAATTCATCTTCCAACTTCCTAACCTCGTTCCTTGGACAATATTCATTGATTAACATTGTTTTGAATTCTTCCCATGGAGTATCATAAGCTACATCTCCTCCTACAGCCTTCACATAATTTTTCCACCACGTGAGTGCACTATCTTGTAAAGTGCATGATGCATACTTGGTCATGTCCTTTTCAACACAACCACTGATTTTAAACACAGTCTCCATCTTTTCTATCCATCGGGTTAAACCGATCGGTCCTTCTGTTCCACTGAATGATGAGGGCTTGCAAGCTTGAAAAGTTTTGTAAGTGCACCCCACACGAGGATTTGGGTTAACTGCAGCACCTCTTGCAGCCTCGACCCATAACATTCTGTCGTTCACTCGTTGATTGATGAGTTCCTGGATTTCTTGTTCCGTCATTCGGTTCAATCGCGCCATATTCTTCTATAAGAATGAAAAGAAAATAATTATTCACATGGAATATTATAGATGTAGTGTATATTTACAGTACATTATAGCTTATTAATAATATGAACCAGGTATTATTATAAAAGCCTTTTCTTCTTATTAGCGTTTTATAATTATATCTAGGGTAGTACCTACCCGTTAATGTCCATACTTAATAGCTTAGTACAGAATCAATTACTACCATCTAAATAATACTTAACCATGGAAAATTATTGCATTTCACACTTCACTATTTTACATATGCTTATCTTACATCGAACATTAAGCAAACCACACTAATAATATTATACAAAACATTATATGATCCCATGGTTTAATACGGCAGCGCATCGTTTGGTCTATTTTCTAGGACGTTTAGGTTCAAAGAATCGCTTAACGCTTATCCTGGCTGTCTGCCTATATTTTGGCTGTGGGACTGAAGAACTGGATGCCGGGATAGAACGAATAGGAATAGCGGGAATAGGGGTGGTAGTGTCTAGTGGAGTTGGTGCCACATCATCCTTATTAAACTCAGGATTTGAATTTTCTAATTCATTAGCCTTTCGTTTCTTTCCTAGTTCGAACTCGTCTTTTGTAATTTCCTGTATTTCTTCCTCGGGTTCACTTTCCTCCTCGGGTTCACTTTCCTCCTCGGGTTCACTTTCCTCATCGGGTTCACTTTCCGGGTTCTCTATAGTTGGTTCATCCGGAATTTGTGAGTCTTCCCCAAAGATATCATTTTCGTCATCGGATAGGTTAATGACTGGAACACCATCTGAAGATTCTGGTTCGGAGTCGCTGAATGTGATAACAAGTTTTGAGCCCGACATCTATCATACAACAACTAACCCATTAGTACTACATAATATTTACATATAAATTTTAACCAACAATGATAAGCAATGGTTTTTAAATCAGACCCGGTCAAAGTCCAGACTTACTAATGTATCCTAACGACTTATCGGTTAGACACACTAATGCAAACCTGGTTCGCTAAGACCACCGCTCTGATACCACATGTAACAACAGTGGGGACAACGTCCCACCCAGTGCCTTCCGCAGTTGCTGATACCCAGCTAACCGCCTGGTGACCACTGAGCGTACCTCAGACACTGATTTTACAGCCCGCATCTCTGCCAAGCCAGCCAACCCTAATAGGGACCGCGAGGGGCAAGAGCCAATGTTTCGTCACAGGTAACACTGTGAGAACCCCCTCTACGATTAACTCGCTCATAAACGGCATTAAACCAGCTCTGATACCACATGTCATAACCCGTCCTTAACCATAAGAACGTGTTAAATAACGTATGATTTCATTGCGGGGTATTGACCTCTATATGCGACATTTTTAAAAGAAAAACTGCATATATTATACATTACAAACCATGATTCTTATTTTTGTTACAAGCTTTGGACAACATAAAAATGATTATCGTTTAGCGATAATCTTCGACTTACAAACTTTACATATAATGATAACAACACGGTTTCTAGCATATTATACAACACAGATCCTCGGGTATGCAGTTTTATTTTTGACACAAATATGCGTACGCAAGATCCTGCTCAAATTCAACATTATGCAGCGGAAGCTTTAGTAATCTCCTGAGAATAGACATGTTTTAAAAGGTCAACATAAAGTTGGTGAGATATAGGTTTAGTGCCGGCAGCAATATATATATATAGACCACAAGATTTCGTATATAAACAGTTTAATAAAAATATTCTAAGTGGTTGAGCACTTGGTAACCGTACTTAACATTTAATCACGTCGCATATTCCCTTTAATATGAAATCTTACTACACCGTACCAAGTGTAGTCACAAAACGAAGTACTGTGCAACCGTTGAATACTGGTCGTCCAGTCCGGTTGGGGTTGTCAGGCCCGATAGATCTATCAACAGGATTCGCGTTTACAATACCGCTGTAAATATTAGTTACCAAGCTACAGGGAAGTATGCCAGTGGTACAACTCAACGTAGAATATATTTTTCAGTTACTTGTGTCCATAACGTAAAACATAAAATACATGTATTCTCATCCCGAAATATTTAGAGTTTAAAAGTGGGACTATATACTCACGTTCGTCTTGAAGATATATATATTTTTGACTTGGTCTTCCGGTTGATATCACGAACCTATCCATATATAATATATCAATACCTTTTCTTTTTAAACAAACGTCTCATATATATACTTGTTATACTTTTAATACTTTGAATAATTCCTTAGTCCGTTGTTAGCATTTCGTTGTTAGTAATTCAATTTTAATGGTTCATTTGTAGATGTTTAATATACCCGCAATGAAATAAATAAAACCCCCAACGAAATAAATAAAACCCCATCGTATATGTATTGGTCGAGATTAATCTTGACCCACGGTACCGGTGTTGTCAAATGACGTGTTGCGTACATAAAGTACCGGTGTTGTCAAATGACGTGTTGCGTACAAACATGGGATCTTATGATTAAACTTCTCGTATTGTTTATGGGTGATCCTGAACCATATAAAATTGAATTATAAGTACATATATATAAAATATCATGTTATCTTAGAAAGATGTGATTTTATTTAATTTTTCCCAATTAATCCCGAAGTTAAACAAGTCTTGGATAACCAATTTTGTTTCGGTCATAGTTTCTTCGTTACAAATCCGTTTTCGTTGATTCAACTTGCCATCTCCTTGGATCGAGTTCCTCTTTAAGACTATGAACTGAAAATACCTTGGTTTGTATTCAAAATCACACGGCATTGGTGAAACTTTAGTGAAACTTATGAAGTTAAACATTTTCCTTTATGTAAACAACCTTAAATGATTATTTTTCTAAAAATACTTATACTTTGAATTAAATCATGAAATTTTTATGTGTTATCATATTCATATTAAAAATCATTTTTCCAGAAGATAAACTTCCAATTCAAAGTTTAAGATGGTTTTTAATTATCCAACCCAAAACAGTCCCCGGTTGCACTCCGACGTCGTAAAAACGGTTTTTAAGGTGTTCTTTGAAAAACCAAGTTATACCTTGTTAAATTAGCATGTAATTAAGTTATATTACAGGTCTTGAAGTATTTTAAAAGTTAAGTTAGAAGGATCTATTTAGTTTGCAAACAAGTTTGAAAACTTTCAAACTATGTTCTTGTTGTTAAAATTTTATACCACAAAATAAGATAGCTATATATATATGAATCGAATAAGGTTATGAACATAGTTACTACCTCAAGTTCCTTGGACAAGGTTGCTGTAAAAGAGGAGTAAGAACCTAGAACTAAAAGGGTGATGGAATTGGATGAAAGATTGGAAGTAAGTTAGTGTTCTTGGAAGGATTCTTGAAGTGTTTTTGTAAGGGTTTTCTTATGGTGATTAAGTGATGTTTTTGAAGCTAAATGATGGGGAAAATTCTTGGAGATGATCAAGTATGAAGTTAAGAGTATTTTGAGAGAGAAATGGGAGTGTAAGTATGAGAAAATGGGGTGAAGAAATGGTGTGCATGCATAAAAACGTTTTTAGGTTATAAAGGAAAAAAAAGATACCTAACTTTGTTTTCTTGCTAAATAATTCATGCTACTTGACAAATGGTTGGTTCCACATGTTTCTTAATCATTTAAGGCTGCTAAGGAGCAGATTTTTATTGGTATATACCAATATTAAATACATCTAGAAGCTGCGTATGATACGGGTACATATACCCTAGATATACGTGTAGAAATCTTTGAGAAAACGGAACGAGGATTCAAATATAGCTATCTTTTGTAAATATACTTATATTGTTTTATGTATGTAAGCCCTTTAAAAGTGATAAAATACATATCTATACGATGCATGTATAAGTATTATAGGTTATAAGTATTTATGTCGAAGAACGTTACGTATAGTTATCGTTTTGAAAACTTAAGTTAGTAGTTTCAAAATATACTTATAACTCATTGTTATTAGTACCCAATGAGATGTTAAACATCCTTAGATCATGTTAAATATATATAAATACATATATATACATAAACGTATAATTATCGTATGTTATATAGTTCGTGATATCATCGGTCAAATTGAACGGTCAAACGTTGTGTAAAACTCTTTTCGAAGACATAAGTCTCAACAATTTGGATTGCTTGTCATGTTGGTAAGGTTTAATTTATGTAAATATTAATCTTATAAATATAGAATGATCGAAAAAGTGCGGGTCATTACAATTATTATTATCATTATTAATATATATATCATTATTTAAAAATGGTTATTGTTATTATTATTATTATTATTATATTATCATTATCGTTAATAATGTCATAGTAATTATCATTATTAGTATTATTGTAATTAAAACTAATATTAGTAACACCTATTAAACGACGATTAAAAGCTATTAAACGAAACGATTAGGAAATAATGAGTAAGAGTATCATGATGAAATTAAAATATTATAAGATATTGATTTAGATAAAATTATCGTTCTTATTATTTTTATCATTACTATTATTATTAAAAGTATCGTTAGTATCAAAACTATCATTTTAACAAAAATTATCATTTTAACAAAAATTATCATTTTAATAGAAATGTCATTGTTACTATAAAATATCATTTTTATTATCATTTTAAATAGAATTATTATTTTAAAGATAATGTTAAAAATTATCGTAAATATTAAAGTTATCATAATTAGAATTATCGTTTTATCATAATATCATCTTAGTAATTATAAATATTGATATTTTTATAATAATAATTATTATTACAAAATAATACAACTTTTACTTACTAACATTATAGATATTATTTTATCAAATAAATATGTAATACAAACATATTTTACTACGTGTAATAAATTACTTTAATAATACCTATCATATTATCTTTATGATATTAAATGAACCCTATACATTTTATTACTTAATATATATATAAAAGTATATTTTATTATATAAATTTTAATATAAAATTTTATTTATTAATAAATGAATTATATTATTTACTCTAATAAATCTTTTAAAAATAATTAAAAATATAAAACGACGATATTTAAAATATATTATAATCATGTATAAATTTTGGAAATCATTTTGAGTCAAATTGACTTTTGTTAACTTTTGCATATTAGTCTCGAGCATTAGGATTGTGGTACACTATGACCTGACCTAATTGTTAGACAAATATTGACCAACATATAATTATATATAATTAATTTAGGTTCGTGAATCCGAGGCCAACCTTGCACTAGTTCAATGACGTTATATGTATTTTCACTACGAAATACAGTATGGTGAGTTTCATTTGCCTTTTTACCCTTTATATTTTTTGGGCTGAGAATACATGCGCAATTTTTATAAATGTTTTACGAAATAGACACAAGTAATCGAAACTACATTATATGGTTGAATTATCGAAATCGAATATGCCCCTTTTTATTAAGTCTGGTAATCTAAGAATTAGGTAACAGACACCCTAATTGACGCGAATCCTAAAGATAGATCTATTGGGCCCAACAAGCCCCATCCAAAGTACCAGATGCTTTAGTACTTTGAAATTTATATCATGTCCGAAGGAGGATCCCGGAATGATGGAGATATTTTTATATGCATATTGTGAATGTCGGTTACCAGGTGTTCAATCCATATGAATGATTTTTGTCTCTATGCATGGGACGTATATTTATGAGAACTGGAAATGAAATTCTTGTGGTCTATTAAAATGATGAAAATGAATGATTATGATAAACTAATGAACTCACCAACCTTTTGGTTGACACTTTAAAGCATGTTTATTCTCAGGTATTAAAGAAATCTTCCGCTGTGCATTAGCTCATTTTAAGGATATTACTTGGAATCATTCATGACATAGTTCAAAAGACGTGGCATTCGAGTCATTGAAATTCATTAGAGATTATTATTAAGCAAATGACGGATTAGGTCATTTGTAGTTTGGATATTATGAAATGGTATGCATACTTGTCAACATTCGATGTAAAGAAAGATTGTCTTTTAAAAACGAATGCAATGTTTGTAAAATGTATCATTTAGAGGTCAAGTACCTAATGATTTAATCAACTATTATGAATCATTTATAATCAATATGGACTTCGTCCTGATGGATTAGGAACGGGCGTTTCAACAGCCCTCATGTTTCTGTTTGAAGCCAACAACCGCGAGTCACCATGAACAGCCCCATCACTATCGAACACCTTTGATTCTTACATATTCCTTCTTGTTTTGATCCAACAAACCCAAAGCCATCGTGAACTTTTGATGTATGCTTACTGTTACTGCTTTCTATTGAAACAGCCTAAAACAACATAACTTCATCACTTTGATCAGTCCAATACATTCAATAAACTGTATCGGTTATGTACTATTGCTGCTATATTGCATACTACCATCGAACATACCTTATCATCAAACACCTCACAAACTACTACTATTTCTGTTTGGTTACCTGCTCAACCCGAACAGACCACTGTTGCAGCTACTATATTTTTCGGGTTCAAACCACCACCACCGATTAACTTGCTCGAAAGACTGCTGCACTTTTACTATATTTCTGTTTTGCTCAGCACCACCATACGACGCATTGGTTGAAATTATTAATGGGGTGCGTTTGTTTCTGTTTGGTTTCGCAACCGGTACTAATCGATCATCGTTATCAAACAATCACCATCGGGTGTAACACCCTAGGCAAATCCCACATCGCCCACGAACATGAGTGATCATGGGATTATAAGGTAATACTCACGCTTAAATGACACAACGCGTTTTGGGATCACAGGCAGAGCAGATGTGTGAGTATGCTGCAGTTAAGCATGCTCGGGCAAGAGCACTACTAGGATGGGTGACCTCCTGGGAAAGTGCTTCTTGTGTGTGGTCGCCAAGAAAAAGTCGTGCGCCTGCGGGCAAAGCGGACAATATTGTGGTCATGTTAAGCTGGGGTGTTACAGAATGGTATCAGAGCCACTCATGTGCCGTTGGGGGTGGTGGGGCAAACCTCATCGAGGACGATGAGTCCCTAAGGGGGGTGAATGTAACACCCTTGGCAAATCCAACATCGCCCACGAACATGAGTGATCATGGGATTATAAGGTAATACTCACGCTTAAATGACACAACGCGTTTTGGGATCACAGGCAGAGAAGATGTGTGAGTACGCTGCAGTTAAGCGTGCTCGGGCAAGAGCACTACTAGGATGGGTGACCTCCTGGGAAAGTGCTTCTTATGTGTGGTCGCCAAGAAAAAGCCGTGCGCCTGCAGGCAAAGCGGACATTATTGTGGTCATGTTAAGCTGGGGTGTTACATCGGGAACCACCTCAACCGTCACCATCATCATCTTCATCAATCGTCGTTTATGACCATCGAAACCCACCAAACACCACCGCAACCCTTGTTGATTTTCTGTTACTATTTGAACACCTCATCACCGCTAACACGAACCCATATCTTTGATCACTAATAACTATAACTATCGCATTTCCTTTCTGTATTTATTTACCACCATCATCGAGCTAGGGTTACTGTTTCTACTTTGAAGAAAATACGTGTTACAGTTGATAATGATGGTTAAATAAAGAAGACGATTAATAGTGGTGATAAGAAGATACATGAAATCGTGATGAAGATTGATGATGAAATGATCGATAATGATAATTAATGATGATTTAAGATCGACATGTTTCCCTGTTTGTCAAACTCCAGCATATCCCACGCGTTTTCTTTAGGTATAAATATTATTATATATTAATATTATATATATCTTTATCTATATTATTATTATAATATTTATTAAAAATAGAATCGGAGGGTTTTAAAGATAAATTTACAATTTATAACAGAAAAGCAAGACAGCTTGTTTGGTTTGGAGCGTTGGGTGTTATACGAGAGGTCGCGTGTTCAAACCCAGACTTTGGAATTTTTTTTTAAGATCTATTACATTGAGGTAGTAATTTGATTTCTATTTATTATTATTATTTATTATTGTTATTATTAAGTAATTATTATTATTACCAATATTAGTAATAAGATTATTAGTATAATTAATATTATTATCATTTTTTGTTATTACAAAGTATTATCAATAAGTATTATTATTAGTATTATTATCATTATAAGTGTTAATATTAGGAAAATAATTAAAATTAAAATTTATTTACGATTTAGATGAATTATTATTATCATTATTATTATTACTTTTATCATTATTATTATTATTATAAATTGTAGTATTAAAATAATTATTTTCATTATTATTATTATCATTGACCTGCTTTTTATATATAAACATTATTTTTATTATTATTATTAATTAACATTATTATTATTATTATTAGTATTATTATCAACATTACTATTAATATTATTTTATTTTTACAATAAATATTAGTTATATAAAAAATATATTAATACATATAACATAACTATATTAATAGTTTTATAATAAATACTAATTATGTATCTAAAGTATATAGAATAAAAATAGTTAATTAAGTTATTAATGAAACACATAATTTACTAAAATAACAATTAATAAGAATATATAAATTTGTTAGATTACTATTATGTGTTTTAATATACATAAAACTGATATAGGTTCGTGAATCCGAGGCCAACCCTGCATTGTTTAGTTCCGTCGTATGCATATTTTTACTACAAAATATCGTATCGTGAGTTTCATTTGCTCCCTTTTTAAATGCTTTTGCAATATATATTTTTGGGACTGAGAATCCATGCGCTGCTTTTATAAATGTTTTACGAAATAGACACAAGTAATCGAAACTACATTCTATGGTTGGATTATTGAATCGAATATGCCCCTTTTTAGCTTGGTAGCCTAAGAATTAGGGAAATGGCCCCTAATTGACGCGAATCCTAAAGATAGATCTATGGACCTTGACATGTCCCATTCGGGTTACGAATGCTTTAGAACTTTGATTATCATGTCCAATGAGAGTCCCGAAATGATGGGGATATTCTATATGCATCCTGTTAGTTCGGTTATCAAGCATTCACCATATGAATGATTTTTATCCCTATGCAGTTTGTGAAATGCCTGATATGAGAATGATGTTTATGAAAAATGAAATCTTGTGGTCTATTATATTATTGAAAATGATTATTTATGATAAACTAATGAACTCACCAACCTTTTGGTTGACACTTGAAAGCATGTTTATTCTCAGGTATGAAAGAAATCTTTCGCTGTGCATTTGCTCATTTTAGAGACATTACTTGGAGTCATTCATGACATATTTCAAAAGACGTTGCATTCGAGTCGTCGAGTTCATCAAGATTATTATTAAGTCAATTATAGTTGGATATATTATGAAATGGTATGCATGCCGTCAACTTTTGATGAAACGAAAGTTTGTCTTTTTTAAAATCGAATGCAATGTTTGTAAAATGTATCATATAGAGGTCAAGTACTGTAGCGACCCGACCAAATCGTCATTGACGGCGCTGACTACTTAGGTCCCGTTACGTGGTCGTAGTCCCTATATGAGACTCGTTTGACCAAAATTATGTCGCATTCTTTTGAAACGTATCATGCTTGCAAAGTTTAGTTTACAAAACCGTTCGACGACAAGTTTAAGTTTACAAGAGTATAAAGTATAAATGAAATAACTTGCGACATAATTAGTTTAAAATCACAGTTTGCTATAAATAGCGAAAGTATGTATGCTTAAAGTTTGAATCCAAAAGCGCTATCCCTAGCGTATGCATGTATGCTTGACTCCAAGCAAGTAATCAAAGTGTGCGGAAGCATGTATCAAGTAGCCTGTAGCGACCCCGACAAATCGTCAAGTGACGGCGTCGGCTACGTGGGTCCCATTACCTGATTATAAGTCTTTAAGATAACGTTTGACCAAAATATGTCGCCTTCATTTCAAAATAAAGATTGTTTCAAAGTTTACAAGGATTGTTCAACCAAAAGTTAAGTTACAACGTTATAAGTACGATTGAAATCTAGGCGACACGGTTTAAAGTAAAGTCAAAAGACGCTCCATGAAATGCATGTATACTCGACATCGGATGCAAGTATCAAATAGTAAGCGGAAGCATGTTTCACATATCGTGCATGACCTGAGAAAAACATAGAAATCTGTCAACGAAAACGTTGGTGAAATCATAGGTTTAAGTAAGTAAGTACAAGTGAACCACAAGATTTGCATCAATGAAATAATAGTAATACATTCCAAAAGTTTGTTTCACGAGCACCCAATTATCAAAGCTTAACATTCCTTCCATTGTATACCCCATCACTTAGTGCTAGAACAAACACTGATTCTCGAAAATATATTTCATCCGTAGACGGTAGCGAACCGTCAAGGATGAGGGCTGTCAAACCCATATGGCCATATAACATAAGTTCTCGCTTACACCCGGCAAGTGTAACTAATGATAATCGAATTGAGGATTTTGTTCTAAACTCGTATGTAGAATGTTTGTTTTCCCGTTCTTGTGTTCACTTAGTTCAAAAGAATCGTTTATGTTTTCTCATCCCAATATAAGTTCAAAAAGAGTAAAAGTGGGACTATGATCTCACCTCGAGTGCACGAGTATAAAAGTACTTCAACAAGTAAACGTGTGCATGAAAGTTGCTTAACCTTGACCTAAACAAGTAAGTTATATCAATTAATCGGTTACGACACAAGGTCGGGTGAAATGTGTTCAATTAGTCCTATGGCTCGACACGACTCGATTATGTAGCATGTGAAGCAAATTGTCAAGTTTCATGCAAGATACAAGTATAAAAGCATGTTAGGAAGATTGCATTAAAAGTTTGGTTAAGTTTGACTAAAAGTCAAACTTGGTCAAAGTCAACGAAAAAAGTCAACGCGTTCGGGTTCGGTCCCGAACTATTTTTCTGAGGTTTTTACTCATATATAAGCATATTAGAACAAGTTTCATGTGAATCGGAGGTCGATAGCTAGTCAAACATTTCACGTGAAACGGGACGAGGAGGTCAGAATCTGACCAGGCACATCGGCGCGCCGCGCGGGGAAGGGGCGCGCCGCGCCACCCTCTGTGCAGGGATTTCTGGTCAGTTTTCAAAGTATGCACGAACCAAAACACGAACAATCACATTTTATGATTCGCAAACAATTAGAACATGTATTTTATATCATCGGAAAGCTATTTCGACAAGGAATACAACTAACCACATATCATCAATCAAAAACATCATTTACAATAAACGAAAACTCGTCAATTGATCGAGAAAGGTTTATTTTCAAGTTTCAAGTTCGTAAAACGTATTTTATGATTCGGGAATCCAATTTACACATACGATATGCCGTTTTGAAGGTAATGAAGCATACATTACTACTAGACACTAACAATTAACATTCCATGGCATTTAAGCATCCAAAAGTTCATGTCAAGAACTATCAAACCCTAGTCAAACATCACAAAATCATTAATCGGGTTTTTGAAGTTTCCTTAATCAACCTACACATCCAAATGTGGCTAATGATACTAGTAACACAATTAAAACATGCACTTTAACAATCTAACAACATTAACTCATCCAAAATCAAGGATTAAGCATCCACTTTTCATTTTCAAGCTAGTTACACCAAAACATCAAGATCGAGCATACAAATCATATAATCATGCTAGACACGAGCCATAGACACTAACTAACAACATTTCAAGTCAAAAACACGAATTTAAAGAAATCTAGAGTTTTAGAAATGTTACCCAAAATCGGTGTAGTTAGTATCAAATCGTAGAGGATGAAGAGAGGATCACGAAAATGTAATTTGTTTTGTTGTAAGCCTCCTAGATCGAATTTAGATGATGATTTAGTGAAGTTGGGAGAAATGGGGTTCTTGAGCTAGAGAGAAAAGGGAGAGAGATGGAGGGATTGAATGGATGAGAATGGTGGGTTGACTAGTTGACCTAGTCAACTAGTTTGCCCACTTGACAACTTCGGTCCCTCAAGTTTCAAAGCGGGTGCGGGAATTAACCAACGAAATATTTTAAAAACGCTCGAGTAACCGAGTGATGTTATAATTAAATAGCGGAAATATAATGAACGTTACTCACGGAAACTATTACTTTAAATACGAAAGATTATGTTTTTAAAAAAAAAAACGGTGTTAAAATTAAATTTAACGGAAAAACGCGGGATGTTACATTATCCACACCTCAAAAGAAATTTCGTCCCGAAATTTAGTTGGAAGTAGTAGTTGTTGAATCTTACTCGAGACCTTGCGTTGTAAATTCTACGAATAAGTGAAGGTACGTCCATGAGTATTTCCACGAATTTTGACGGTCGGGATCATATGTTGTTTTAAGGTTTGGCTTCCATGATTCATGGTTTCAACCGGTCCTCCTAGGAAGTGAGGGTTATCGTCGATAGTGAGTTCATCAAAGGAGATAACGAGTTCTCGTTTCGCAAAACACGTCTTTGAGTTGATACATTGAATGTAGGATAAACGGAGACCCAAAATGAGTCGGAAAAGTCTAAACGGCTAGCTACGGGTCCAAAACACCCCAAG
Organism: Rutidosis leptorrhynchoides; assembly: GCF_046630445.1. Lineage (NCBI taxonomy): Eukaryota > Viridiplantae > Streptophyta > Magnoliopsida > Asterales > Asteraceae > Rutidosis > Rutidosis leptorrhynchoides. Next base: position 295,553,498 of record NC_092336.1, read on the forward strand.
AATTTAAAGGATCAAAATATCGTGGATTTAGCTTCCTACGTTTTCCCGAAACGGATTGCACCCTTCCAAGGTGCGACTCTTAACGTGACGCGGTTTCCCACGTGGAATTTGAAATGTTTACGTCTAACATCGGCGCAGCTCTTGGTGATTACGAGTCGCGTAGGGTTTTGCCTGAATATGAATAAATTTTCTCGGTTGCTCATGAATAACCTCAGCCCCGGTGAATTGATCATCGTTTACTTGGTTCGACAAAGGAGAGTGACGTTTCCGGTCACACGTGGTTTCAAAAGGAGTGACGTTAAAAACTCGAATGAAAATCATTGTAGTACGAGGATTCGGTTAAAGGAAAATATTTTTCTCAAGTAAGTTTGAAGTTGGTAATACAAATTCGTATTATGGTTTCCAAGGTTTAAATCGCATGTTTGTTCGGTCCGTCGGGTTGTGGATGGTACGCGGTACTCATGTCTAAACGCGGTCCCGAGGCTTCTTGTAAAACTAGAAGTGAAACGAGTATTTCGATACGGGATAATTAACAAAGATACACCGTGTTGGAATAGAATCTCTTAAGATATGTTTGAACGAGTCAGTTAGGGTTCGAGAAAAAAAATGTTCGTTAGGACTATTCACCCTCGTGGCGAATACTTATGTAATATGAGGAGTTTCTCTATCCATGGAGAAATGTTACAAGGAGTTTCTTTAAACGGAAATGCGAACGGTAAAGATAGTAGTGAAATGAGGACTTAGAATAGGATGAGTTTACATCTCGAGGTTGCCATAACGTGCCTCTAGTTGTCAAAAGTCGAAGTCTGAAAGAGAAACGAGATCGTACACGTAGTTGTTTAGTTCGGGGTTGAATAATAGTTGGCCGATTATTAGAAACACAATGACATTAAGTCAAAGAAGAGTGAAGTATCATTGGATCGTGTGTTATCTTAAGTTCCAGTAATATCAGACGGTAACGGTGAAATAACAGAGATATGTAGCGTGGTATGTGATGACGAGAAAATTGATCGGATCCACAATTTAGTATTAGAATTCTTCGCGCAAAATAACGAATTTCAGTTACACTGATTTTGAGTCGAGAGAGCATGCCTTCCGGCGTTCATGTAGAAATATTTTCATAATTGAGTTCCATCTGGTGCTATACGATTTTTAACTAGAATTGTTGGTGTGAAGTATCACGCTCAAGGTTCGGACATGGGGGGGTTTAAATTTTTCCCTCAGTGAGTTAACGAGGTTAAAAGTCGTGTAACACGAGAAAAGGCAGAAATGAATCTTCGGTAATAACCGGCGAGATCTAAGATTTTACGAATACAAGTCTGAGTCGGGGGAGTTTCCTGATTACATGTGGCTTGATTTCGAGATTGATTGAAATGCCTAGACCATTCACATCATGGTTTAGAAAATTGTACTTCGTTCAACAGAAATTCTCACTCGGAGAATTTGGTATAGAGTTGCTCTTTTCTCAAAAGTTCGAGCGTAAGATGGTGATGTTGTTCGTTTTCCTTCTTTACTTGAATAACTCAAGATGTCATCTATAAATACGATAACCGATTTGTCTAGATAAGTTCGCATACGTGGTTTAGGAGGTTCATGAATACGGACAGAGTCCTAAATAAATCGAATGGTACTAAGAAAGATTTACAACTAACGTTGCGAGTTCGGAAAGTGGCTTAGGAGACATCGTCTCACTTAACCCCCAATTGATGATAACCGGAACGGAGGTCGATTTGGAACATACGGGATTCGTGCAAATAATCATGAGGTCATGGGTGCGAGGGAGAGGGTATCGGTTTCCAACCGAAAATTACTCAGTTCACAATAATCTATACAAGATGATGGGGAAACATTTTTTTTTTTTTTTTTTTTTTTTTTTTTTTTTTTTTTTTTTTTTTTTTTACGAATAGATTCCGAGCTCCCTAGTTCTATAGGTGTCAAGTCAAAAGTCTTAACGTATTTCCTCCAATAAAATTTTTAGGCACACAATATTTTTCCGTCGGTCACTTAAATCGTCTAAGTAGTATCTGGGGGAAAGAGGTGGAATATAAAGAGCATGAGTCAAATCCTTGGTTATAAAACGTCTAGCGGTAATCGAATCGAACAAGTATGAAATATACGGTTTGTTGTGAAGAAACGTACCCGTTACTAGTCCATCGTCGTTCCGGGCATCCTTGGTGTCGATGTCGAAGGTTCAACGGCGTGCGTTGGGGTTGATTTTCTTATTTGGGCACACATTCCTAAAATGACCCAGTTGGCCACATTCGAAGCAAGCATCCGTTCTGTGTGCGTTGGGCATCTTTCGAGCGACGGGTCCTTGGCGCCGGTGGCGAAACCTGCTACATCCTTCAAAGTGATGCTTGTGGCATTCGTCACAAAAAGGCAGCTTTCCGGCATAGCCTTTCTTGTCGTTGGAGGTAAAAGGCTTCTTGGCGGGGTTGTTGTTATTGTTGTGGTTGCTTGATTGAGAGGCTTCCCATGTTCTTTTGTTGTTACTCGGGTGGTTCTCGACCATTGGTGCCGGTGCTTCCATTTCATTCACCGTTTCTAAGGCTTGGCGGGCCATTGTTAAAGCCTCTTGTAGGTTAGTGGGTTGAGATGTCATCACCTTGTGTTGAATGCTCTTAGGGAGGCCATCCATGTAAAGTTCGATTCTTAGGGATTCGGGAGTCATGAGAATTGGACACATCGAGACTAGTTCGGTAAATCGTTGATTATAAGCTCCGAGGTCATTCCCGACCGTTCTTAAATTCCTTAGCCCTTGCTCGAGCCTTCGAGTCTCATTGCGCGGGAAGTATTCGGTGATCATTCTTTCTCTTAATTCGGTCCAAGAGAGTGTAAGGGCTTCATCGATACCCACTGATTGTACATACGTGTTCCACCATGAGAGAGCGATACCGGTGAAAGTGAGGGTGGAAAACTTGACCTTATCTTGGTCTCGACAACCGCTTGTGTTAAAAATGGTCTCCATTTGTTCAAACCATCGGGTGAGAGTAACCGGTCCTCCGGTTCCATCGAAAGTGGGAGGATTGTACTTCATGAAGTTCTTGTAGGAGCAACCTTCGATTGAATTACCGGCTCCATGATTGTTGTTGTTAGAAAAGTGATCGGCCACGGCCGTACCCACGGCGGTGGTTATCATTCGTTGAAGAGCTTGTTCTAGGGTTTCGAGAGGAGTATTGTGTTGACCTTGGTGAGCCATTGTTCCTTCATGAGACAAGAATATCGTTGGTTAGTATTTTCAACAATACTAACCGTGGCATGGAATAAGAATATCGTTGACTCGCCTTAAATTCTCTATGTCATAATGTCGGACGTCCATGTGAATCACCGTAATATAATCCCGGAAATTATATTACCCTGATTCTCATGTGCATTTAACATTACTTCATAAAGTCAAGGTGGCGCACCAACAAAATTTATCAACGTAAGATCAAGATCGAATACGAGTTAGATATGATAGAAGAGTTCGAGTATAAATGCACAATTAGTCAAATAATTCCTACTTCAGTCTATATGCCGGTTGTAGTCTAGGTTCACCTATGTACCCTATGACTCGGGGTGAACACAAATGAACTCTAAATCCCTACAACCAAGGCTCTGATACCAACTGTAGCGACCCCGACAAATCGTCAAGTGACGGCGTCGGCTACGTGGGTCCCATTACCTGATTATAAGTCTTTAAGATAACGTTTGACCAAAATATGTCGCCTTCATTTCAAAATAAAGATTGTTTCAAAGTTTACAAGGATTGTTCAACCAAAAGTTAAGTTACAACGTTATAAGTACGATTGAAATCTAGGCGACACGGTTTAAAGTAAAGTCAAAAGACGCTCCATGAAATGCATGTATACTCGACATCGGATGCAAGTATCAAATAGTAAGCGGAAGCATGTTTCACATATCGTGCATGACCTGAGAAAAACATAGAAATCTGTCAACGAAAACGTTGGTGAAATCATAGGTTTAAGTAAGTAAGTACAAGTGAACCACAAGATTTGCATCAATGAAATAATAGTAATACATTCCAAAAGTTTGTTTCACGAGCACCCAATTATCAAAGCTTAACATTCCTTCCATTGTATACCCCATCACTTAGTGCTAGAACAAACACTGATTCTCGAAAATATATTTCATCCGTAGACGGTAGCGAACCGTCAAGGATGAGGGCTGTCAAACCCATATGGCCATATAACATAAGTTCTCGCTTACACCCGGCAAGTGTAACTAATGATAATCGAATTGAGGATTTTGTTCTAAACTCGTATGTAGAATGTTTGTTTTCCCGTTCTTGTGTTCACTTAGTTCAAAAGAATCGTTTATGTTTTCTCATCCCAATATAAGTTCAAAAAGAGTAAAAGTGGGACTATGATCTCACCTCGAGTGCACGAGTATAAAAGTACTTCAACAAGTAAACGTGTGCATGAAAGTTGCTTAACCTTGACCTAAACAAGTAAGTTATATCAATTAATCGGTTACGACACAAGGTCGGGTGAAATGTGTTCAATTAGTCCTATGGCTCGACACGACTCGATTATGTAGCATGTGAAGCAAATTGTCAAGTTTCATGCAAGATACAAGTATAAAAGCATGTTAGGAAGATTGCATTAAAAGTTTGGTTAAGTTTGACTAAAAGTCAAACTTGGTCAAAGTCAACGAAAAAAGTCAACGCGTTCGGGTTCGGTCCCGAACTATTTTTCTGAGGTTTTTACTCATATATAAGCATATTAGAACAAGTTTCATGTGAATCGGAGGTCGATAGCTAGTCAAACATTTCACGTGAAACGGGACGAGGAGGTCAGAATCTGACCAGGCACATCGGCGCGCCGCGCGGGGAAGGGGCGCGCCGCGCCACCCTCTGTGCAGGGATTTCTGGTCAGTTTTCAAAGTATGCACGAACCAAAACACGAACAATCACATTTTATGATTCGCAAACAATTAGAACATGTATTTTATATCATCGGAAAGCTATTTCGACAAGGAATACAACTAACCACATATCATCAATCAAAAACATCATTTACAATAAACGAAAACTCGTCAATTGATCGAGAAAGGTTTATTTTCAAGTTTCAAGTTCGTAAAACGTATTTTATGATTCGGGAATCCAATTTACACATACGATATGCCGTTTTGAAGGTAATGAAGCATACATTACTACTAGACACTAACAATTAACATTCCATGGCATTTAAGCATCCAAAAGTTCATGTCAAGAACTATCAAACCCTAGTCAAACATCACAAAATCATTAATCGGGTTTTTGAAGTTTCCTTAATCAACCTACACATCCAAATGTGGCTAATGATACTAGTAACACAATTAAAACATGCACTTTAACAATCTAACAACATTAACTCATCCAAAATCAAGGATTAAGCATCCACTTTTCATTTTCAAGCTAGTTACACCAAAACATCAAGATCGAGCATACAAATCATATAATCATGCTAGACACGAGCCATAGACACTAACTAACAACATTTCAAGTCAAAAACACGAATTTAAAGAAATCTAGAGTTTTAGAAATGTTACCCAAAATCGGTGTAGTTAGTATCAAATCGTAGAGGATGAAGAGAGGATCACGAAAATGTAATTTGTTTTGTTGTAAGCCTCCTAGATCGAATTTAGATGATGATTTAGTGAAGTTGGGAGAAATGGGGTTCTTGAGCTAGAGAGAAAAGGGAGAGAGATGGAGGGATTGAATGGATGAGAATGGTGGGTTGACTAGTTGACCTAGTCAACTAGTTTGCCCACTTGACAACTTCGGTCCCTCAAGTTTCAAAGCGGGTGCGGGAATTAACCAACGAAATATTTTAAAAACGCTCGAGTAACCGAGTGATGTTATAATTAAATAGCGGAAATATAATGAACGTTACTCACGGAAACTATTACTTTAAATACGAAAGATTATGTTTTTAAAAAAAAAAACGGTGTTAAAATTAAATTTAACGGAAAAACGCGGGATGTTACATAGCCAAGTATGAACCTGAGAAACATATAGAAAACTGTCAACGAAAAACGTTGGTGAAATCATAGGTTTAAATAAGTAAGTGAGTAAGAGTAAGTCGAACCACAAGATTTGCAACATTGATAAAGTAGTAGTACATTCTAAAAGTTAATATTCACGAGCACCCAATTATCAAGGCTTAACGTTCCGTCCGTTGATACCCCATTCATAGTGCTAGAACAACAATGTTTCTCGAAAATATATTTCATCCGTAGACGGTAGCGAACCGTCCTAGATGAGGGTTTGTCAAACCCATATGGCCATACAACATAAGTTCACGCCTACACTTACACACTGCAAATGTAACTAATGATAATCGAATTGAGGATTTTTGTTCTAAACTCGTATGTAGAATGTTTGTTTTCCTGTACTTGTGTTCACTTAGTTTAAAAGAATCGTTTATGTTTTCTCATCCCAAATATAAGTTCAAAAAGAGTAAAAGTGGGACTATGATCTCACCTTGAGTGCAAGAGTTAATAAAGTACTTCACAAAGTAAACGTGTGCATGAAAGTTTCTTAGCCTTGACCTAAACAAATAAGTTGTATCAATTAACCGGTTACGACACAAGGTCGGGTGAAATGTGTTCAATTAGTCCTATGGCTCGTTATGACTCGAATATATAGCATGTGAATCACGTTGTCAAGTTTCATGCAAGAATCAAGTATAAAATAAGATTAGAACGATTGCATAAGTGTTTTGTTAAGTTTGACTAAAAGTCAAACTTGGTCAAAGTCAACGAAAAAGTCAATGGGGTCGGGTCGCGTCCCGAACTATTTTCATGAGCTTAGAAATCATATATGAGCATGTTGTCCAAGTTTCATGTTGATCGGGGGTGTGTAGCATAGCAAACATTATTCAAAAATCGACAAAGTTTGACAGACCACTTTGGCGAGCCGCGCGGGTATATGGCGCGCCGCGCCATTACCTATGCAGAGAATTCTGGCAGTTTTCACACTCAAGCACGAATCCAACTTCAAATACCCATAAATCCTAAACCGTAAACATCCAAAACAAGTATCTTATATCATTGGAAAGGTATTTTGACAAGGAATACAACTAACCACTTTTAATCAAGCAAAAACATCATTTACAATTGCCGAAAATCTCGTCAAGTGGTCATTAAAAGTTCAAAACCATCGTTTCAAGTTTACAAAATGCATTTTAAGATTCGGGAATGCAATTCACACATATGATATGCCGTTTTGAAGGTAATGAAACATACAATACAACTAATCACTAACTAATAACATTTCATGGCATTCAAAGCATCAAAATTTCCTTTTAGAGTTCATCAAACCCTAATCAAGAATCACAAAACCAATAATCATGTTAATGATGTTTTCCAAATCAACCTACACATCAAATTGATGCTAAAGATGCTAGTAACACTTTTAAAACATAAACTCTAACAATTTAACAACATTAACTCATCCAAAAATCAAGGATTAAGCACACCCATTTCAATTATTCAAACTAGTTACTCAAAACAACGAATCGAACAAACAAAACATATATTCATGTTATACACGAGCCATAGACACTAACTAACACCATTTCAAGTCAAAAAAAAAAAGAATTTAGAGAAATCTAGAGTTTTTAGAAACTTTACCCCAAGCTATGAAATTGGTACCAAATCGAAGAGGATGAAGAGAGGATCACGGAAATGTAATTTGTTTTGAAGTTTGCTTCTCGATCCGGATTTAGATGATGATTTTATGAAGATGGGTGTTTGAGTTCATGAAAGGGAAGTAGAGAGAAAAGAGGAATAAGGTGGGAGGTGAAAAAAATGGATGGATAAGGTGGGTTGACTAGTTGACCTAGTCAACTAGTTTTCCCACTTGGCAACCTCGGTCCCTCAAGTTTCAAAGCGGGTGCGGGAATTAACCAAACGAATATTTTAAAAACGCTCGAGTAAACGAGTGATGTTATAATTAAATAACGGGAAATTTAGAACGTTAGTCAACGGAAACTACGAATTTAAATAACGAAAGGTATTATTTAAAAAAAAAGATAGTGTTAAAAATAAATTTAACGGAAAAACGCGGGATGTTACATTACCTACACCTTAAAAGAAATTTCGTCCCGAAATTTAGTTGGAAGTAGTAGTCGTTGTTTCTTCCTCGAGATCTTGCGTTGTCGGTTCTACGAATAAGTGAAGGTACTCCTTCGGGTATTTCAACGAACTTCGACAGTCGCGATTTTACGTTGGTTTAAAGTTTGGTTCCGCGATTTATAGTTTCAACCGGTCCTCCTTGGAAGTGAGGTTTATCGTTGATAGTAAGTTCATCGTAGAGAATAACAAGTTCTTGTCTCACAAGACACGCCTTTAAGTTTGATACACAGAATGTAGGATGAACGGAATTTGTTTGAGTCGGAAGTTCGAAGTGGTAAGCAACGGGCACAACACACCCCAAAATTTCAAAAGGACTAAAAATATCGCGGATTTAGCTTTCTACATTTCCGAAACGGACTACACCTTTTCAAGGTGCGACTTTTAACGTTACGCGGTTTTCCACATGGAATTTTAAAAGTTTACGTCTAACAGTGGCATAGCTCCTTTGGCGACTACGGTCGTCTCGAGCCTTTCTGAGGTTAAAGAAGTTTCTTGGTTGTTCCATGAATTAGCTCGGGTTCGGTGGTTTAATTATCATTAACTTGGTTCTACAAAAGGAGAATGACATTTCCGGTCACATAAGATTTCAAAAGGTGTGACGTTAAAACTAGAATGAAAATCATTGTAGTAAGAGAATTAGGCTAAAGGAAAATACTCTTCTCAAGTAAATTTGGAGTTGATAACACAAACTCGTATTACGGTTTCCAAGGTTTGAATCGTATGTTTGCTTTGTTCGTCGGTGTATGGTTGATGTGTGGTACTCATGTTTAAACGTGGTCCCGAGGCTTTTCGAAAAGCACTCCGAAATCTAGAAGTGAAACGAGAATCTCGATCCGAGACGAGGTACATTTCTGTATGGTATATTCGAACAAGTTTGTTAGGACTTAAAAACGTTTGTTAGAACAAGTTTCTGTTTCTCGAGAATTTCACGCCGCGAAAGATTTATCGGTTTCCGAAAACGTTCGTTAGGACTATTCACCCTCGTGGCGAATACTAGTATAACGTGAAGAGTTTCTCCCTCCATTGAAAATTTAGATAAAATATTTTCCTTAAACGGAAGTACGAGTGTAATACGAGAGAAATTTCCGCCTCGATGTGGGCAAATCAAGCATATTGTAGTTCTTCGATGAAACCGTGCGAAGACGAGATAGTATACGCGTATAACATATGTTTGAAGTTGAAAGAATTTTCCATTCATTCGGAAGCATAAATATGGTTCGACAATAATCGAAGATGTGTCCCGGGTATGGTTGTTATCAATATTCTCGGAGTTTTTGGATATCCAAACAAGAAAAGTGAAATCATGTACATGGCACATGGTGGTGATTAGGTTGATCGAGTCCAACCACCATCACGTGTCATTAGAACTTTGGTATGACTTACCGTAATATAACTACGTTGATCAAATGACGTTATATTACGCTAACTCATACCTCCATTCCCACATCACTCCATAGAATCAAGTTCGTGTAATCGTGAAAATTTAAAATAAACAAAGTGTAACGACGTCTCTAACGTGATTCGTATTGAATCGAAAGAATTAGTGCAACTCTAAAGAAACGTTCCCTGAGGGAAGTGTATAAATGATTATTCACGTCAATGCGGTTCGAGTCAGACAAAAATGTATTTAGGTATGAAAAGAGTAACGAGTCATGATAACGAGTAGTACGCAACCGTAGTGATAAATAGTGATGACGATACTCATCTAGAGTAGTGGTGGTAACTTTACAACACTTGTGGATAGTAAGCTGAGATGGGGTGGATAACAACCAAGGAGTCAGAATTCCCGAACTAGAGTGACTAACGAAGTCGTGGTCATCCGTACGCGTATAAACCTTGAATTCACGTGTGTTACCAAAAAGTGGCGGAATACGAATTCGTATGATGAAGGTTGGGTACCATTAAAAAGTTTGATTAAGAATGATTCAAGTATAATGCACAAGTAGTCAAGCAAGTGCTATCTATAGCAAATGTATGTCAGAATGCAATGGCTAACTATCCGGTTGTAGTCTAGATTCACTAATGCGTCCTAACGACTCGGGGTTGACACCAATGAACTCTAAATCCCTACAACCAACGCTCTGATACCATCTGTAGCGACCCGACCAAATCGTCATTGACGGCGCCGACTACTTAGGTCCCGTTTCGTGGTCGTAGTCCCTATATGACACTCGTTTGACCAAAATTATGTCGCATTCTTTTGAAACGTATCATGCTTGCAAAGTTTAGTTCACAAAACTGTTCGACGACAAGTTTAAGTTTACAAGAGTATAAAGTATAAATGAAATAACTTGCGACATAATTAGTTTAAAATCACAGTTTGCTATAAATAGCGAAAGTATGTATGCTTAAAGTTTGAATTCAAAAGCGCTATCCCTAGCGTATGCATGTATGCTTGACTCCAAGAAAGTAATCAAAGTGTGCGGAAGCATGTATCAAGTAGCCAAGTATGAACCTGAGAAACATATAGAAAACTGTCAACGAAAAACGTTGGTGAAATCATAGGTTTAAATAAGTAAGTGAGTAAGAGTAAGTCGAACCACAAGATTTGCAACATTGATAAAGTAGTAGTACATTCTAAAAGTTAATATTCACGAGCACCCAATTATCAAGGCTTAACGTTCCGTCCGTTGATACCCCATTCATAGTGCTAGAACAACACTGTTTCTCGAAAATATATTTCATCCGTAGACGGTAGCGAACCGTCCTAGATGAGGGTTTGTCAAACCCATATGGCCATACAACATAAGTTCACGCCTACACTTACACACTGCAAATGTAACTAATGATAATCGAATTGAGGATTTTTGTTCTAAACTCGTATGTAGAATGTTTGTTTTCCTGTACTTGTGTTCACTTAGTTTAAAAGAATCGTTTATGTTTTCTCATCCCAAATATAAGTTCAAAAAGAGTAAAAGTGGGACTATGATCTCACCTTGAGTGCAAGAGTAAATAAAGTACTTCACAAAGTAAACGTGTGCATGAAAGTTGCTTAGCCTTGACCTAAACAAATAAGTTGTATCAATTAACCGGTTACGACACAAGGTCGGGTGAAATGTGTTCAATTAGTCCTATGGCTCGTTATGACTCGAATATATAGCATGTGAATCACGTTGTCAAGTTTCATGCAAGAATCAAGTATAAAATAAGATTAGAACGATTGCATAAGTGTTTTGTTAAGTTTGACTAAAAGTCAAACTTTGTCAAAGTTAACGAAAAAGTCAATGGGGTCGGGTCGGGTCCCGAACTATTTTCATGAGCTTAGAAATCATATATGAGCATGTTGTCCAAGTTTCATGTTGATCGGGGGTGTGTAGCATAGCAAACATTATTCAAAAATCGACAAAGTTGGACAGACCACTTTGGCGCGCCGCGCGGGTATATGGCGCGCCGCGCCATTACCTGTGCAGAGAATTCTGGCAGTTTTCACACTCAAGCACGAATCCAACTTCAAATACCCATAAATCCTAAACCGTAAACATCCAAAACAAGTATCTTATATCATTGGAAAGGTATTTTGACAAGGAATACAACTAACCACTTTTCATCAAGCAAAAACATCATTTACAATAGCCGAAAATCTCGTCAAGTGGTCATTAAAAGTTCAAAACCATCGTTTCAAGTTTACAAAACGCATTTTAAGATTCGGGAATGTAATTCACACATATGATATGCCGTTTTAAAGGTAATGAAACATACAATACAACTAATCACTAACTAATAACATTTCATGGCATTCAAAGCATCAAAATTTCCTTTTAGAGTTCATCAAACCCTAATCAAGAATCACAAAACCAATAATCATGTTAATGATGTTTTACAAATCAACCTACACATCAAATTGATGCTAAAGATGCTAGTAACACTTTTAAAACATAAACTCTAACAATTTAACAACATTAACTCATCCAAAAATCAAGGATTAAGCACACCCATTTCAATTGTTCAAACTAGTTACTCAAAAAAACGAATCGAGCAAACAAAACATATATTCATGTTATACACGTGCCATAGACACTAACTAACACCATTTCAAGTCAAAAACACGAATTTAGAGAAATCTAGAGTTTTTAGAAACTTTACCCCAAGCTATGAAATTGGTACCAAATCGAAGAGGATGAAGAGAGGATCACGGAAATGTAATTTGTTTTAAAGTTTGCTTCTCGATCCGAATTTAGATGATGATTTTATGAAGATGGGTGTTTAGTTCATAAAAGGGAAGTAGAGAGAAAAGAGGAAGAAGGTGAGAGGTGAAAAAAATGGATGGATAAGGTGGGTTGACTAGTTGACCTAGTCAACTAGTTTGCCCACTTGGAAACCTCGGTCCCTCAAGTTTCAAAGCGGGTGCGGGAATTAACCAAACGAATATTTTAAAAACGCTCGAGTAAATGAGTGATGTTATAATTAAATAACGGGAAATTTAGAACGTTAGTCAACGGAAACTACGAATTTAAATAACGAAAGGTATTATTTAAAAAAAAAAGATAGTGTTAAAAATAAATTTAACGGAAAAACGCGGGATGTTACAAGTACCTCGCGATGTAATCAACTATTGTGAATCATTTATAATGTATATGAACGGGTCCTTTTAGTTGGTATCAGAGCAGTGGTCTTAGCGAACCAGGTCTGCATTAGTGTGTCTAACTGATAAGTCATTAGGATGCATTAGTGAGTCTGGACTTCGACCGTGTCTGCATGTCAAAAGTTTTGCTTATTATTTCTAGTCAGAAATCATCTGCTTATCATCCTTAAAAAATTATTTCTTATCATTCTTAGTCTAGACACATCTTACTACCTCTATTGCATAGATAGTGTATAGATAAATTCATATCTTAGCGTATCTGTTATTGTTACCTTTGCCTGACAACTTCCGTAGATTCCTCCGTAACTTATGGGATTTTAGTATTATATATACATATGTAACTTATGTTTTACAGGGTACTAATCTACATCCTATAATCTATTTCTTATCTAAAATCCTTCATCTGATCGTACGAGATGAATCCCTCAACCAGTTTGAGTCCCTCAGATTTCGATAGTTATTCCGACAGTTTTTCTGACATGGATGTTCACATAAGCTCCGTAGGCAGTGTGACCGGAATAGATTAACCAATTAGCCATCATTTATTCTGGATGAATTGGAAATGGGTTCGTAGACTACTTAATCAATGGAGACGAGAAGAAAGCGATCCTTTCCACCAACCAACTTCACCTCTTGGCGATGAACCTGAAGCACTTACCGATGAATCCATTCGAAACACCATTTTCACACTCATTTTCCGAATATCTCGCCACGATTATATTCTATCTAAAATTCTAAACCTTATTCTTTCATTCGTTCCAACGACAATCATCTCGGGATAATAGAAGAAGTCAACGAACTTCGCGCTCGAGTAATCAATTTGGAGAATATGGTGCAAAATTTACCAGCTTCGGCAACATCACCGGCACCAACACTACAATCAGTAACCACACCCGTATCATCAATAACACATGCCTCAACATCTCATTCTATACATCGATTATAATCATCAATCTACGTATCGTTCTATATTATTCATCTTCATTCGACATGATGATTATGTAATCTCTAATGTTTTAGAGATTATGTACTCTAATTCTAACCGAAAAGCAAATGAGTTTAATGTTATATTAACTCATTAAATCGATGATTACATCTGAAGAAAATATATAGGTATATATATTTTTTCATAAAGATTGTAAAAAAAAAGAATTCTTTTGTACAAACTGTTAATGGTGAAAATATTTTAACGGGTAGGTTGTGATGACCCAGAAATTTCCGACCAAATTTAAACTTTAATCTTTATATGTTTCTGACACGATAAGCAAAGTTTGTTAAGTTGAATCTCAAAAAGTTTAAAACTGTGTTCATACATTCAATTAACCTTCGACTGCTCTCGACGATTCACGAACAATCAATAGAGATGTGTATGTATATATAATAATAATTCGAAATATAATTTGAAGTATTATGTTATTGTTATTAAAAATTAATAAAATAAAAATAGGATATTATAATAATTATTATTTAAAATATATCTTTAATATATAAATGAAGTATATTAAAAATAAATATTAAATAATTGTAGTACTCGTTTAATGTCCGATTGATATTAAGCAAGTTAAATCCAAACATATATAATTTTAAAATAAACGGTAATCCAAAAGTGAGTTCTATAAATTTTTGGCTTACTAAAAATGTATTTAGGATCTAGTTGTTAAATTTTAACACTTTTTATATTTTACCCAAAATTGAGAGGGACAGTTGATGTATTTTTTTTTTAATAATTAATGATCGAATTTTTTTACCATGATGACTAAAAATAAATAAAGATGATTAATATAAAGTTTTAGAATTTTTCCGAATACTTTTATACACCACTGATTAACAACGGAGTACGATATACCCTTCATGTTAAAACTGTTGGAAGAATAAGTCAATTTAATGACTGCTAACTCGTTTAAACATACCTTAATTTTCATTGGAATAAATTAATTATTAAATATTATTATATATACATATACATATATTAATATTCTCTATTAACTTCGTGAATTTAACAAAACAAAATGTACCAAATTCGAATCACTAAAGAGATATCCTACTAGTACTATTACTGTACTAAATTGATAGATTAGACGTTTGTTCAATTGATTGAATAATGATAGTGTGTTTTCCCTGTACACAACATTGACTCATATCCATTACATAAGTCATATTCTTATGTATAAACTCATAATATATACAAACTCGAGGAACCGAAACCCATCTGTAACACTTTGTTCAGAAGCCATCATCACTTCAATATCCGGCCACCTCAACAACCCTACAGTTACCACCACGGTACGCTACCAACCATGATCACCATCATCTCTCTTTTATTTGTTTCCTGTCGAACCAACCTCAACCGCCATCCCAACACTACCATAAACATTACCAACGTCCCTTGCACAACCCTTTTTTTTTTCTTTTTCTATTTTGTTTAAGACAAACTATCTAATCTATATATCTATATATATGTATATATAGATAACATTTACACAGATCACTCGATAAAATAAAAGAAACCATCTATCTATTTTCTTTTCTCCATCACCACCTCTAACTAGCTTCGATAATCACCACCAGCATTCTGCTCCTCCACTGGCCACCATAAACCTTCTTCAACCTTAATTCACCATTATAAAGGCACAACCAATCGAAGGACACCACCACCTTTATCATCGCTATATATACATATATTCTTTTCTATTTTTGCGTAATAAACTCGAACCAAATTAACGTCCCTCCTTGGCTGCTACTTACTGCTCCAGTTTACTGCACATTAAAGCAACTACAGCTGCTAGTTGTTGTGTTCGTTCAACAGGATTTTCGGTGCTAGTTGGGTCGAGTTGATTATGGATAAAACAATAAAAAGAAAAGTTGAAGATTATAAAGAATGAATGATGTTAGTGATAAAAGGAATAACAATGATGATCATGGAAAGTGATAAAAATATGAGCTGTAAAGAAAAGTAGACTTGTGATATATTTAATCACATGAAATATTATCATGTAGTTGTTGGCTACTTACTTTTTATTTTTTTTTTCATTCGTGTTTTTTTTAAAAAGAAAAGGAGAAACAGAAACTAAATCTTGCTATTAAGTGGGCTTAGAAGAATTAGGTTGGGCCGAATATTTATGTTGGACCGATATCCAACATGTAAATCCGTTGATGGGCTTAATTAAGTTGTAACTTGGGTCGTGACCCAACTGTGAATTTCGGTTAGGCTTAGGTAATGGCTGTTGGGCCAACACGAAAATACGGGTTATATATTTTATAATATGGGATTATATCAGAAAAGCATGTAGCAGTTGAGTGGTTTAGTGTGTTTGCCTTAACCAAGAGGTCTCGGGTTCGAGTCTGGCGCAAATCATTGTTTGTTTTTGAAAGCCTTTGAGGTAGTTATTCTACTTTTATTATTATTATTATTATTATTATTATTATTATTATTATTATTATTATTATTATTATTATTATTATTATCATTATTATTATTATTACAAGTAAATCAATATTTTCAAAACCATCATACTAACAAATAAATATTTTGTACATTAAATATATGTATTACATAAGTATATTAATATTATACATAAAATTATGTTATAACTAATCCAATATTATAACGTTAATTGAATTATATATTAAATAGGTATTATAACAAATTATAAGTATTCATAAGATATATATAAGAATATGAACCTTAATACATAACAAAGTAAATATAAAGTTGTTAAATTTCAACTATGTGGGTTAAAATATATACACCTGATATAGGTTCGTGAATCCGAGGCCAACCTTGCACTTGTTCAATGACGTTATATGTATTTTTACTACGAAATACAGTATGGTGAGTTTCATTTGCTCCCTTTTACTCATTACATTTTTGGGCTGAGAATACATGCACTGTTTTAATTACTGGTTTACAATATTTATATGCGTGAGTTTCATTTGCCCTTTTTACTCTTTACATTTTTGGAGCTGAGAATACATGCAAATGCTTTATTAACTGTTTTATAATAATTTTTATGCGTGAGTTTTCATTACTCCCTTTTTATATATATTTTTGGGACTGAGAATACATGCGCTGTTTTTATAAATGTTTTACGTTATAGACACAAGTAATCGAAACTACATTCTATGGTTGAATTATCGAATTCGAATATGCCCCTTTTTATATAGTCTGGTAATCTAAGAATTAGGAAACAGAAACCCTAATTGACGCGAACTCTGAAGATAGATCTATCGGGCCCAACAAGCCCCATCCAAAGTACCGGATGCTTTAGTACTTCAAAATTTATATCATGTCCGAAGGAGGATCCCGGAATGATGGGGATATTCTTATATGCGTATTGTGAATGTCGGTTACCAGGTGTTCAATCCATATGAATGATATTTTTGTCTCTATGCATGGGACATTTATTTATGAGAATTGGAAATATGAAATCTTGTGGTCTATTAAAATTATGAAATGTTTGTTTATGATAGACTAATGAACTCACCAACCTTTTGGTTGACACTTTAAAGCATGTTTATTCTCAGGTATGAAAGAAATCTTCCGCTGTGCTTTTGCTCATCTTAGAGATATTAATTGGAGTCATTCATGACATATTTCAAAAGACATTGCATTCGAGTCGTTGAGTTCATCAAGATTATTATTAAGTCAATTATAGTAGGATATATTATGAAATGGTATGCATGTCGTCAACCGTAGATGTAATGAAAGATTGTCTTTTCAAAAATGAATGCAATGTTTGTAAAAATGTATTATATAGAGGTCAAGTACCTCGCGATGTAATCAACTGTTGTGAATCATCCATAATCGATGTGGACTTTGTCCGGATGGATTAGGACGGGTCCTTTCAGTTGGTATCAGAGCGGTGGTCTTAGTGAACCTGGTCTGCATTAGTGTGTCTAACTGATAAGTCGTTAGGATGCATTAGTGAGTCTGGACTTTGACCGTGTCTGCATGTCAAAAGTTTTGCTTATCAGTTCGTGTCGAAAATTTGCCTGCCTATCATTCTTAGGTAATCCCTTGCTTATCATCTTAAAGTCTAGACACGTCTTATTGCCTCTATTGCATAGACAGAGTATAGATAAATTCATATCTTGGCGTATCTGTTATTGTTACCTTTGCCTGACAGTTTCCGTAGATTCCTCCGTAACTTATGGAATTTTAGTATTATATATGCATATGTAAATTATGTATTGCAGGGTACTAATCTACATCCTATAATCTAATTCTTATCGAAAATCCTTCATCTGATCGTACGAGATGAATCCTGCAACCAGTTCGAGTCCCTCAGATTCCGATAGCTATTCCGATAGTTATTCCGACAGCTATTCCGACATAGATATTCACCTAAGCTCCGAAAACAGTGTCATCGGCATGAATCAACCAATCAGCCATTATCAATTCATCTGATGAGTTCGTAGTCGATTTAATTAATGGAAACGCGCAGAAGGCAATCCCTTCCACCAACCAAATTCACCTCTTGACAATGAACCTGAAGCGTCTACCGGCGAACCTGTTCGAGACACCATTTTCAGTCTCATTTCCAGGATAACTCGACAAGATTATATTCTACCCACAATTCTGAACCTTATTCATCCGCTCGTTCCAACCGACAATCATCCTGGAGTAATAAGTCAACGAACTTCACGCTCGAATAATCAATTCGGAGAATATGGTGCAAAATGTACCAGCTTCAGTAACATCACCGGCACCAACAGTACCATCAACAATAGCACCAGTACCATCAACAATCCATGCTTCAATATCATCATCTGTACTTTGAGTATGATCTTCGTTCTACGTATCGTTCTACCTCATTTGTCTTCATTCGACATGGCGAATATGTAATCTCTAAAGTTTTAGAGATTATTTATTCTAGTTCCAACCGAAAAGAAAATGAGTTTAATATCATATTAACTCTTTAAATCCATGAATATATCTGAAGAAAATATATATGTATATATGTTTTCATAAAGATTGTAATTAAAAATCCTTTTGTACAAACTGTTAATGGTGAAAATATTTTAACGGGTAGGTAATACCCGAGAAATATTTAAATTTCGCATTAATAAGTTACACTGTACATTCTTCGAATCTGATTCAACAGTCATTTACTATCCTACTTGTAACCACATCTATACGAATCCGTTCATCACAGAATAACCATTTTCATTCAAATTTCATATTTGAATTTTGACCTATCAGAATCCAACAAGTGGCATAATGAAGAAAACATTTGAAGGAATAAAATTTGTTAGAAACAGACAAATTATGTATGAGAAATTTTGTTAAGAATCCACGCTAACAAAATCCTAGCTAACTGTTCCTAGCTAACTGTGGACTAATCAACTGAGAACTACCAACAGTGGACAATTAAAATAAATTAAAATATTGATTATAACATATGAAACTAAACAATTCTTCAAGTTGCCACTTGATTTCATCATAAACCTCATTTGTATCTTGACAATTACAATCTGCGTTCAAACCTTTCACGAATCTTGGGAACACCTCAATTTAGAGAATGAATCAACCGCACTTCATCTACGGAAGGAAAGATTGATACATATAGTTATGCACCTGAAACACTTGGAACCTGAGTAAACGTTTAACACGTATCTGTGCTAGCTTCTTTGTTGTTATTATTACCAAAAATAACTCTACAATCCCTTTTCAAGGTAGTAAACTTTGTCACAGCTCCAACACGTCAACTTCAACTATTTATTCGAAACAACCTTATTATAACCTTGATATATATGCGTGCTATTTTATTGTTACCGGGGAACCTTTTATATTCTGTGATATTACCAGCAGATGTACCAGCAACTCCATTGATCTATGATTTTCCGAAAAATCACTATATTCATTAAAACCCTATCATATACTCATCCGCATCTTGTAAAAATAATTGCCCTACCAATTACCAGGAATCATCAATCAATACTTTAACAACTCACAACATATCTACATCAACAGTTATATGTATCCTTATAACATTTATCTCTTAGAATTATGAACTTTCATTCTGAAATTCTGAAAAACACCCAGTCTGCGAATTAATACTCTGAATTTTGAAAAGTTGAATGAAGCAACAAAAACTGTGAACGACCTTAATCATCGGAAGTTTGATGATAAAGAATAGAATGTTGGAAAAGCTCAGAAAAGTTGGAACTGGAAAACGGATTGAGCTAACCATGAAGGAGACCAAGGACCAAATCCTATATTCAAAGGATTCAAGTAATTCTTGATCCGTTGAAATCTTTAGAGAATATCTTGCTCCGAAGTCATGTTAAAATCTTGCGGAAAATCTTTCTCCATCAACCATCGAACTTAGAAATCCCAAAATATCATCATCAATATCTTCGATATTTCTGAGGATATTTTCATAAATATTCTCGTCCGAAATTATGTACCTCTTCGTGCTTCCTGCGTATCATTATATTGGAAACATTCAATAGAAAATTTAGTACCGAAAAGTAGATTATACGAAACTATGAAGAAAGCCGTGGACAAATCACAAAGCATAAGTTTGACTTCAAAGAATCCAAAGGATTCAATGTCTGCTAAAGTCTTTAGTGAATATCTTGCTCCTTACTCTAAACCCTTGCAGACAATAACTTCTATCATCCTTTGATCTTAGATATTCCGAGATATCATCGTATCTTTCATTATAAATATCCTCCATATTCCTGAAGATATTTTCATAATTATTCCTATCTGAAATTATTAATCTCTTCCTGATATCAGTGTTACATCACATAGAAACTGTTAGTTTCTATATTCTGTAAACTTTCGAGCTTAAAATATGAATGTTATTGAAGTAATGTTGGGAACTGATGCATGAGTTAGTATAATATAATGACACTTGATCAACGTGATTATATTACAGTAAGTCATGCCGAGTTTCTAAATGGAACATGATGATTCACAGATTATAACGTCATCATGTGCCATGTTACATAACTCTTTCATTCTGCTTAACTTCTGAACATATCAAGAAAATATATTCTTGATAGTTCTATTCTCAGTGATTCAGGTAATTTGACAAAACAAATCGTGCTACTACCTTTCCTTTCTACCTTGTATATTATGATAATTCGAAACTCCATACCTATGAACTCTGGACCGTTACTTGTGAAAAGTAAACAAAAGCATGAAGCTCCAAAAATTGAAAGGGGGTATAAATCGCAGCAAATAGGAAAGCGCATAACTGTGGATGACAATAATTATAGGAGACAGAAGCAGGGATATTGAAATATAAGGGAAGATATAAAACCTAATAACAACACAGAACTTATAAATCGTGGATATTAATATGAATAGCGGTATAAAGACACGGTATAATTAAGAATAATATCCCCCCAAAGCAATAGTAGGAGTAAACAGATTTTCTGGTGGAAGATTGAAAAGAAGGATGATAGAGATGATAATTAAGAATATATCAAGGAGTAGAACTGGATGAAGCATTTCCCAACCTTTTAGAAGTAAGAATTAAGAATGAAAGTATAGAAATGATGAAAATAAGGGAACAGAAGAAATTCATTTATAGTGGAGATACCAGACGAAGCAATCGATCCAGATCATCGCATTTAATTATAGAGATTTTAATTTCCGTACTCGCCGAAGAATCAAATCTTTTAGATTTTGAAGATTTTCTCTAAATCCCTTGAATTCCCGAATTCAACCAAGACAACGTCAAAAGTTAAAACGAAACTTCATTTATTCATTTCACTATTTTGTACAGCTTCATTCGTGCTCTTCGAATAATCGGATCATTTTATCTGTATTATTCAATAATAATAAAACTCTATTTATCAGCTCATATTCGTCATGAAAACATTCTTATTGTTATCCATGACGACCTCTATCAAATTTCGGGGACGAAATTTCTTTAACGGGTAGGTACTGTGATGAGCCGGAAATTTCCGACCAAATTTAAACTTTAATCTTTATATGTTTCTGACACGATAAGCAAAGTTTGTTAAGTTGAATCTCAAAAAGTTTAAAACTGTGTTCATACATTCAATTAACCTTCGACTGCTCTCGACGATTCACGAACAATCAATAGAGATGTGTATGTATATATAATAATAATTCAAAATATAATTTGAAGTATTATGTTATTGTTATTAAAAATTAATAAAATAAAAATAGGATATTATAATAATTATTATTTAAAATATATCTTTAATATATAAATGAAGTATATTAAAAATAAATATTAAATAATTGTAGTACTCGTTTAATGTCCGATTGATATTAAGCAAGTTAAATCCAAACATATATAATTTTAAAATAAACGGTAATCCAAAAGTGAGTTCTATAAATTTTTGGCTTACTAAAAATGTATTTAGGATCTAGTTGTTAAATTTTAACACTTTTTATATTTTACCCAAAATTGAGAGGGACAGTTGATGTATTTTTTTTTTAATAATTAATGATCGAATTTTTTTACCATGATGACTAAAAATAAATAAAGATGATTAATATAAAGTTTTAGAATTTTTCCGAATACTTTTATACACCACTGATTAACAACGGAGTACGATATACCCTTCATGTTAAAACTGTTGGAAGAATAAGTCAATTTAATGACTGCTAACTCGTTTAAACATACCTTAATTTTCATTGGAATAAATTAATTATTAAATATTATTATATATACATATACATATATTAATATTCTCTATTAACTCCGTGAATTTAACAAAACAAAATGTACCAAATTCGAATCACTAAAGAGATATCCTACTAGTACTATTACTGTACTAAATTGATAGATTAGACGTTTGTTCAATTGATTCAATAATGATAGTGTGTTTTCCCTGTACACAACATTGACTCATATCCATTACATAAGTCATATTCTTATGTATAAACTCATAATATATACAAACTCGAGGAACCGAAACCCATCTGTAACACTTTGTTCAGAAGCCATCATCACTTCAATATCCGGCCACCTCAACAACCCTACAGTTACCACCACGGTACGCTACCAACCATGATCACCATCATCTCTCTTTTATTTGTTTCCTATCGAACCAACCTCAACCGCCATCCCAACACTACCATAAACATTACCAACGTCCCTTGCACAACCCTTTTTTTTTCTTTTTCTATTTTGTTTAAGACAAACTATCTAATCTATATATCTATATATATGTATATATAGATAACATTTACACAGATCACTCGATAAAATAAAAGAAACCATCTATCTATTTTCTTTTCTCCATCACCACCTCTAACTAGCTTCGATAATCACCACCAGCATTCTCCTCCTCCACTGGCCACCATAAACCTTCTTCAACATTAATTCACCATTATAAAGGCACAACCAATCGAAGGACACCACCACCTTTATCATCGCTATATATACATATATTCTTTTCTATTTTTGCGTAATAAACTCGAACCAAATTAACGTCCCTCCTTGGCTGCTACTTACTGCTCCAGTTTACTGCACATTAAAGCAACTACAGCTGCTAGTTGTTGTGTTCATTCAACAGGATTTTCGGTGCTAGTTGGGTCGAGTTGATTATGGATAAAACAATAAAAAGAAAAGTTGAAGATTATAAAGAATGAATGATGTTAGTGATAAAAGGAATAACAATGATGATCATGGAAAGTGATAAAAATATGAGCTGTAAAGAAAAGTAGACTTGTGATATATTTAATCACATGAAATATTATCATGTAGTTGTTGGCTACTTACTTTTTTTTTTTCATTCGTGTTTTTTTTTAAAAAGAAAAGGAGAAACAGAAACTAAATCTTGCTATTAAGTGGGCTTAGAAGAATTAGGTTGGGCCGAATATTTATGTTGGGCCGATATCCAACATGTAAATCCGTTGATGGGCTTAATTAAGTTGTAACTTGGGTCGTGACCCAACTGTGAATTTCGGTTGGGCTTAGGTAATGGCTGTTGGGCCAACACGAAAATACGGGTTATATATTTTATAATATGGGATTATATCAGAAAAGCATGTAGCAGTTGAGTGGTTTAGTGTGTTTGCCTTAACCAAGAGGTCTCGGGTTCGAGTCTGGCGCAAATCATTGTTTGTTTTTGAAAGCCTTTGAGGTAGTTATCCTACTTTTATTATTATTATTATTATTATTATTATTATTATTATTATTATTATTATTATTATTATTATTATTATTATTATTATTATTATTATTATTATTATTATTATTATTATTATCATTATTATTATTATTACAAGTAAATCAATATTTTCAAAACCATCATACTAACAAATAAATATTTTGTACATTAAATATATGTATTACATAAGTATATTAATATTATACATAAAATTATGTTATAACTAATCCAATATTATAACGTTAATTGAATTATATATTAAATAGGTATTATAACAAATTATAAGTATTAATAAGATATATATAAGAATATGAACCATAATACATAACAAAGTAAATATAAAGTTGTTAAATTTCAACTATGTGGGTTAATATATATACACCTGATATAGGTTCGTGAATCCGAGGCCAACCTTGCACTTGTTCAATGACGTTATATGTATTTTTACTACGAAATACAGTATGGTGAGTTTCATTTGCTCCCTTTTACTCATTACATTTTTGGGCTGAGAATACATGCACTGTTTTAATTACTGGTTTACAATATTTATATGCGTGAGTTTCATTTGCCCTTTTTACTCTTTACATTTTTGGGGCTGAGAATACATGCAAATGCTTTATTAACTGTTTTATAATAATTTTTATGCGTGAGTTTTCATTACTCCCTTTTTATATATATTTTTGGGACTGAGAATACATGCGCTGTTTTTATAAATGTTTTACGTTATAGACACAAGTAATCGAAACTACATTCTATGGTTGAATTATCGAAGTCGAATATGCCCCTTTTTATATAATCTGGTAATCTAAGAATTAGGGAACAGAAACCCTAATTGACGCGAACTCTAAAGATAGATCTATCGGGCCCAACAAGCCCCATCCAAAGTACCGGATGCTTTAGTACTTCAAAATTTATATCATGTCCGAAGGAGGATCCCAATGATGGGGATATTCTTATATGCGTATTGTGAATGTCGGTTACCAGGTGTTCAATCCATATGAATGATATTTTTGTCTCTATGCATGGGACATTTATTTATGAGAATTGGAAATATGAAATCTTGTGGTCTATTAAAATTATGAAATGTTTGTTTATGATAGACTAATGAACTCACCAACCTTTTGGTTGACACTTTAAAGCATGTTTATCCTCAGGTATGAAAGAAATCTTCCGCTGTGCTTTTGCTCATCTTAGAGATATTAATTGGAGTCATTCATGACATATTTCAAAAGACGTTGCATTCGAGTCGTTGAGTTCATCAAGATTATTATTAAGTCAATTATAGTAGGATATATTATGAAATGGTATGCATGTCGTCAACCGTAGATGTAATGAAAGATTGTCTTTTCAAAAATGAATGCAATGTTTGTAAAAATGTATTATATAGAGGTCAAGTACCTCGCGATGTAATCAACTGTTGTGAATCGTCCATAATCGATGTGGACTTTGTCCGGATGGATTAGGACGGGTCCTTTCATAGGTAATACCCTAGAAATATTTAGACTTCACATTAATAAGTTACACTGTATATTCTTCGAATCTGATTCAACGGTCATTTACTATCCTACTTACATCTCCAGATATACGAATCCGTTCACCACAGAATAATCATTTTCATTCAATTTCATATTTGGATTTTGACCTATCAGAATCCAACAAGTGGCATAATGAAGAAAACATTGGACAAAATAAAATTTGTTAGAAACAAACAAATTAACTATGAGAAATTTTGTTAAGAATCCACGCTAACTGTTCCTAACTAATTGTTCCTAGCTAACTGATTACATTTTATTTATCGCAATTTAATTATCGTAATTTACATTCTCGTAATTTTATTTATCGTCATTTAATTTCTCTTATTTACTTTACGCACTTTGTTTATCGTCATTTAATTTCTGTTATTTATTTTATGCACTTTAAATATCGGTACACGTATACAAGGTTTTGACATATCATATCGATGCATATATATATATATATATATATATATATATATATATGTATATATATATATATATATATATATATATATATATATATATATATATATTATTTGGAATAACCATAGACACTCTATATGCAGTAATGATCGAGTTCTCTATACAGGGTTGAGGTTGATTCTACAATAATATATATACTTTGAGTTGTGATCGAGTCTGAGACATGTACACGGTCACGATACGTATTAATTCGAATATTATATATATAATTATATATGACTTATTGAATTGCTAACTGTGGACTATCAACTGAGGACTATCAACATTGGACAATTAAAATGAATTAAAATATTGATTATAACATATGAAACTAAACAATTCTTCAAGTTTGCCACTTGATTTCATCTTAAACCTCATTTGTATCTCGACGATTACAATCTGCGTGCAAAACTTTCATGATTCTTGAAAACACCTCAATCGAGAGGATGAACCAACCGCACTTCATCTACGGAAGAAAAGATTGATGCATATACTTATGCACCTGAAAACATTCGAAACCTGAGTAAACCTTTAACACGTATCTGTACTAGCTCCTTTGGCGTTGTTATTACCGAAAATAACTTTGAAATCCCTTTCCAAAGTAGCCAATTTTGGCACAGCTTCAGCAAATCAATTTTGACTTTTCATTCGAATAAACTCCATTATAACTTTAATATATAAGTTTGTCCTTCGTTACCAGGGAACCTTTTATATTCCACCATATTACCAGCAGACGTACCATCAACCTCGTTGCTCCTTGGCTTAAATCTCTCTTACAAATCACTATATTTATCTATTGAAGTCTCATCATGTACTCATCGGCATCTTGTAACAAGAATTGCCATACCAATTACCGGAAATCAGCAAATCTGCATTGTGAGTCTCGCAACGTTTTCCACATCAACAGATATATGTATCCATATAACATTTATCTCTTAGAACTATGATCTTCCATTCTGAAATTCTGAAAAAGCACCCATTCTGCGAATTAATACTCTGAATTTTGAAAAGTAGAATGAAGCAACAAAAACTTTAAACTACCTCAACATCCAAAAGTTGATGATAAAGAATTGTATGTTGGCAAAGCTCAGAAAAAGTTTGAAACTAAAAAACTGATTGAGTAAACTATGAAGGAGTCTCTGAACAAATCACAAGGACTAAACTTGTACATTAAGAATCCTGATGATTTTGTTTCTGATGAAATCTTTAGCGAATACCTTGCTTCTGACTCCAAACTATTGCGGACAAATTTTCTTCACTATCCTTCGATATTAGAAATTCCAAGATATCATCATATCTTTCATTATAAATATCCTCCATAATTCTGGAGATATTTTTATAACTATTCTTATCTGAAATCATTAATCTCTTCGTGCTATCAGTGTTAAATCATATAGAAACTGTTAGTTTCTATATTCTGTAAACTTTCGAGCTTAAAATATGAGTGTTATTGAAGTAATGTTGGGAACTGATGCATGAGTTAGTATAATATAATGACACTTGATCAATGTGATTATATTACAGTAAGTCATGCTGAGTTTCTAATGAAACGTGATGATTCACAGACTCTAACGTCATCATGTGCCATGTTACATAAATCTTGTATTCTATTTAAACCTCAAAAATATCACGAAAATATTTCTTGATGATTCGGTCTTTTCCAGGGTATTCTGGTAATTTAACAAATCAAGATCGTGCCATTACCATTCCCTTCTTAAAATATTAACAATGTTCATTCTGAAACTTATATCTGCGAATTCTGGACCATTACAAGAGATGCCCAATCGCAAGTAGAAGAAACAAAAGGACAAAGCTCCGAAATAGAAATTAGAGTATAGATCGCAGCAAATAGGAGGGAGTATTAACTGTGGATGACAATGATTATAGGAAACAGAAATAGGGACATTGAAATATGAGGGAAGATATAAAGTCCGATAACAACACATAAATTACAAACTGTGTATATCAATGTTTATCGCAACATAAAGACACGGGAGAATTAAAAGCACTATAACCCCAAGAGCAAAATAGAAGTAAGCAGATTCTTCTGGTGGAAGTTGGAAAAGGAGAATGATGGTTACGATAGTAAGGATAAGGACAAGGATCAGAACTGGATTAAGCATTTTTCACAATCTTTTGAATTTGGTAATTGGGTATAGGAATGGTAAAAGTAACGAAAAGGAAGAAGTTTAATTTATAGTGAAAATATCAGACAGAGTAATCGAGGCAGATCACCGTATTTAATTATAGAGATCTTAATTTCCTTACTCACCGAAGAATCAAATCTTTTAGATTTCGAAGATTTTCTTTAAATCCCTTGAATTCTGGAATTCAATCAAGATAACGTCAAAAATCAAGATGCACCTTATTTTCTAAATTCAACCATGACTAGTGAAAAGTTATGATGAAACTTGTCTATCTCATTTCACTATTTAGTGATAGTTTCAGTCGTACGCTTCAAGTAATTAAATAGTTTTATCTATATTATTCAATAGTGATAAAACTCTATTTATCAACTCTTATTCGTCATGAAAACATTTTTATTGTTAGCTATGACGACCTCGATCAAATTTCGGGACGAAATTTCTTTAACGGGTAGGTACAGTGATTACCCGAAAATTTCCGACCAAATTTAAACTTAAATCTTATAATGATTCCGACACGATAAGCAAAGTCTATTAAACCGAGTCTCAGAATGTTAGAACTATTTTTCATGAATGCATTTGACCTTCGACTGTTTTCGACGATTCATGAACAACTATTTGTAAATAGATACATATATATTTAAATATTTAAATATATATATTAATTTGAAATATAATTTGAAATAGTATACGATTTAATCGTTAGAGCTAAAAATGTAAAATAATATATTAAATCATTTTAGGTGATATTATATTATAATAAATTAAATAATATTTAAATATTATTTATTTTGTGCAAAGGTGTAAATATATATTAATACATTTCAACGTGTGTCGGTTTCATTCTGACGAATCGTTTCGGTTTACAAACCAACGATTAGAATTTTGTGATTTTCAAATCCAAATTTTTTTATTATCAATGAATTCATAAAAATATTCTTATATTTTTATTTTGTGGATTCATATCCTTCTCGCGTAATTTAATCGCGTAACATTAGTTGCTCAGTTCACTTTCCTTATCATCTTTCGGGCAAACTGTTGCATATTATAGGTCTAAGTTAACTCAATGGGCAAAATTAATTAAGTTGAATGCCTATGCTAAATGATTAAATTAGTTACCTCTATAATGTATAATGTATATATAAATAATAATAACACAATTAGTAAGAATGTAAAATAATACGGGATTAAAATCCCATCAGTTTTAAAAGTTCAAACTTGAATTAGAAATGACTTAGCCTAACCAATCGAGTCTATGTTAAAATGATGATTTTAAGATTTAAGTACTTGAATTCAAATATTACTCTGTACTATTTTAATAATTAAGAATATATTGTACCTATGAGTTTACAAATTAAAAATATGAAAACGAGTAATGAACTTGATAATTATTTGAGATGCACAAAGTCAAACAAACTTAATCATTAGTCCATAATTGTCGGTCCAAATAAGTACCCCATGTTAACTAATCTGAATACTTAAAGCTAACTTGCATATACAAAATTGGGATATCATTTTTGTTCCATGAACTCATAATCATATACTCCAACCCATTTACAAAAATCAATTCACTCAACATATTTTTTTTTATGTACTCATGTCAACAATCAAAACCAAACCCACTAGTGACTAAGGCTGTCGCTTAAGCCGTCGATTGTTGCTACTGTGAACCTCCACGCCACCCAAACAGCACCATAAACCACTCGCTGTAGCTGCTGCTACAGCCCTCATGTTTCTGTTTGAAGCCAACAACTGCGAGTCACCATGTTCAGCCCCATCACTATCGAACACCTTTGATTCTTACATATTCCTTCTTGTTTTGATCCAACAAACCCAAAGCCATCGTGAACTTTCGATGTATGCTTACTGTTACTGCTTTCTATTGAAACAGCCTAAAAAAACATAACTTCATCACTTTGATCAGTCCAATACATTCAATAAACTATATCGGTTATGTACTGTTGCTGCTATATTGCATACTACCAACCGAACATACCTTATCATCAAACACCTCACAAACTACTACTATTTCTGTTTGGTTACCTGCTCAACCCGAACAGGACACTGTTGCAGCTACTATATTTTTCTTGTTCAAACCACCACCACCGATTAACCTGCTCGAAAGAGTGCTGCACTTTCACTATATTTCTATTTTGCTCAGCAATACCATACGACGCATTGGTTGCAATCATTAATGTGGTGCGTTTGTTTCTGTTTGGTTCGCAACCAGTACTCATATATCATCGTTATCAAACAATCAAAATCGGGAACCACCTCAACCGTCACCATCATCATCTTCATCAATCATCGTTTATGACCATCGAAACCCACCAAACATCACCGCAACCCTTGTTGATTTTCTGTTACTATTCGAGCACCTCATCACCGCTAACACGAACCCATATCTTTGATCACCAATAACTATAACTATCATCATTCCTTTCTGTATTTATTTACCACCATCATCGAGCTAGGGTTACTGTTTCTACTTTTAAGATCATACGTGTTACAGTTGATAATGATGGTTAAATAAAGAAGACGATTAATAGTGGTGATAAGAAGATACATGAAATCGTGATGAAGATTGATGATGAAACAATCGATAATGATAATTGATGATGATTTAAGATCGACATGTTTCCCTGTTTGTCGAACTCCAGCATATCCCACGCGTTTTCTTTAGGTATAAATATTATTATATATTAATATTATATATATCTTTATCTATATTATTATTATAATATTTTTAAAAAATAGAATCGAAGGGTTTTAAAGATAGGTTTGCAATTTATAACAGAAAAGCAAGACAGCTTGTTTGGTTTGGAGCGTTGGGTGTTATACGAGAGGTCGCGTATTCAAACCCAGACTTTGGAATTTTTTTTTTTAAGATCTATTACATTGAGGTAGTAATTTGATTTCTATTTATTATTATTATTATTATTTATTATTGTTATTATTAAGTAATTATTATTATTACCAATATTAGTAATAAGATTATTAGTATAATTAATATTATTATCATTTTTTGTTATTACAAAGTATTCTCAATAAGTATTATTATTAGTATTATTATCATTATAGTGTTAATATTAGGAAAATAATTAAAATTAAAATTTATTTACGATTTAGATGAATTATTATTATCATTATTATAATTATTATTATTATTACTTTTATCATTATTGTTATTATTATTATTATCAATTGTAGTATTAAAATAATTATTTTCATTATTATTATTATTATCATTGACCTGCTTTTTATATATAAACATTATTATTATTATTATTATTATTATTATTAATTAACATTATTATTATTATTATTAGTATTATTATCAACATTACTATTAATATTATTTTATTTTTAAAAAATAATTATTAGTTATATAAAAAATATATTAATACATATAACATAACTATATTAATAGTTTTATAATAAATACTAATTATGTATCTAAAGTATATAGAATAAAAATAGTTAATTAAGTTATTAATGAAACACATAATTTACTAAAATAACAATTAATAAGAATATATAAATTTGTTAGATTACTATTATGTGTTTTAATATACATAAAACTGATATAGGTTCGTGAATCCGAGGCCAACCCTGCATTGTTCAGTTCCGTCGTATGCATATTTTTACTACAAAATATCGTATCGTGAGTTTCATTTGCTCCCTTTTTAAATGCTTTTGCAATATATATTTTTGGGACTGAGAATAAATGCGCTGCTTTTATAAATGTTTTACGAAATAGACACAAGTAATCGAAACTACATTCTATGGTTGGATTATCGAATCGAATATGCCCCTTTTTAGCTTGGTAGCCTAAGAATTAGGGAAATGGCCCCTAATTGACGTGAATCCTAAAGATAGATCTATGGACCTTGACATGTCTCATTCGGGTTACGAAATGCCTGATATGAGAATGATGTTTATGAAAAATGAAATCTTGTGGTCTATTATATTATTAGAAATGATTATTTATGATAAACTAATGAACTCACCAACCTTTTGGTTGACACTTGAAAGCATGTTTATTCTCAGGTATGAAAGAAATCTTTCGCTGTGCATTTGCTCATTTTAGAGACATTACTTGGAGTCATTCATGACATATTTCAAAAGACGTTGCATTCGAGTCGTCGAGTTCATCAAGATTATTATTAAGTCAATTATAGTTGAATATATTATGAAATGGTATGCATGCCGTCAACTTTTGATGAAACGAAAGTTTGTCTTTTTTAAAATCGAATGCAATGTTTGTAAAATGTATCATATAGAGGTCAAGTACCTCGCGATGTAATCAACTATTGTGAATCGTTTATAATGTATATAAACGGGTCCTTTCAGTGGTGGAGGTAGTTGGTAATGGTGGTTTGTAAGAGAGAGAAAGCGGTTGTGGGGTGTCGATGGTGATTCTTCATGGTGGTTGTTTACAATGATAAATATGGTGGAAGATGGTGGGTAGCGGTTGTAGGTGATAGTTGATCGAAGACAATGGTGGTGGGTGTTGCATAACAACTCAACAAGTGGTTTTGTGTTGTGGTGTTGGGTCGATAATTGAAGAAACAAGGTGACCGGTGGAGGATGGTGATGGCGATGAGTTGTGGTGTTAATCAAAAGAAGGAAGGATGTAGAAAAATGCAAGTGGTGAAAGGTTCTCGATCAACAGCAAAATAAGAAGGCAAAGCACATTGGTGATTCAAGTTTATGCAATTTGTTATCTCTATATCCCTATATATATATATATGTATATATATATATATGTATATATATATATGTATATATGTATATATATATATATATGTGTATATATATATATGTATATATATATATATGTATATAATAATAATAATATCTATGTGTAAGTGGAGGTGAAAACAAATGAGAACAGTAAACTAATTTCAAATATCACGGATATCATTAACTTTAACTATAATAATAATAAAGTAAACTAAATGTGTGAGAAAATAAGGTATCTCGTGAATCGTTGATTGATTATTCTGCCGACAATTTTCACGGGCTATTATTTCGTACTCCGTTGTTACCTGGTGGCGGATAAAAGTCTTTGGAAAAATTTCCAAATTTTAAAATTAAATATCTTTATTTATTTCGGTCATTATGGTAATAAATTCAGTCATTAACTATTAAGTAAAATTTGCATTAATTGTTCACTCCCAATCCCAAGTAAAATATAAAAAGTGATAAAATTTATTACATAATCTCTAAATATTTTATTAATAAGCCTAAAATTTATAAAACTTATTTTCAGATCACCGTTTATTTTAAAATCACATAAGTTCGAATTAACCTTCCCTAAATATTAATATTGACATTTTGTTCTCACTCGTAGATCACTTTACCATTTATTCCGAATATTGTTAAAAAGAACAGATTTCTTAAATCACAGTGGACCTCACAACAGAGATCTGTAATCATATCACAATGTCTCTGATAATTCAACCATTTGATATTATCTTTTTAATTTCGTCGATAATTATATTAAACATGTATTGAAACAAATACGTTCATGTAAAGTATTATACATCCAATACTTTGTTAACATTTTCAATTAATATAACTATATATATAATTATATATATGCACATCAAGTTAATTATAATTGTTCGTGAATCGTTGGGAATAGTCGAATGGTAATTGAATACATGAACATAGTTTACAATTTTTGAGACTTCAACATTACAGACTTTGCTTATCGTGTCGATTTCAAATTAAGATCAAATTTAAATTTGATCGGAAATTTCTGGGTCATCACAGTACCCACCCGTTAAAGAAATTTCGTCCCAAAATTTGATTGGGATGGTCATGGCTGACAATAAGTATGTTTTCATGATGAATATGAGTTGATAAATATAGTTTTATTATCATTGAGTAATATGGATAAAACAATTCGATTATTCGAAGAGTACGAATGAAGCTATCACAAAAGAGTGGAATGAATAAATGCATATTCGTCTTGTCTGGTGACGTAGTCACAGTTGATTTCCGAAAATCAAGGGAAAAGATAGAACTGTCAAGATAATATGTTCTTGATATGTTTAGAGATTAGATTGAATGTAAGAATCGTGTAACATGGCACATGATGACGTTATAATCTGTGAATCATCAAATTCCATTAGAAACTCAGCATGTCTTACTGTAATATAATCACGTTGATCAAGTGTCATTATATTATACTAACTCATGCTTCAGTTCCCAACACTACTTCAAAAACATTCATAATTTAAACTCGAAAGTTTACAGAATATAGAAACTAAACAGTTTCCTTTATTATGTAACACTGATAGTGTGAAGGGATGAATAATTTAGGATAAGAATAGTTATGAAAACATCTTTAGAATTATCGAAGATATTTATAATGAAACATTTAATGATATCTTAGAGTATCTAAGATCAGAGGATGATGAAGAATATTTTCCGCAAGGGTTTTAGAGTAAGGAGCAAGGTATTCGTTAATAACTTCAGCAGATACTAAATCATTTGGATTCTTTGAAGGCAGGTTTATTCTTTGTGATTTATCTACAGCCTCCTTCATAGTTTCGCATAATCCGCTTTTCGGTACTAAATTTTCTATTGAGCGTTTCCAACACTCCATTCTTTATCATCATACTTTTGACCGTTAAGGTCATTTACAGTTTTTGCTGCTTCATCAGTATTTTCAACCTTCAGAGTATTAATCCGCAGACTGGGTGCTTATCAGAGTTTTAGAATGGAAGATCATAATTCTAAGAGATATTTGTTATATGTACACATATAACTATGGATGTAGAAATGTTGGGAGATTCAAAATACTATTTGCTAATTCCCGGTAATTGGTATGGCAATTCTTGTTATAAGATGTCGATGAGTATATGATAAGGTTTTAATGAATAGTTTTAATAGTTCTTTGGAGAGACTTAAGTCAATGATTAATGAAATTGCTGATAAGTTAACTTCTACTGTGGTGGAATATAAACGGTTCCACGATAATGATAACGAAAGGCAACTTATATATCACGATTATAATAAGGCTAATCTGAATGAAAGTCGAAGTTGTCTTGCTGGAGCTGTGACAAAATTGGCTAATTTGGAAAGGGGTTGTACGGCTATTGTAGGTAATAACAACGCTAAAGGAATTAGCACATCTACGTGTTAAATGTTTACTCAGGTTCCGAGAGTTTTTCAGGTGCATGACTATATGCATAAATCTTTCCTTCCGTAGATGAAGTGCTGTTGGTTCATCCTCTCGATTGAGGTGTTTTCAAGAATCATGAAAGATTTGAACGCAAATTGTAATCATCAAGATACAAATGAGGTTTAAGATGAAATCAAGTGGCAAACTTGAAGAATTGTTTAGTTTCATATGTTATAATCAATATTTTAATTTATTTTTAATTGTCAAATGTTGGTAGTCCACAGTTAGTAATTCAATAACTCATATATAATATTCAAATTAATTAATACGTATCGTGACCCATTGTATACATGTCTCAGACTCGATCACAACTCAAAGTATATATATTATTGTAGAATCAACCTCAACCCTGTATAGCTAACTCAAGCATTACTGCATATAGGGTGTCTATGGTTATTTCAAATAATATATATAGATGCGTCGATATGTGATAATGCTAAAAACGAACATATATTTCATAGCATTATTCCTCAAGAAAGACAAGCTTTTAGTTACAATTGTTCTATTTACAAGTGATATTCGTTTAAATAATAAAAGGTGAAGACAAAAGACAGATTCGACGAATTGAAGATGCAAACGACCAAAAAGCTCAAAAGTACAAAAGACAATCAAAGAGGTTCCAATTATTGATAAGAAACGTCTCGAAATTACAAGAGTACAAGATTCAAAACGCAAAGTACAAGATATTAAATTGTACGCAAGGACGTTCGAAAATCCGGAACCGGGACTAGAGTCAACTCTCAACGCTCGACGCAACGGACTAAAAATTACAAGTCAACTATGCACATAAATATAATATAATATTTAAATAATTCTTATAATTATTTATATATTATAATAAATAATAAAAACCGTCGGCAAGAAAGACTCCAAAGGGACTGAGCTCGAATTTCATTCTCCGCGACTCGCGGAGTTTGAAGAGTATTTCACCGCGAGTTGCGGAGCCCCAAAAGTCGAATTTTCCTATAAAAGCAACCGAATTCTGATCGCAAATCATCATCTTTTTTTCTCCTCATTCATACGATATATTTATATTTATAATTTATATTTTAATTTTAATTTTAATTTTAATTCTAATAATAAGGGTATGTTAGCGAATATTGTAAGGGTGTAAGTCGAAATTCTGTCCGTGTAACGCTACGCTATTTTTAATCATTGTAAGTTATGTTCAACCTTTTTACATTAATGTCTCGTAGCTAAGTTATTATTATGCTTATTTAAAACGAAGTAATCATGATGTTGGGCTAATTACTAAAATTGGG
Organism: Rutidosis leptorrhynchoides; assembly: GCF_046630445.1. NCBI lineage: Eukaryota > Viridiplantae > Streptophyta > Magnoliopsida > Asterales > Asteraceae > Rutidosis > Rutidosis leptorrhynchoides. The sequence goes on from NC_092336.1 coordinate 295,589,890, forward strand.
TAATTGGGCTTTGTACCATAATTGGGGTTTGGACAAAAGAACGACACTTGTGGAAATTAGACTATGGGCTATTAATGGGCTTTATATTTGTTTAACTAAATGATAGTTTGTTAATGTTAATATAAAGATTTACAATTGGGCGTCCCTATAAATTACCATATACACTCGATCGGACACGATGGGCGGGGTATTTATACCAACGAATAATCGTTCATTTAACCGGACACGGGAATGGATTAATAGCCACTAGAATAATTAAAACAGGGGTGAAATTATGTACAAGGACACTTGGTATAATTGATAACAAAATATTAAAACCTTGGGTTACACTCAGTCGACATCCTGGTGTAATTATTAAACAAAGTATTAAAATCTTGTTACAGTTTAAGTCCCCAATTAGTTGGAATATTTAACTTCGGGTATAAGGATAATTTGACGAGGACACTCGCATTTTATATTTATGACTGATGGACTGTTATGGACAAAAACCAGACGGACATATTAAATAATCCAGGACAAAGGACAATTAACCCATGGGCATAAAACAAAAATCAACACGTCAAACATCATGATTACGGAAGTTTAAATAAGCATAATTCTTTTATTTCATATTTAATTTCCTTTATTTTATATTTAATTGCACTTCTAAATATCGCATTTTTATTATTATTGTATTTAATTGCACTTTTAATTATCGTACTTTTTAATTATCGCAAGTTTATTTTATCGCATTTTTATTATTCGCAATTTCATTATCGTTATTTACTTTATGCTTTAATTTAAGTCTTGTATTCATTTTTAATATTTTACATTTGGTTTTAACTGCGACTAAAGTTTTAAAATCGACAAACCGGTCATTAAACGGTAAAAACCCCCCTTTATAATAATAATATTACTTATATATATATATATTTGTATTTTTATAAAAGTAAACTAATATAGCGTTAAGCTTTGTTTAAAGATTTTCCCTGTGGAACGAACCGGACTTACTAAAAACTACACTACTGTACGATTAGGTACACTGCCTATAAGTGTTGTAGCAAGGTTTAAGTATATCCATTCTATAAATAAATAAATATCTTGTGTAAAATTGTATCGTATTTAATAGTATTTCCTGCAAAAATTTAATAGTATTTTATACCACTCCGCTACCGCATCAAGTATTTTTGGTGCCGCTGCCGGGGAACTTTCTAAACGCTGGAAGCGCAACGCTAATATATATAAAAAAAAAAGAGATTTTTAGTTTACTTCTATTAAAAGTCGCTTTTGTAAAAATACGTTTTAAATATTCGAAAATATAAAAAGAAAAACAAAAATATAAGTATTTTTAAGATTTTGTTAAATATTTAAGTTTTATAAAGTTTCTTTATTTTTATTTTATAAAAACATAAGTTTTATTTAAGTATTTTATTTTTATTTAAAAACATAAAAAATATATATATATAAATCTAGTTTTAAGCATTTTATTTATTAAAATTATAAAGTAGTTCTATTTTATTTAAGTTTTTAAAATATAAGTTTTTATACACATATTTTTTTTAACAGAAAAAAATTAAAAACAAAAAAAAAATTAATAAATAAAGAAAAACGCGTCGAATTTAAATAACCTGTCAGCTGAATTTTGGAACCCCGCGACTCGCGGGGTTTGAAGCTTTGAATACCGCAAGTCGCGGAGCTGCTCTGACACGCTGACAGAACCCTAATTTCACATTAATTACGGATTATATTATAATTATTAATATAAAACCCTAATTAGGTTTTAATTAAGTATTAATTTTAGTTTTTATTATTATTTTGTTTAATTAGTTTAATTAAAATATTAAATTAATAGTTTTATTAAATAAATAATATAAAAATAATATTTTTATAAAAATTGTACTTTTTACAACTTTTTGTATATTTTTATATTTTGTCCCTTTTTAATCGTTGTAGCATAATATTTGTATTTTTAGCTCATATTTAGTTTTAAACTTAGTTTTTGCTATAGTTATTTTTACTCCTAGATTTTTAGGCTTTGCCGTAAAATTCCTTAAGTGCTTTTTCTTTAGACTAAGATTTAGGTGCTTTAGAATTTTGCGACGCCTTTTTAAGTTTTAGTTTCTTTTTAAGTTATTTCCATTTGGGATTTAGTTTTTCCTGTAAGCTTTAATATTTTTAGACGACTTTTACCTATGTATCAATTATCATTCCAATTAGTAATTTCAATTTGCGATTATAATTTTAAGTTAGCTGTAGTAATAAGGTTAGGTTAGTCAAGTATTTTTAAGTTTTATAAGTTTCTTTTATTTTTTCGTCACCTTTTATTTTTCAACCATTTTTCTTTTTCGACCTTTTTCGACGAACTCTTTTTCTTTCTTATTTCTCGCTATTCTAGTTTTAGGACATATATTTTTATTCTACTTCTTATCTAAATTTCTTAAAATTACGAAAATTTATTTTGAGTGGTTAAATTGATAGACATCAAAATTTTCTGGTTCGTAGTAATAGTTGGATTTGTACGTGGACCGGGTAATTGGAGCCAAACAGTCCTCAATTATATTGAGACCAAACGAATCCTGCCCCTCTGCTCATCTTTTGGCTATTCGAAACGTGGGCAAAATCAGAAAAGTCTATTGATTGGATAACTTATTATAATTTTTCTTTCCTTTTTAAAACTAATAGGATATTCAGTGAATGCACCGAGCAAGACGTTCACCACCTTTTGTACGTTCACCACCTGTAACTAGATCAAGACATTTAGCAAATATAACCGCCGTTGATTTTTCTTTAGAATCGTCATCCAGTAGACCAAGTACTTCAGTTCAAATTTCCGATAATCCATTTTTTGAACCCGACCTCACAATTGAGAATCCGGAAAATATTCAGGAACGGTTCGTAGATCCTGAGCCATTAAACTTTCCTCCGGAGCCACCAATCATTCAAACAGAGATTGTTGAGGAACGAACCATTAAATCAGAATCATCTAGTGATACCGATTCAACAAATTCAATTATGGAGAATCTGGAACCTTTAAGTATGGAAGACCGAATGAGAGCTAAACGCACTGGCCAAGGTCACGCAATTACTCATCCAGACATTAATGCGCCAGATTATGAAATCAAAGGACAAATTCTACACATGGTGACTAATCAATGCCAATTTAGTGGTGCGCCGAAGGAAGATCCAAATGAACATCTACGTACCTTTAATAGGATCTGCACACTATTTAAAATCCGAGAAGTGGAGGATGAATAGATATATCTCATGTTATTTCCCTGGACTTTAAAGGAAGAAGCCAAAGATTAGTTGGAATCGTTACCTGAAGGGGCGATTGATACATGGGATGTTTTAGTTGAAAAATTTCTTAAACAATTCTTTCTTGCATCTAAAGCCGTAAGACTTCAAGCAGAAATTGTTACGTTTATACAGAAGCCAAATGAAACTCTATATGAGGCATGGACAAGATATGGAAAGTTGTTAAGAGGATGTCCGCAACATGGTTTAGACACCTGCCAAATAGTACAAATATTCTACCAAGGATGCGACATCACTACAAGGAAAGACATAGATATAGCAGTTGGTGGTTCTATTATGAAGAAAACCGAAACTGATGCTTACAAAATTATTGATAACACTGCTTCCCACTCACATGAGTGGCACCAAGAAAAAGATATCATTAGATCATCTAAAGCAGCTAGAGCCGATTCTAGCCATGACTTAGATTCCATTTCCGCAAAGATAGATGCTGTGGAGAGACGAATGGAAAAGATGACTAAGGATATTCACTCAATACGAATTAGTTGTGAGCAGTGTGGAGGACCACATTTGACAAAAGATTGTCTCAGTATTGAATTAACAATGGAACAAAGAGAGAATATTTCATACATAAACCAAAGGCCTGGAAATAATTATCAGAATAATTATCAACCGCCAAGACCGATTTACAATCAAAACCAAAACTATAACCGAAATGTTCCATACAACAACCAACAAGGTCCTAGCAATCAACAAGTATCCAATAATACTTACAACCAGCAAAGACCTAATTTTCAAAACAAACCACCACAACAAACCGATGATAAAAAGCCGAATTTAGAAGATATGATGACGAAGCTAGTTGAAACTCAAACGCAGTTTTTCACATCTCAGAAAGAAACTAATGAACAAAATGCTCAAGCATTTAGAAATCAACAAGCTTCTATTCAAAATCTGGAACAAGAAGTAAGTAACCTAGCAAGGTTAATAGGTGAAAGAAAACCGGGAAGTCTACCTAGTGATACAAATGCTAACCCCCGAAATGAAACATCTAAAGCAATTACCACAAAAAGTGGTATTACACTTAAACCACATGAAATACCTGTAGTTTCAGATGATTCTACTCCTACTCCACAAGAACCACAATCCGAGCAAGAAAAGGAAAAAGAACCGGTAGTTGAGAAGGTTAATGAAGATAACAAAGTTAAGGATAAACCTTATGTTAAACCATACCAACCACCACTTCCTTACCCGAGTAAAATGAAGAAAGAGAAACTTGAAGCCGAGCAATCCAAATTCTTGGATATGTTTAAACAGATAAATGTAAATCTTCCTTTCATTGATGTGATTTCAGGAATGCCTAGATATGCTAAATTCTTGAAAGATCTGATCACGAATAGAAAGAAAATGGAAGAACTCTCGGCTGTTACTATGAATGCTAATTGTTCAGCAATACTGTTGAATAAGATACCAGTAAAACTATCTGATCCAGGAAGTTTCACAATTCCATGTTTTCTGGGTAGTCTTAGTTCAATAGAAGCATTGGCAGATTTAGGTGCTAGTATAAATCTAATGCCGTATTCACTATACGCTAAACTAGACCTTGGAGAATTAAAACCAACCAGAATAAGCATACAACTAGCCGATAGATCAATAAAATATCCTAGAGGGATAATGGAGAACATGCTAGTTAAAGTTGGTACTTTAGTATTTCCAGTAGATTTTGTTGTTTTGGACATGGAAGAAGATTCTCAAGTTCCTCTCATATTAGGAAGATCATTCTTAAACACGGCTAAAGCAATGATAGACGTGTTCAATAAGAAACTGACCCTAAGTATAGAGGACGAGAGTGTTACCTTTTCAGTTAATAGAGCCATGCAACAACCTCAATCTGCAGATGATACATGTTATTATATTCAAACTGTAGATCCATATGCAAAATTGTTAGAAGAATTCCCAGAATTATAAGGAACGGGAGAATGTTCTATAGGAGAAGGAACTGAACCAATTGATGAAGCTGAAATGTTAGCTACACTTATAGATAATGGATATGAACCAACAACAGAAGAACTTCAAATGTTAAAAGAGGAAGATCGATATCGATATAAATCATCGATAGAAGAACCACCAACTTTAGAGTTAAAGCCACTTCCAACCCATTTGGAATACGCTTATTTACATGGTGAATCTGAATTACCTGTAATAATATCATCTTCTCTCACAAATGATGAAAAATCTCGACTCATTTCTGTGCTAAAAGCTCATAAACCAGCTATTGCATGGAAGATTCATGATATCAAAGGCATAAGTCCTTCGTATTGCACTCATAAAATCCTTATGGAAGAAGGCCATAAAACGTATGTGCAACGCCAACGAAGACTAAATCCTAATATGCAAGATGTTGTTAAGAAAGAAATAATTAAACTGCTAGATGCAGGATTAATTTATCCAATTTCTGATAGTCCATGGGTAAGCCCAGTTCAATGCGTACCTAAGAAGGGTGGCATGACTGTCATCACAAATGAAAAAGATGAGCTTATTCCTACTAGGACTGTAACAGGATGGCGTGTGTGTATTGATTATAGAAAATTAAATGACGCCACCAGAAAAGATCACTTTCCCTTACCTTTCATTGATCAAATGTTAGAAAGGTTAGCCGGAAACAGTTACTATTGTTTTCTAGATGGTTTTTCCGGATACTTTCAAATTCCAATAGCACCCGAAGATCAAGAGAAAACCACTTTCACGTGCCCTTATGGTACTTTTGCTTACAAACGCATGCCATTTGGACTTTGCAACGCCCCTGCAACCTTTCAAAGGTGCATGATGGCGATTTTTCACGACATGATAGAAGAATGCATGGAAGTTTTCATGGATGACTTTTCAGTCTTCGGTGATACTTTTGAATCATGTCTAGTTAATCTGGAACGAATGCTTATTAGATGCGAGCAATCAAATCTAGTACTTAATTGGGAGAAATGCCATTTCATGGTTAAAGAAGGCATCGTTCTTGGTCATAAAATTTCAAAGAAAGGAATTGAAGTGGATAGAGCTAAAGTAGATGTAATTGCTAAACTTCTACATCCCACAAATGTTAGAGGAGTTAGGAGTTTTCTAGGGCATGCCGGTTTTTACCGACGTTTTATAAAAGATTTTTCTAAAATTGCCACTCCTTTGAATAAACTCCTAGAGAAGGATGCTCCATTCATCTTTTCAGATGAATGCATCAAATCGTTTAATATTCTTAAAGAGAAACTCACTAATGCACCGATCATGATAACGCCAAATTGGAATCTACCATTTGAACTCATGTGCGATGCAAGTGATTTTGCAATGGGAGCTGTTTTAGGACAAAGGATTGAAAAACGATTTCAACCTATTTATTACGCTAGTAAGACATTACAAGGAGCACAAACGAATTACACAACTACTAAAAAGAACTCCTTGCTATTGTCTTTGCTTTTGACAAATTTCGTTCATATCTCGTTCTATCAAAAACGATAGTCTATACCGACCATTCTGCTCTTAGATACTTATTTTCGAAACAAGATGCCAAACCAAGATTAATTCGTTGGATCTTACTTTTACAAGAGTTCGATATTGAAATCCGAGACAAAAAGGGAGCAGAAAATCTCGCAGCCGATCATCTTTCTCGTCTTGAAAATCCCTATTTAGAAGTTCTAAATGAATCGGCCATTCAAGATAACTTTCCCGATGAATATCTATTGAAGATAGATTATAGTGAAATTCCATGGTTTGCATACTTTGCAAACTATTTAGTATGTGGATTCCTTGAAAAAGGGTTGTCGTACCAAAAACGAAAGAAATTCTTTAGTGATATAAAACACTATTTCTGGGAAGATCCACATTTGTTCAAAAGATGTCCCGATGGAATAATACGCCGATGCGTATTCGGAGAAGAAGCCAATCAAATCTTAAATCATTGTCACACAAGACCAACAGGAGGGCATTATGGGCATCAACTCACAGCAAGAAAAGTCTTCGATGCTGGATTCTATTGGCCTACAATTTTCAAAGATGCACACCTTCTTTGTAAATCCTGTGATGCATGTCAAAGGGCCGGAAAAATAAGTCAATGTGATGAAATGCCACAAAATGTCATTCAAGTATGTAAAGTATTTGACATTTGGGGTATTGACTTTATGGGTCCATTTCCAAAATCTCATAATAATCGCTACATTCTCGTTGCCATTGATTATGTATCTAAATGGGCGGAAGCACAAGCTCTCCCAACTAATGATGCACGAGTTGTAGTCAACTTTTTAAAACGTCTTTTTGCAAGGTTTGGAATACCGAAAGCTTTAATAGGTGATCGGGGTACTCATTTCTGTAATAATCAACTTGAGAAAGTTCTTAAAAGATATGGAATAACTCATAAAATCTCCACCGCATATCATCCACAAACAAGTGGACAAGTTGAAAATACCAACCGAGCTTTAAAACGTATTCTAGAGAAAACCGTAGGATCAAATCCGAAGGAATGGTCCATTAAATTGGAGGATGCACTCTGGGCTTTTAGAACAGCCTACAAAACTCCAATTGGAACCACACCTTTTAGACTTGTTTATGGAAAAGCATGTCATCTTCCAGTAGAAATTGAACACAAAGCATTTTGGGCTTTGAAAACATGTAATCTTGATTTACATGAAGCCGGACGTCTACGATTAAGTCAACTAAACGAATTAGAAGAATTAAGACATGAAGCATACGAAAATTCGTTAATCTATAAAGAAAGAACGAAGAAATGGCATGATAAAAGAATCAGAAGTTCAAAAGAATTTAAAGAAGGAGACAGAGTTCTTCTTTTCAATTCACGATTCAAGCTATTTCCTGGAAAATTGAAATCAAGATGGTCTGGACCATTCATAGTCAAAAGAGTTTTCCCATACGGAACGATAGAATTAATAAATTCAAATGGGATGGAATTTAAAGTTAATGGTCACAGAGTTAAACATTACATACATGGTCCAATGGAAGTCGACAACGAAGTTAATCACAATTTCGACACCACAGCTAACTAAGTGTGGGGAGAATCAAGTCTGTTTTCGTGTAGTTCTCGAAAATGGAACCCGAATGGTCTTTCCCTAGCAGACCCTAAAGAACTAGTCTTCTCCCCCCATTCTGAATTTTTGTTTTTTTTTAGGTTTTTACAAAATGAAGACTGTCTGTGAACTAAACCATGGTCTAATGCTACACGCTTTGATCACTAAAAGAAATAATGACATACTACCAAGTGAAATAGTATCAGTAATCAGAGAAAGAATGGACGGAGTTAGAAAAGAATCCAGATGCGAAGATAATAAGTTACAATTTGGTAAAGAAAAATCAAAATCCGCAGCGAAAAGAAGAGCACGACACCTAGAAAGATGTCACAAATGTGGAAAATGGTCACATGGAGGTAAATGTTCAAATAATCAAACCTATTCAAATACCGAATTTGTTACTTTATGCAGAGACGGACCGTTCATATGTTTAGAAGAAAAGACACTGAATGCTCGAGGTTACGCCTATGTAGCCATGGAAAACCAATTAAACCGACTATCTTATGAATGGGATAGATCATATAACTAAGAAATCTATTCCACAGGTATGTCTGTACAGTTTTTATTTTTATTTTTATTTTTAACCTTTTGATAATAAACGCTAATTTGTTCGCTAAAAAGTATTAAATTGGTATTGAATAAAATTAGGTTTGGCGACCGAAATTATTGATATCATTCAAAAAATTTATTACATCACTGCGAAATTTAACATTTATTCTTAAGGTATAAATATCTTTAAACAATCAACCTAAAATATTTCAAAAATTCATCATGAGTTAAATTAGGTTTTGGAACCGAAATTACTTTACCGAAAAGAGGGGCGCATATTTTTGATAATATTTGATTGATTAAAGTGGGATAAAAAGCCAAAAAGATTTTTAATTTTATTTTTACCATGTTTTTAAAATTAATATTTAAATCTTAAATTAATATTGTAAACTTTGTAAAAAAAAAATAAAAAATATTTTTAAAATTGTAAATATTTGAAAAATTAATATAAGTTTGGTGTGAATTTTTAATTTTTTAAAAAATATAAATTTTTAATTTTATGCATTTCGAATTTTAAGTTTGGTGTGAATTTTTAATATAAATTTTGAATTTTATATTTAAGTTGTGTGAATTTAAAAAACAAAAATTTACTTTATCTCATTAAGTTAAAAATATGATTTTTAAAATTCGTCGTAAGTTGAAGACTAGGTCTTTGAACCGAAATTGCTTTACCCGAGAGAGGGACGAGAACTTTTATTATCATTATTTTTAATCTCATTGAATTAAAGTATGCCAAAAACATTAAAAAACCCCAAAAAAAAAAAAATATCTTAGCTTTTAAAACAATTGCTACAAAAAGACAAATTTTAAAATTTTGTCGAGGGTAGGACTAGGACATTGATCCGAAACGACCTCGTCCTAAATAACAAGGGAAACAAAATTTTAAAATTAAGTACTTAATTGTTTCATAAGTTAATGATTATAAAAAAAAAAAAATATATAGCAAACTCCGCGACTCGCGGAGTTTGAAGGCTTAAATGCCGCGAGTCGCGGGAGTACCGGATTACAGAAAAAAAATAAAGAGCTGCAACAGCTCAGTTTCACACTCCACAACTCAAACAAACTGCGAAAAAAACCCACGAAAAACCCGAAAAAAAACCCCCAAAATCATAATTTTTAACCGTTAATCACCAAATCTTTTACTAAAATCATGTTGAGAAGGATGCTATCTAGGAAACTTTGTAATGATTGATACGTTTAATACTTTTGTTAATATTGTAATAGTTTTTATAATTGTCTAACTTTTATTCTTAGATTTTAATAATTTTTGAATGTGGGGTAATATACCAAACTTCAAAAATATGTATATATGGTTGCAGTTTATCTTATGTACACAACAGGGTAAAACAACGCATTTTCAAAGACTGGCATTAAGTTCAGCAAAAGCAACTAATTTTGACGACAAGATGCAAAATATATGTGAAATAACAACAAGACGGAATGAACAAATGATGTGCACCATTTATCATTCAGCAAACAAACGCCAATATATTTGGAAACTTTGGTAAAAATTTAATCATTTTCACACAAATCACCCTCAATAATTTAAATTATTCCTGATTTCTTGCAAATGAGGGCATTGCAAGATCTTAAGTGTGGGAAGGGGTTAAATTCTTTCGGATTTTAAAATTTTTTACGTTATACACTTGGTTACCATTAAAAATACTAGTAAAGCAGTAGTTGTATTAGAATCTAGTGCTCTCTGATAAAAAAGAACAGCCCTAGTCTTATATACTAACTACCCAATTCTAGTAAAATTTTTCAAAATTTTCAATTAAATGAACTCAAAATCATGTTTATACATATTTATGAACGATAAAACTAGGTTTTAACACCGAAATTATTGTTACCTCGGAAAGGACATAAATTGAGAAACAAACTAAAATGTTAAAATTCATTTAAAATGGAATAGAGGACGATAAAAAGGAAAATAAAAGCCAAGTGTGGGAAAATTTACCAAGTTATCTTAAACATATGTCACATATATCTGTAACAAATAACTGAAAATACTTTTGCTTTGGACTAAACTAAACTGTTTTAACTGATGAAAGAAAAGAAGAGATGGATCTACACGATGAATCAATTCCATCATTAAAAGGAAGTAAAGTCTTCCGAAAAAGAAACGCGCTTCTTGATTTAGGTCATGAAGTTGTCGTCCAGACCAGCTGTAGGTTGACGAAAAATCTAGAAAAGTCATCACTAAAATCAGCAGGAAATCCACGGACCTCAGCGTTAAACAGGGTCGCCAAGTGGTCAGATTTATCCTAACCATGAGAAGGATTTATCTCGTACAATGGGGGGGCACCATGCAAATTAGCTGGATAAGAATAATGAATCAGATCCCCAGAAAGGATAATCTCCTTAAAGATTAAAAATCAGCTTTTAAGACTGATATTACTCAATCCTTGAGATTGACCTTAAAGATTGAGAATTCAAACTCATGGAATTCAATGATATCTAAACTCGAGCTTGAACGAGAAAATATTTTGATCAAAATTACAAACCGATTTGTTTTCTGAAAACCCTATTTTCAATGCGTTCATTACCATTGAACGTAAAATCCTAGGAATTCACCTGGAATTCATTAGGTCACCTGAACTAAATCAGGTGTCAACCGTAAGAACGGTGGTTGCATAGTGGTAAAAGACAGGACCTTGTGCCATACCGAAAAAAAAATTATTATAAGGGTGAGCTTTACTATTGCTCCTACCAAGGATAGTAATTGCGTCCGACACGTTATAGACCATAATTAAAAGCATATCAGGGGACATTGCCTTAACAGTTGCTTGTTCAACGCTTTCCTTTCAACCGGACAGTAGTTTACCGAAAGGTAATATACGGGACAAGTAAACTGGATGTGTTGCTTTCCAAATACAAGGTTAGCAAGTGGATGACACAAAACCGCAAGTTTTGAGCTAAAATTTTCAAATCTGAAACCCACCAAACCCACAAAAATATTTTGCAAACACCGGTAAAGGGTTATTCCGGAAAACTTATCTAGGGTAAAAACTAGATTTAATTTTCAAAAGATCAAATGTTTTCATAAAGATCCAATTTCCTTAATGGATCTAAATTTTTATAGTCATGTGGGACTGTAAACCATATCGTTACTACCATTGTTTATACCGCCGTATAGAAATCACTGATGTACAAAGTGTGAAGAATTAAGAAATGATTCTAGTATTTCAAGACGATATTGCTTGAGGACAAGCAACGCTCAAGTGTGGGAATATTTGATAATGCTAAAAACGAACATATATTTCATAGCATTATTCCTCAAGAAAGACAAGCTTTTAGTTACAATTGTTCTATTTACAAGTGATATACGTTTAAATAATAAAAGGTGAAGACAAAAGACAGATTCGACGAATTGAAGACGCAAACGACCAAAAAGCTCAAAAGTACAAAAGACAGTCAAAGAGGTTCCAATTATTGATAAGAAACGTCTCGAAATTACAAGAGTACAAGATTCAAAACGCAAAGTACAAGATATTAAATTGTACGCACGGACGTTCAAAAATCCGGAACCGGGACTAGAGTCAAATCTCAACGCTCGACGCAACGGACTAAAAATTACAAGTCAACTATGCACATAAATATAATATAATATTTAAATAATTCTTATAATTATTTATATATTATAATAAATAATAAAAACCGTCGGCAAGAAAGACTCCAAAGGGACTGAGCTGTAATTTCATTCTCCGCGACTCGTGGAGTTTGAAGAGTATTTCACCGCGAGTCGCGGAGCCCCAAAAGTCGAATTTTCCTATAAAAGCAACCGAATTCTGATCGCAAATCATCATCTTTTTTTCTCCTCATTCATATGATATATTTATATTTATAATTTATATTTTAATTTTAATTTTAATTATAATTCTAATAATAAGGGTATGTTAGCGGATATTGTAAGGGTGTAAGTCGAAATTCTGTCCGTGTAACGCTACGCTATTTTTAATCATTGTAAGTTATGTTCAACCTTTTTACATTAATGTCTCGTAGCTAAGTTATTATTATGCTTATTTAAAACGAAGTAATCATGATGTTGGGCTAATTACTAAAATTGGGTAATTGGGCTTTGTACCATAATTGGGGTTTGGACAAAAGAACGACACTTGTGGAAATTAGACTATGGGCTATTAATGGGCTTTATATTTGTTTAACTAAATGATAGTTTGTTAATGTTAATATAAAGATTTACAATTGGGCGTCCCTATAAATTACCATATACACTCGATCGGACACGATGGGCGGGGTATTTATACCAACGAATAATCGTTCATTTAACCGGACACGGGAATGGATTAATAGCCACTAGAATAATTAAAACAGGGGTGAAATTATGTACAAGGACGCTTGGTATAATTGATAACAAAATATTAAAACCTTGGGTTACACTCAGTCGACATCCTGGTGTAATTATTAAACAAAGTATTAAAATCTTGTTATAGTTTAAGTCCCCAATTAGTTGGAATATTTAACTTCGGGTATAAGGATAATTTGACGAGGACTCTCGCATTTTATATTTATGACTGATGGACTGTTATGGACAAAAACCATACGGACATATTAAATAATCCAGGACAAAGGACAATTAACCCATGGGCATAAAACAAAAATCAACACGTCAAACATCATGATTACGGAAGTTTAAATAAGCATAATTCTTTTATTTCATATTTAATTTCCTTTATTTTATATTTAATTGCACTTCTAAATATCGCATTTTTATTATTATTGTATTTAATTGCACTTTTAATTATCGTACTTTTTAATTATCGCAAGTTTATTTTATCGCACTTTTATTATTCGCAATTTCATTATCGTTATTTACTTTATGCTTTAATTTAAGTCTTGTATTCATTTTTAATATTTTACATTTGGTTTTAACTGCGACTAAAGTTTTAAAATCGACAAACCGGTCATTAAACGGTAAAAACCCCCCTTTATAATAATAATATTACTTATATATATATATATATTTGTATTTTTATAAAAGTAAACTAATATAGCGTTAAGCTTTGTTTAAAGATTTTCCCTGTGGAACGAACCGGACTTACTAAAAACTACACTACTGTACGATTAGGTACACTGCCTATAAGTGTTGTAGCAAGGTTTAAGTATATCCATTCTATAAATAAATAAATAAATATCTTGTGTAAAATTGTATCGTATTTAATAGTATTTCCTGCAAAATTTAATAGTATTTTATACCACTCCGCTACCGCATCAATATGATATGTCAAAACCTTGTATACGTGTCCCGATAATTAAAGTGAGTAAAATAAATAACAGAAATTAAATGACGATAAATAAAATTGCGATAATTAAATTGCGATAAATAAAATGTAATCAGTTAGCTAGGATCAATTAGCATGGATTCTTAACAAAATTTCTCATAGTTAATTTGTTTGTTTCTAACAAAATTTATTTTTGTCCAATGTTTTCCTCATTATGCCACTTGTTGGATTTTGATAGGTCAAAATCTAAATAAGAAATTGAATGAAAATGGTTATTCTGTGGTGAACGAATACATATATCGGTGGATGTAAGTAGGATAGTGTCATAACCCGACCTTAACCATAAGGACGAATACAATAACATATGATTTCATCGCGATGTATTTGAAATGTCCCGTTCTTATTGATTAAAAACGTTCCATATTAATTGATTTCGTTGAGAGGTTTTGACCTCTATGTGAGACGTTTTTCAAAGACTGCATTCATTTTTAAAACAAACCATAACCTTTATTTCATAAATAAAGGTTTAAAAAGCTTTACGTAGATTATCAAATAATGATAATCTAAAATATCCTGTTTACACACGACCATTACATAATGGTTTACAATACAAATATGTTACATCGAAATCAGTTTCTTGAATGAAGTTTTTACACAATATCATACAAACATGGACTCCAAATCTTGTCCTTATTTTAGTATGCAACAGCGGAAGCTCTTAGTATTCACCTGAGAATAAACATGCTTTAAACGTCAACAAAAATGTTGGTGAGTTATAGGTTTAACCTATATATATCAAATCGTAACAATAGACCACAAGATTTCATATTTCAATACACATCCCATACATAGAGATAAAAATCATTCATATGGTGAACACCTGGTAACCGACATTAACAAGATGCATATATAAGAATATCCCCATCATTCCGGGACACCCTTCGGATATGATATAAATTTCGAAGTACTAAAGCATCCGGTACTTTGGATGGGGTTTGTTAGGCCCAATAGATCTATCTTTAGGATTCGCGTCAATTAGGGTGTCTGTTCCCTAATTCTTAGATTACCAGACTTAATAAAAAGGGGCATATTTGATTTCGATAATTTAACCATAGAATGTAGTTTCACGTACTTGTGTCTATTTTGTAAATCATGTATAAAACCTGCATGTATTCTCATCCCAAAAATATTAGATTTTAAAAGTGGGACTATAACTCACTTTCACAGATTTTTACTTCGTCGGGAAGTAAGACTTGGCCACTGGTTGATTCACGAACCTATAACAATATATACATATATATCAAAGTATGTTCAAAATATATTTACAACACTTTTAATATATTTTGATGTTTTAAGTTTATTAAGTCAGCTGTCCTCGTTAGTAACCTACAACTAGTTGTCCACAGTTAGATGTACAGAAATAAATCGATAAATATTATCTTGAATCAATCCACGACCCAGTGTATATGTATCTCAGTATTGATTACAACTCAAACTATATATATTTTGGAATCAACCTCAACCCTGTATAGCTAACTCCAACATTCACTTATAGAGTGTCTATGGTTGTTCCGAAATATATATAGATGTGTCGACATGATAGGTCGAAACATTGTATACGTGTCTATGGTATCTCAAGATTACATAATATACAATACAAGTTGATTAAGTTATGGTTGGAATAGATTTGTTACCAATTTTCACGTAGCTAAAATGAGAAAAATTATCCAATCTTGTTTTACCCATAACTTCTTCATTTTAAATCCGTTTTGAGTGAATCAAATTGCTATGGTTTCATATTGAACTCTATTTTATGAATCTAAACAGAAAAAGTATAGGTTTATAGTCGGAAAAATAAGTTACAAGTCGTTTTTGTAAAGGTAGTCATTTCAGTCGAAAGAACGACGTCTAGATGACCATTTTAGAAAACATACTTCCACTTTGAGTTTAACCATAATTTTTGGATATAGTTTCATGTTCATAATAAAAATGATTTTCCCAGAATAACAACTTTTAAATCAAAATTTATCATAGTTTTTAATTAACTAACCCAAAACAGCCTGCGGTGTTACTACGACGGCGTAAATCCGGTTTTACGGTGTTTTTCGTGTTTCCAGGTTTTAAATCATTAAGTTAGCATATCATATAGATATAGAACATGTGTTTAGTTAATTTTAAAAGTCAAGTTAGAAGGATTAACTTTTATTTGCGAACAAGTTTAGAATTAACTAAACTATGTTCTAGTGATTACAAGTTTAAACCTTCGAATAAGATAGCTTTATATGTATGAATCGAATGATGTTATGAACATCATTACTACCTCAAATTCCTTGGATAAACCTACTGGAAATGAGAAAAATAGATCTAGCTTCAAAGGATCCTTAGATGGCTTGAAAGTTCTTGAAGCAGAATCATGACACGAAAACAATTTCAAGTAAGATTTCCACTCGAAATAAGATTGTTATAGTTATAGAAATTGAATTAAAGTTTGAATATGATTATTACCTTGTATTAGAAAGATAACCTACTTTAAGTAACAAAGGTTTCTTGATCTTGGATGATTACTTGGAATGGGTTTAGAAAACTTGGAAGTAAACTTGCAATCTTGGAAGTATTCTTGATTTTATGAAACTAGAACTTTTGGAATTTATGAAGAACACTTAGAACTTGAAGATAGAACTTGAGAGAGATCAATTAGATGAAGAAAATTGAAGAATTAAAGTGTTTGTAGGTGTTTTTGGTCGTTGGTGTATGGATTAGATATAAAGGATATGTAATTTTGTTTTCATGTAAATATGTCATGAATGATTACTCATATTTTTGTAATTTTATGAGATATTTCATGCTAGTTGCCAAATGATGGTTCCCACATGTGTTAGATGACTCACATGGGCTGCTAAGAGCTGATCATTGGAGTGTATATTCCAATAGTACATACATCTAAAAGCTGTGTATTGGACGAGTACGAATACGGGTGCATACGAGTAGAATTGTTGATGAAACTGAATGAGGATGTAATTGTAAGTGTTTTTGTTAAGTAAAAGTATTTTTATAAGTGTATTGAAGTCTTTAAAAAGTGTATGAATACATATTAAAACACTACATGTATATACATTTTAACTGAGTCGTTAAGTCATCGTTAGTCGTTACATGTAAATGTTGTTTTGAAACCTTTAGGTTAACGATCTTGTTGAATGTTGTTAACCCATTGTTTATTATAACAAATTAGATGTTAAATTGTTATATTATCATGATATTATGATATATAATATATCTTAGAATGATATATATACAGTTAAATGCCGTTACAACGATAATCGTTACATATATGTCTCGTTTCGAAATCATTAAGTTAGTAGTCTTATTTTTACATATGTATTTCATTGTTAATACACTTAATAATATATTTACTTATCATTTAACATAATTAACCAAGTTTATCAATATCTTAATATGATTCATATGTACCTAGTAAGACGTTGTTATAACGATAATCGTTATATATATCGTTTTCGAGTTTCTTAAATTAATAGTCTCATTTTTATGTATATAACTCATTGTTAAAATACCTAATGAGATACATACTTATAATAAAATCATGTTAACTATATATATAACCATATATATGTCATCGTATAGTTTTTACAAGTTTTAACGTTCGTGAATCACCGGTCAACTTGGGTGGTCAATTGTCTATATGAAACCTATTTCAATTAATCAAGTCTTAACAAGTTTGATTGCTTAACATGTTGGAAACACTTAATCATGTAAATAACAATTTCATTTAATATATATATAAACATGGAAAAGTTCGGGTCACTACAGTACCTACCCGTTAAATAAATTTCGTCCCGAAATTTTAAGCATTTGGAGGTGTTGACGTATCTTCTGGAAATAAATGCGGGTATTTCTTCTTCATCTGATCTTCACGCTCCCAGGTGAACTCGGGTCCTCTACGAGCATTCCATCGAACCTTAACAATCGGTATCTTGTTTTGTTTAAGTCTCTTAACCTCATGATCCATTATTTCGACGGGTTCTTCAATGAATTGAAGTTTTTCATTGATTTGGATTTCGTGCTAACTTCTCCATCTTGTCATCTTCTCTTATTGGCAGGAAGTGTGCTGATTTGGTGAGACGATTAACTATTACCCAAATAGTATCAAAACCACTTGCAGTCCTTGGCAATTTAGTGATGAAATCCATGGTAATATTTTCCCATTTCCATTCCGGGATTTCGGGTTGTTGAAGTAGACCTGATGGTTTTTGATGCTCAGCTTTGACCTTAGAACACGTCAAACATTCTCCTACGTATTTAGCAACATCGGCTTTCATACCTGGCCACCAAAAATGTTTCTTGAGATCCTTGTACATCTTCCCCGTTCCAGGATGTATTGAGTATCTGGTTTTATGAGCTTCTCTAAGTACCATTTCTCTCATATCTCCAAAATTTGGTACACAAATTCTTTCAGCCCTATACCGGGTTTCTTCTTCCCGAATATTAAGATGCTTCTTCGATCCTTTGGGTATTTCATCCTTTAAATTTCCCTCTTTTAAAACTCCTTGTTGCGCCTCCTTTATTTGAGTAGTAAGGTTAGTGTGAATCATTATATTCATAGATTTTACTCGAATGGGTTCTCTGTCCTTTCTGCTCAAGGCGTCGGCTACTACATTTGCCTTCCCCGGGTGGTAACGAATCTCAAAGTCGTAATCATTCAACAATTCAATCCACCTACGCTGCCTCATATTCAGTTGTTTCTGATTAAATATGTGTTGAAGACTTTTGTGGTCAGTATATATAATACTTTTGACGACATATAAGTAGTGCCTCCAAGTCTTTAATGCAAAAACAACCGCGCCTAATTCCAAATCATGCGTCGTATAATTTTGCTCGTGAATCTTCAATTGTCTAGACACATAAGCAATCACCTTCGTCCGTTGCATTAATACACAACCGAGACCTTGCTTTGATGCGTCACAATAAATCACAAAATCATCATTCCCTTCAGGCAATGACAATATAGGTGCCGTAGTTAGCTTTTTCTTCAATAATTGAAACGTCTTTTCTTGTTCATCCTTCCATTCAAATTTCTTCCCTTTATGCGTTAATGCAGTCAAGGGTTTTGCTATTTTGGAGAAATCTTGGATGAATCTTCTGTAGTAACCAGCCAATCCTAAAAATTGACGTATATGCTTCGGAGTTTTTGGGGTTTCCCACTTTTCAACGGTTTCGATCTTTGCCGAGTCCACCTGGATACCTTCTTTGTTCACTATGTGACCGAGGAATTGAACTTCTTCCAACCAAAATGCACACTTTGAAAACTTAGCGTACAGTTTTTCTTTCCTCAATACTTCTAGCACTTTTCTCAAATGTTCTTCGTGCTCTTGATCATTCTTTGAGTAAATAAGTATGTCATCGATGAAAACAATGACAAACTTGTCAAGATATGGCCCACAAACTCGGTTCATAAGGTCCATGAACACAGCTGGTGCGTTAGTCAATCCAAACGGCATAACCATAAACTCGTAATGACCATAACGCGTCCTAAAAGCAGTTTTTGGAATATCATCCTCCTTTACTCGCATTTGATGATATCCAGAACGTAAATCGATCTTCGAATAAACCGACGAGCCTTGTAGTTGATCAAATAAGTCGTCAATTCTCGGCAGTGGATAACGGTTTTTGATGGTAAGTTTGTTCAACTCTCTGTAGTCAATACACAACCTATATGTACCATCCTTCTTCTTGACAAACAAAACAGGAGCTCCCCATGGTGATGTGCTTGGTCGAATGAAACCACGTTCTAATAGTTCTTGCAGTTGGCTTTGCAGTTCTTTCATCTCGCTGGGTGCGAGTCTATAAGTAGCACAAGCTATTGGTGCAGCTCCTGGTACAAGATCTATTCGAAATTCAACAGATCGATGTGGAGGTAGTCCCGGTAATTCTTTCGGAAATACATCGGGAAATTCTTTTGCGATGGGAACATCATTGATGCTCTTTTCTTCAGTTTGTACTTTCACGACGTGTGCTAGAACAGCATATCAACCTTTTCTTATTAGTTTTTTATGCCTTCAAATTACTAATAAGATGTAGCTTCATGTTGCCCTTTTCTCCGTACACCATTAAGGGTTCTCCTTCTTCTCGTACAATGCGAATTGCATTTTTATAACATACGATCTCTGCTTTCACCTTCTTCAGCCAGTCCATGCCAGCTATTACATCAAAACTCCCTAACTCAACTGGTATCAAATCAATCTTAAATATTTCGCTACCCAGTTTAATTTCTCGATTCCGGCATATATTATCTGCTGAAATTAATTTACTGTTTGCTAATTCGAGTAAAAATTTCCTATCCAACGGCGTCAATGGACAACTTAATTTAGCACAAAAATCTCTACTCATATAGCTTCTATCCGCACCCGAATTAAATAAAACGTAAGCAGATTTATTGTCAATAAGAAACGTACCCGTAACAAGCTCCGGGTCTTCCTGTGCCTCTGCCGCATTAATATTGAAAACTCTTCCGCGGCCTTGTCCATTCGTGTTCTCCTTGTTCGGGTAATTTCTAATAATGTGGCCTGGTTTTCCACATTTATAACAAACTACATTGGCATAACTTGCTCCGACACTACTTGCTCCACCATTACTCGTTCCGACACCTTTTGTTCCTTTCGTTCTGTTAACCCCTGGTCCGTAGACCTCACACTTCGCCGCGCTATGACCATTTTTTTTACACTTGTTGCAAAATTTGGTGCAGAACCCCGAGTGATACTTTTTACACCTTTGGCATAGCTGCTTCTGATTGTTGTTGTTGTTGCGATTGTTATTGTTGTTGGGATGATTGTTGTAGTTGCTGCTGCTGTTGTTGTTGTTGTTGTTGTTGTTGTTGTTGTTGTTGTTGTTGTTGTTGTTGTTGTTGTTGTTGTTGTTGTTGTTGTTGTTGTTGTTGTTGTTGTTGGGCCGTTTGTTGTAGTTGCGATTGATGTTGCGATTGTTGGGATAATTGTTGCGATTATTATTGTAATTGCTGTTGTTGTTGTTGTATTGGTGATTCTTATCACCGTTTTCCTCACACTTTCTTTTGACTTGCTTTACATTGGCCTCTTCAGCCGTCTGTTCTTTAATTCTTTCCTCAATCTAGTTCACTAGTTTGTGAGCCATTCTACATGCCTGTTGTATGGAGGCGGGCTCGTGTGAACTTATATCTTCTTGGATTCTTTTCGGTAATAATTTCACAAACGCGTCGATCTTCTCTTCCGCATCTTCGAACGCTCCCGGACACAATAGGCACAATTCTGTGAATCATCTTTCATACTTGGTAATATCAAATCCTTGGGTTCGTAACCCTCTAAGTTCTGTCTTGAGCTTATTGACCTCGGTTCTGGGACGGTACTCCTCGTTCATCAAGTGCTTGAATGCTGACCACGGCAGTGCGTACGCATCATCTTGTCCCACTTGCTCTAGATAGGTATTCCACCATGTTAACGCAGAACCTGTGAAGGTATGCGTAGCGTACTTCACTTTGTCCTCTTCAGTACACTTACTTATGGCAAACACCGATTCGACCTTCTCGGTCCACCGTTTCAATCCGATCGGTCCTTCGGTTCCATCAAATTCCAAAGGTTTGCAGGCAGTGAATTCTTTGTAGGTGCATCATACACGATTTCCTGTACTGCTAGATCCAAGGTTATTGTTGGTATGTAGCGCAGCCTGTACTGCGGCTATGTTTGAAGCTAGAAAAGTACGGAATTCCTCTTCATTCATATTCACGGTGTGTCGAGTAGTCGGTGCCATTTCCTTCAAAATAGTCAAACGGAACAAGTTAATCATACAGAATATTATGAGTAGTTAATAGTATTTCGTAGCATAATATGAACTCATTTATAAAAGCTTTTTCTTCATATTAGCGTTTTATAAGTTTAAATTCGGGTAGTACCTACCCGTTAAGTTCATACTTAGTAGCTAATATACAATTCAACTACTACAATTCTATATGAAAAACTGATTATAATAATATTTCGCGTTCAAACTTTTATACAATATTTTACAAACTTACATTACCGCTTATTTTACATAAAGCATGAAATATAGCACACAATAACTTTGATACAAGATAGTTGTCAAGATAATTCTAGCTAGTACACAAGTCGTTCAGCAAAGGTAATAAAGACACGTAATTCATACGTCCAGAAACAAGTCATGCATTCTGGTTTTACTAGGACTACTTCCCATCCTTGGTCTTGTGGAACATAACCGTTATGGCCGTTGATAAGACAGCATGTTGTAACGTCATCAAAAGGGACGAGGGTTACGTAATGACCAACAGTCTCGTAATAACCTAAAAACCTCATTTCTTACCCCAATTACCGACTCCGTCACTTGTGGAAATGTTTTATTTAATAGTTGTAGCCCGATGTTCTTTTTCTCACTTTGGTGAGAAGCGAACATTACTAACCCGTAAGCATAGCATGCTTCTTTATGTTGCATGTTAGTCGCTTTTTCTAAATCATGAATTTCTATATTCGGATACATTGAGTCAAAATAATTTCTTAACCCGTTGCGTAAAATAGCATTTGGGTTCCCCGCAATATATGCGTCAAAGTAAACACATCGTAACTTATGGGTTTCCAAATGTGATATCCCCCATCTTTCAAACGAAAGTCTCTTATAAACCAAGACATTCTTGGAACGTTCTTCGAATGTCTTACAAACTGATTTTGCCGTAAATAGTTGTGCCGAAGAATTTTGACCGACTCTAGACAAGATTTCATCAATCATGTCTCCGGGTAGGTCTCTTAAAATATTGGGTTGTCTATCCATTTTGTGTTTTTATACTGTAAAATAGACAAGAGTTAGATTCATAAAAAAAAATACTTATTAATACAAGCAATTTTTACATATATCATAAAGCATAAGCACACTATATTACATATATTACACCACACGAATACAACTATCTTATTCCGACTCGCTCGTTTCTTCTTCTTCGGTTTTGGTTCATTTTGCCAAGTTTCTAGGGATATATGATGTTCCCCTAATACGAGCTGTCGTTTTCCACAACGGTTTAGAAAAACCTGGTGGTTTAGAGGTTCCCGGGTCATTGTTACAACTTAAGGGCTTCGGGGGTTGACGATACATATAAAGTTCATCGGGGTTGGAATTAGATTTCTCTATTTTTATGCCCTTTCCCTTATTATTTTCTTTTGCCTTTTTAAATTCAGTTGGGGTAATTTCTATAACATCATCGGAATTCTCGTCGGAATCCGATTCATCAGAGAATTGGTAATCCTCCCAATATTTTGCTTCCTTGGCGGAATTACCATTGACCATAATTAACCTTGGTCGGTTGGTTGAGGATTTTCTTTTACTTAACCGTTTTATTATTTCCCCCACCGGTTCTATTTCCTCCTCCGGTTCCTCCTCTTCCGGTTCTGATTCTTCTTCCGGTTCTTCTTCGGGAACTTGTGAATCAGTCCAATATATATTCGACTCTTCGTTATTATTAGGTGAGTCAATGAGATTTGTGCTAGAGGTAGACATCTATCACACAATATCAAACATGTTAAGAGATTAATATATCACATAATATATACATGTTAATAATATATAGTTTCCAACAAAAATGTTAAGCAATCATTTTTAAAGAAAACACGGTCGAAGTCCAGACTCACTAATGCATCCTAACAAACTCGATAAGACACACTAATGCAAATTTTCTGGTTCTCTAAGACCAACGCTCTGATACCAACTGAAATGTCCCGTTCTTATTGATTAAAAATGTTCCATATTAATTGATTTCGTTGCGAGGTTTTGACCTCTATATGAGACGTTTTTCAAAGACTGCATTCATTTTTAAAACAAACCATAACCTTTATTTCATAAATAAAGGTTTAAAAAGCTTTACGTAGATTATCAAATAATGATAATCTAAAATATCCTGTTTACACACGACCATTACATAATGGTTTACAATACAAATATGTTACATCGAAATCAGTTTCTTGAATGCAGTTTTTACACAATATCATACAAACATGGACTCCAAATCTTGTCCTTATTTTAGTATGCAACAGCGGAAGCTCTTAGTATTCACCTGAGAATAAACATGCTTTAAACGTCAACAAAAATGTTGGTGAGTTATAGGTTTAACCTATATATATATCAAATCGTAACAATAGACCACAAGATTTCATATTTCAATACACATCCCATACATAGAGATAAAAATCATTCATATGGTGAACACCTGGTAACCGACATTAACAAGATGCATATATAAGAATATCCCCATCATTCCGGGACACCCTTCGGATATGATATAAATTTCGAAGTACTAAAGTATCCGGTACTTTGGATGGGGTTTGTTAGGCCCAACAGATCTATCTTTAGGATTCGCGTCAATTAGGGTGTCTGTTCCCTAATTCTTAGATTACCAGACTTAATAAAAAAGGGCATATTCGATTTCGATAATTCAACCATAGAATGTAGTTTCACGTACTTGTGTCTATTTTGTAAATCATTTATAAAACCTGCATGTATTCTCATCCCAAAAATATTAGATTTTAAAAGTGGGACTATAACTCACTTTCACAGATTTTTACTTCGTCGAGAAGTAAGACTTGGCCACTGGTTGATTCACGAACCTATAACAAAATATACATATATATCAAAGTATGTTCAAAATATATTTACAACACTTTTAATATATTTTGATGTTTTAAGTTTATTAAGTCAGCTATCCTCGTTAGTAACGTACAACTAGTTGTCCACAGTTAGATGTACAGAAATAAATCGATAAATATTATCTTGAATCAATCCATGACCCAGTGTATACATATCTCAGTATTGATCACAACTCAAACTATATATATTTTGGAATCAACCTCAACCCTGTATAGCTAACTCCAACATTCACTTATAGAGTGTCTATGGTTGTTCCGAAATATATATAGATGTGTCGACATGATAGCTCGAAACATTGTATACATGTCTATGGTATCTCAAGATTACATAATATACAATACAAGTTGATTAAGTTATGGTTGGAATAGATTTGTTACCAATTTTCACGTAGCTAAAATGAGAAAAATTATCCAATCTTGTTTTACCCATAACTTCTTCATTTTAAATCTGTTTTGAGTGAATCAAATTGCTATGGTTTCATATTGAACTCTATTTTATGAATCTAAACAGAAAAAGTATAGGTTTATAGTCGTAAAAATAAGTTACAAGTCATTTTTGTAAAGGTAGTCATTTCAGTCGAAAGAACGACGTCTAGATGACCATTTTAGAAAACATACTTCCACTTTGAGTTTAACCATAATTTTTGGATATAGTTTCATGTTCATAATAAAAATCATTTTCCCAGAATAACAACTTTTAAATCAAAGTTTATCATAGTTTTTAATTAAGTAACCCAAAACAGCCCGCGGTGTTACTACGACGGCGTAAATCCGGTTTTACGGTGTTTTTCGTGTTTCCAGGTTTTAAATCATTAAGTTAGCATATCATATAGATATAGAACATGTGTTTAGTTAATTTTAAAAGTCAAGTTAGAAGGATTAACTTTTATTTGCGAACAAGTTTAGAATTAACTAAACTATGTTCTAGTGATTACAAGTTTAAACCTTCGAATAAGATAGCTTTATATGTATGAATCAAATGATGTTATGAACATCATTACTACCTCAAGTTCCTTGGATAAACCTACTGGAAATGAGAAAAATAGATCTAGCTTCAAAGGATCCTTGGATGGCTTGAAAGTTCTTGAAGCAGAATCATGACACGAAAACAATTTCAAGTAAGATTTCCACTCGAAATAAGATTGTTATAGTTATAGAAATTGAATTAAAGTTTGAATATGATTATTACCTTGTATTAGAAAGATAACCTACTGTAAGTAACAAAGGTTTCTTGATCTTGGATGATTACTTGGAATGGATTTAGAAAACTTGGAAGTAAACTTGCAATCTTGGAAGTATTCTTGATTTTATGAAACTAGAACTTTTGGAATTTATGAAGAACACTTAGAACTTGAAGATAGAACTTGAGAGAGATCAATTAGATGAATAAAATTGAAGAATGAAAGTGTTTGTAGGTGTTTTTGGTCGTTGGTGTATGGATTAGATATAAAGGATATGTAATTTTGTTTTCATGTAAATAAGTCATTAATGATTACTCATATTTTTGTAATTTTATGAGATATTTCAGGCTAGTTGCCAAATGATGGTTCCCACAGGTGTTAGGTGACTCACATGGGCTACTAAGAGCTGATCATTGGAGTGTATATACCAATAGTACATACATCTAAAAGCTGTGTATTGTACGAGTACGAATACAGGTGCATACGAGTAGAATTGTTGATGAAACTGAACGAGGATGTAATTGTAAGCATTTTTGTTAAGTAAAAGTATTTTGATAAGTGTATTGAAGTCTTTCAAAAGTGTATGAATACATATTAAAACACTACATGTATATACATTTTAACTGAGTCGTTAAGTCATCGTTAGTCGTTACATGTAAATGTTGTTTTGAAACCTTTAGGTTAACGATCTTGTTGAATGTTGTTAACCCATTGTATATTATAACAAATGAGATGTTAAATTGTTATATTATCATGATATTATGATATATAATATATCTTATTATGATATATATACAGTTAAATGTCGTTACAACGATAATCGTTACATATATGTCTCGTTTCGAAATCATTAAGTTAGTAGTCTTATTTTTACATATGTATTTCATTGTTAATACACTTAATAATATATTTACTTATCATTTAACATAATTAACCAAGTGTATCAATATCTTAATATGATTCATATGTACCTAGTAAGACGTTGTTATAACGATAATCGTTATATATATCGTTTTCGAGTTTCTTAAATTAATAGTCTCATTTTTATGTATATAATTCATTTTTAAAATACCTAATGAGATACATACTTATAATAAAATCATGTTAACTATATATATAACCATATATATGTCATCGTATAGTTTTTACAAGTTTTAACGTTCGTGAATCACCGGTCAACTTGGGTGGTCAATTGTCTATATGAAACCTATTTCAATTAATCAAGTCTTAACAAGTTTGATTGCTTAACATGTTGGAAACACTTAATCATGTAAATAACAATTTCATTTAATATATATATAAACATGGAAAAGTTCGGGTCACTACAGTGTTGACCTCTATATGCGACATTTTTCAAAAACTGCATTCGTTTTTACAATACAAACCATAGCTTTTATTACAAATACAAGGTTTAAACAACTTAATAATGATTATCGTTTAGCGATAATCTTAGACTTACAAACTTTACATGTGATAATAACAATACGACTTCCAACATATTTTACATTACAAATCCTCCGATATGCAGTTTTATTTTTGACACAAATATGCATACTCAAGATCTTGCTTAAATTCAACATGTTTCAGCGGAAGCTTTTAGTTATCACTTGAGAATAAACATGCTTAAAACGTCAACATAAATTTGGTGAGATATAGGTTTAATGCCGGCAGCGTTATAAATATAGACCACAAGATTTCATATATAAACGTTTTAATAAAAATATTCTAAGTTGTTGAGCACTTGATAACCATACTTAACATTTAATCAACGTCGCATATTCCCTTTATTATGAAATCTTACTACACCGTACCAAATGTAGTTACCGAAATGAAGTACTGTGCAACCGTTGAATACTGGTCGTCCAGTCCGGTTGGGGTTGTCAGGCCCGATAGATCTATCAACAGGATTCGCGTTTACAATACCTCATGTAAATAATAGTTACCAAGTTACAGGGAAGTATGCTAGTGGTACAACTCAACATAGAATATATATTTTTAATCACTTGTGTCCATAACGTAAATCATAAAATGCATGTATTCTCATCCCGAAATATTTAGAGTTTAAAAGTGGGACTATATACTCACTTTTGCCTTGAAGGTAATAAACACGACTTGGTCTCCGATTGATATCACAAACCTAACCATATATATAATATATCAACATATTTTCTTTTCAAGTAATCGTTACATATATATATATATATATATATATATATATATATATATATATATATATATATATATATATATATATATATATATATATATATACTTTTAATACTTTTAATATTTTCTTAGTCCGTAGTTAGCAGTCCGATGTTAGTGGTCCACAATTAGTTACTTAAATAAAATAAATAAAGACCCCATCGTATTCGTATTGATCAGAATTAATCTCGACCCATGGTACCATGTTGTCAAGTGACGTGTTGCGTACATAAAGTACCGTGTTGTCAAATGACGTGTTGCGTACAATCATGAGGTCTTATGATTAATCTTCTCGTGTTGTTTACGGGTGGTCCTGAAATATATAAAATCAAATCATAAGTAAATATATATGAAATATCATATTAATTAGAAAATATATGATTAATTTAATTTTTCTCCAAATATTTTCGTAGCTAAACTAGCTTCGGATACCCGATCTTGTTTTAGTCGTAGTTTCTTCATCACAACTCCGTTTTTGTTGGTTCAACTTGCCACTTCCTTGGATCGAGTCAAATTTTAAGAATATGAACTGATAATACCTTAGTTTTTATTCGAAATCACAGGTTATAGGTCAAACTTTGGTGAAAATTATGAAAGTGATCATTTTCCATCATAAAAACAACATTTACTGATCATTTTTCTAAAAATACTTACACTTTGAGTTAAACCATGAAATTTTTATGTGTTAACATATTCATAAGAAATATCATTTTTCCAGAATATGAACTTCCAATTCAAAGTTCAAGATAGTTTTTATTTATCCAACCCAAAACAGCCCCCGGTTGCACTCCGACGACGTAGATTCAGTTTTTAAGGTGTTCTTTGTAAAACCAAGTTATAACTTGTTAAGTTAGCATATCATTATGATATATTACAGGTCTTGAAGTGTTTTAAAAGTCAAGTTAGAAGGATCTATTTAGTTTGCGAACATGGTTGAAATCATTCAAACTATGTTCTCGTTGTTAAAATTTTATACCACAAAATAAGATAGCTATATGAATATGAATTGAATAAGATTATGAATAAGGTTACTACCTCAAGTTACTTGGACAAAGTTACTGTAAGAGATGAGAAAAATCCTAGAATCAAAAGAGTGGTGGAGTTGGATTGAAAGGTTGGAAGTAAACTTGTTTACTTGGAAGGATTTTTGAAGTGTTCTTGAATGGATTTTCTTATGATGATTAAGGGTTGTTTTTGAAGCTAGATCTTCATGGTTATTTGCTGAGATTGTGAAGAACACTTAAGGTTCCTAAGAGTATGTTTTTGGTTGGAGAAAATGTGTAGTAAAAATGAAAATGGAATGGAGTATAAATGGTGGAGAAAAGATGTATAAATTTGTAATATTGTGCAAAAGTCTCGTAATATGCCAAATTGATTAATCATGGATGCTAAGATCCAAAATTAGATGACTCATGGCTGCTAATAAAGTGATTGTGATGTATATACCAATAGTAAATACGTATAGAAGCTGGGTATGATACGGGTACATATACCCTAGATATACGTATAAAAATCTTGAGAAAACGGAACGAGGATTCAAATATAGCTATCTTTTGTATATACTTATATTGTTTTATGTATATAAATCCTTTAAAAGTGATAAAATACATATCTATACGATACTTGTATAAGCATTATAAGTTTTAAGTATTTAAGTCGAAGAACGTCACATATAGTTATCGTTTTGAAAACTTAAGTTAGTAGTCTCAAAATATACTTATAACTCATTGTTATTAGTACACAATGAGATGTTAAAACATTCTTAGATCATGTTAAATATATAAAAATACATATATATACACAAACATATAATTATCGTATGTTATATAGTTCGTGATATCATCGGTCAAATTGGACGGTCAAACGTTGTGTAAAACTCTTTTCAAAAATATAAGTCTCAATAATTTAGATTGCTTATCATGTTGGTAAGGTTTAATTTATGTAAATATTAATCTTATAAGTGTAAAACGATCGGAAAAATCTGGGTCGTTACAGTACCTACCCGTTAAATAAATTTCGTCCCGAAATTTTAAAGTTGTACCTATTTTGCGTTCTCGGGAAACAAATGTGGGTACTTTTGTTTCATCTGATCCTCTCGTTCCCAAGTAAACTCAGGACCTCTTCGAGCATTCCAACGAACCTTAACGATTGGTATGTTGCTCTGCTTGAGCCGTTTAACTTCACGGTCCATGATTTCGACTTTGCAAGACATTTCTTGAGGTTTGAGACGTGAAATGAATTATGTACTCCGGCGAGTTGTTGTGGTAACTCGAGTCGATAAGCTACCGGTCCGATGCGTTCGATGATCTTGAACGGGCCTACATACCTTGGGTTCAGTTACCCCTTTTTCCAAAATGTATTACACCTTTCCAAGGTGACAGCTTTAGCATAACCATGTCATCGATCTAAAACTCTAATGGTTTCCTTCGGACATCGGCGTAGCTCTTTTGGCAACTACGGGCTGTTTTTAATCTCTCCTTGATTTGTACTATCTTCTCAGTCGTTTCGTGTATGATCTCGGGACCAGTTAATTGTTGATCTCCTACTTCATTCCAACAGATAGGGGATCTACACTTCCTTCCATATAATGCTTCGAATGGTGCAGCTTTAATGCTCGCATGATAACTGTTATTATACGAGAATTCTGCAAATGGTAGATATTTATCCCATCCGTTTCCAAAATCGATCACACATGCCCTGAGCATGTCTTCAAGAGTCTGAATTATTCTTTCACTCTGCCCATCAGTTTGTGGGTGATATGCGGTGCTCATATCCAAACGAGTTCCCAGTGCTTCCTGTAGTGATTGCCAGAACTTTGATGTAAATCTACTATCACGATCGGATATAATGGAAATAGGTATTCCATGCCTTGAAACAATTTCCTTTATGTACAGTCGTAATAGTTTCTCCATCCTATCCATTTCCTTTATAGGCAAGAAATGTGCAGATTTGGTGAGACGATCAACTATTACCCAAATGGTGTCATAACCCCAGGCAGTCTTAGGTAACTTTGTGATAAAAATCCATTGTAATACCATCCCATTTCCATTCTGTGATTTCTGGTTGTTGAAGTAACCTTGACGGCTTCTGGTGTTCTGCTTTGACTTTGGAACAAGTTAAACATTCCCCAACATATGTTGCAACATCTGTATTTAAATTAGGCCACCAATAATGCGTCTTAAGATCTTGATACATCTTTCCAACTCCAGGATGTATCGAGTATCTTGTCTTATGTGCCTCGTTCAATATCAACTTCCTTAATCCACCCAACTTTGGTACCCAAATACGGTTTGCAAAATATCGAATTCCGTCTTCCCGTATAACGAGTTGTTTCCCATACTTCTTCATTAATTCATTTCCTATGTTTTCTTTAGTAAGAGCTTCTCGTTGAGCCTCTTTGATTTGTGAGTTGAGATTCATGCGAATTTTTATGTTCATCGCTCGTACTCGAATTGGTTCCTGTTCCTTTCTGCTTAGAGCATCGGCCACTACATTCGCTTTCCCGGGATGATAGCGAATCTCACAATCATAGTCGTTTATCAGCTCGACCCACCTACGTTGCCTTATGTTCAGCTGTTTCTGATAGAAAATATGTTGAAGGCTTTTATGATCAGTAAACACAGTGCATTTAACCCCATATAAATAGTGTCTCCATATCTTCAATGCAAACACTACTGCTCTCAATTCTAAATCATGTGTCGTATAATTCCGCTCATGAATCTTCAATTGTCGGGATGCGTATGCTATAACTTTCTTCCGTTGCATAAGGACGCAACCAAAACCTTATCGCGAAGCGTCACAATATATCTCAAAATCATCGTTCCCTTCAGGTAACGATAAAATAGGTGCTGTAGTCAACTTCTTCTTCAGTAATTGAAATGCACTCTCCTTCTCAGAAGTCCATTCGTACTTCTTCCCTTTTTGTGTTAACGCTGTTAATGGTTTAGCTATTCGGGAAAAATCTTGAATAAACCTTCTATAATAACCAGCTAAACCCAAAAATTGGCGTATCTGCGTTGGTGTCTTAGGAGTCTCCCATTTTTCAATGGCCTCAATTTTAGCTGGATCAACCTGAATTCCTTTGCTACTAACAACGTGGCCAAGAAATTGCACTTCTTTCAACCAAAATGCACACTTAGAAAATTTGGCATATAACTGTTCTTTGCTTAACAATTCTAATACCAACCTTAAATGCTGCTCATGCTCTTGCTCACTCTTGGAATAGATAAGAATATCGTCAATGAAAACGATAACAAACTTATCTAAATATGGACTACAAACTCGATTCATGAGGTCCATGAATACAGCTGGCGCATTTGTCAATCCAAACGGCATGACCAAAAATTCGTAATGACCATAACGTGTCCGGAAAGCAGTTTTTGGAATGTCTTCTTCTTTGACACGTAGTTGATGATAGCCCGATCTTAGGTCGATTTTCGAGTACACACATGATCCTTGCAGCTGATCAAATAAGTCATCAATTCTCGGTAGTGGATACCGATTCTTGATAGTTAACTTATTTAATTCTCGATAATCTATACACATCCTAAAAGATCCATCTTTCTTTTTAACAAATAAAATTGGAGCTCCCCACGGTGAAGTGCTTGGTCGTATGAATCCATGATCCAGTAATTCTTTTAACTGTCTCTGGAGTTCTTTTAATTCAGACGGTGCAAGTCTATATGGAGCACGAGCCACTGGTGCAGCTCCTGGTACTAGATCTATTTGAAATTCTACAGATCTAAATGGAGGTAATCCCGGCAACTCTTCCGGAAAGACTTCAGGAAAATCTCTTGCCACAGGCACGCCATTGATGCTCTTCACTTTTTCCTTCGTTTCGACTTTATTAACATGTGCTAAGATAGCATAACACCCTTTCTTCAAGCACTTTTGAGCTTTCAAACAACTAATGAGTTTTAGCTTTGAGTTACCCTTCTCTCCATAAATCATTACTGGCGTTTTATCCTTACGAGGAATGCGAATTACCTTCTTGGCACACACAACTTCAGCTTCTATTTTGGACATCCAGTCCATGCCGACTATTACATCAAAACTTCCTAATTCTACGGGTATCAAATCAATCTTAAATATTTCTCCGGCTAAATTTATTTTACAATCACGGCAAATTTTATCGGCTTTAATTATTTTACCATTAGCTAACTCAATCATGTACTTAGCATCTAGAGGTAATGATGAACAATTCAATTTAGCGTAAAAGTCTCTACTCACGTAACTTCTATCGACACCAGTATCAAATATAATAGATGCGGATAAGTTATTAATGGTAAACGTACCCGTAACAAGCTCCGGGTCTTCACACGCCTCTCTAGCATTAATAACAAATGTTCTTCCACGTGTAGATCCATTATTCTTCTCTGAATTCTGACACTGGCTCTTATAATGACCCTGTTTCCCACACCCATAACAGGTAACAGTAGCCAAGGCAGTTCTATTTACATTAGTGGCAGGAGACTTTGGTACCATTTGTATTTGTAACAGGAATCCGACAATCTTCAGCAAGATGACCCCTTCGATTACAATTTTCGCACACCACATTACAATAACCAGAGTGATGTTTGTGGCATCTGTTACATAAAGGATTTCGTCCTTTGTAACCTAAGTTCGAACCGCTACCCGCACCTTGCGTGGTTTCTTGTTTCTCGTTGGATTGTTGATGATTACCTTCCCACTTTCTTTTGTTTCCCGATGTCTTGACATCGGTGTTCTTATCCAGAATAATCTGGTCCATCAACTCGTTCACCATGGTGATGGCTTCGTGAATAGTCTTGGGTTTCGATGCTGTAACATTTGCTTTGACATTTTTAGGCAAACCATCTTTGTACAGTTCTATCTTCCGTTCTTCAGTTGGTACCAATTCGGGACATAGCAAAGCTAATTCCATGAATCGCTGATTGTAGTTGGTGAGTTCAATACCAACAACTTTCAGGCTTCGTAATTCAGCTTCCAACTTCCTAACCTCGTTCCTTGGACAATACTCGTTGATTAGCATTGTTTTGAATTCTTCCCAGGGAGTATCATAAGCTACATCTCCTCCTACGGCCTTCACATAGTTTTCCACCATGTGAGTGCACTATCTTGTAAGGTGCACGATGCATACTTGGTCATGTCCTTCTCAATACAACCACTGATTTTAAACACAGACTCAATCTTTTCGATCCACCGGGTTAAACCGACTGGTCCTTCTGTTCTACTGAATGATGAGGGCTTGCAACCTTGAAAAGTTTTGTAAGTACATCCCACACGAGGATTTGGGTTAACTGCAGCACCTCTCGCAGCCTCGACCCATAACATTCTGTCGTCCACTCGCTGATTGATGAGTTTCTCGATTTCTTGTTCCGTCATTCGGTTCAATCGCACCATAATCTTCAATAAGAATGAAAAAAAAAAAATTATTCACATGGAATATTATAGATGTAGTATGTATTTACAGTACATCGTAGCTTATTAATAATATGAACCAGTTATTATTATAAAAGCCTTTTCTTCTTATTAGCGTTTTATAATTATATCTAGGGTAGTACCTACCCGTTAAAATTCATACTTAATAGCTTAGTACAGAAATCAATTACTATCACCCAAATAATACTCAACCATGGAAAATTATTGCATTTCACACTTCACTATTTTACATATGCTTATCTTACATCAAACATTAAGCAAACCACACTAGTAATATTATACAAAACGTTATATGATCCCATGGTTTAAAACAACAGCGTATCATTTAACCCAAAACGTTTGTGTTCAAAGAAATCACTTATAGGTTATCTTGACTGTCTCCCTGCGTTTTGGCGGAGGGACTGAAGAACTGGATGCCTGGATAGAACTAATAGGAATAGCGGGAATAGGGGAGGAAGTGTCTGGTGGAGTTGGTGCCACAATATCCTCACTAAACTTGGGATTTGGATTTTCCAATTCAGTAGCCTTTCATTTCTTTCCTCTTTCAAACTTGTCTTTCGTAATTTCTTGTATTTCTTCCTCCTCAGGATCACTTTCCGGTTCCTCTTCAATTGATTCATCCGAAAATTGTGAGTCTTCCCCAAAGGTATCGTTTTCATCATCGGACAGGTTAATGACTGGAACACCATCTGAAGATTCTGGTTCAGAGTCGCTGAATGTGATAACAAGTTCTAAGCCAGACATCTATCACATAACAACTAGCACGTTAGTACCACATAATATTTACATATTAATTTTTTTTAACCAACAAGGATAAGCAATAGTTTTCGAAATCAAACACGGTCAAAGTCCAGACTCACTAATGCATCATAACAAACTCGATAAGACACACTAATGCAAATTTTCTGGTTTTCTAAGACCAACGCTCTGATACCACATGTCATAACCCGACCTTAACCATAAGGACGAATACAATAACATATGATTTCATCGCGAGGTATTGACCTCTATATGCGACATTTTTGAAAAACTGCATTCATTTTTACAATACAAACCATAGCTTTTATTACAAATACAAGGTTTAAAAAACATAATAATGATTATCGTTTAGCGATAATCTTAGACTTACAAACTTTACATGTGATAATAACAATACGACTTCCAACATATTTTACATTACAAATCCTCCGATATGCAGTTTTGTTTTTGACACAAATATGCATACTTAAGATCTTGCTTAAATTCAACATGTTGCAGCGGAAGCTTTTAGTTATCACCTGAGAATAAACATGCTTAAAATGTCAACATAAAGTTGGTTAGATATAGGTTTAATGCCGGCAGCGTTATAAATATAGACCACAAGATTTCATATATAAACGTTTTAATAAAAATATTCTAAGTTGTTGAGCACTTGATAACCATACTTAACATTTAATCAACGTCGCATATTCCCTTTATTATGAAATCTTACTACACCGTACCAAATGTAGTTACCGAACCGAAGTACTGTGCAACCGTTGAATACTGGTCGTCCAGTCCGGTTGGGGTTGTCAGGCCCGATAGATCTATCAACAGGATTCACGTTTACAATACCTCATGTAAATAATAGTTACCAAGTTACAGGGAAGTATGCCAGTGGTACAACTCAACGTAGAATATATATTTTTAATCACTTGTGTCCATAACGTAAATCATAAAATGCATGTATTCTCATCCTGAAATATTTAGAGTTTAAAAGTGGGACTATATACTCACTTTTGCCTTGAAGGTAATAAACACGACTTGGTCTCCGATTGATATCACAAACCTAACCATATATATAATATATTAACATATTTTCTTTTCAAGTAATCGTTACATATATATATATATATATATATATATATATATATATATATATATATATATATATATATATATACTTTTAATACTTTTAATATTTTCTTAGTCCGTAGTTAGCAGTCCGATGTTAGTGGTCCACAATTAGTTGCTTAAATAAAATAAATAAAGATCCCATTGTATTCATATTGATCAGAATTAATCTCGACCCATGGTACCATGTTGTCAAGTGACGTGTTGCGTACATAAAGTACCGTGTTGTCAAATGACGTGTTGCGTACAATCATGAGGTCTTATGATTAATCTTCTCGTGTTGTTTACGGGTGGTCCTGAAATATATAAAATCAAATCATAAGTAAATATATATGAAATATCATATTAATTAGAAAATATATGATTAATTTAATTTTTCTCCAAATATTTTCGTAGCTAAACTAGCATCGGATACCCGACCTTGTTTTAGTCGTAGTTTCTTCATTACAACTCCGTTTTTGTTGGTTCAACTTGCCACTTCCTTGGATCGAGTCAAATTTTAAGAAGATGAACTGATAATACCTTAGTTTTTATTCGAAATCACAGGTTATAGGTCAAACTTTGGTGAAACTTATGAAAGTAATCATTTTCCATCATAAAAACAACATTTAATGATCATTTTTCTAAAAATACTTACACTTTGAGTTAAACCATGAAATT
The DNA here is from genome assembly GCF_046630445.1 of Rutidosis leptorrhynchoides. Classification (NCBI taxonomy): domain Eukaryota; kingdom Viridiplantae; phylum Streptophyta; class Magnoliopsida; order Asterales; family Asteraceae; genus Rutidosis; species Rutidosis leptorrhynchoides. The sequence goes on from NC_092336.1 coordinate 295,626,996, forward strand.
TTTATGTGTTAACATATTCATAAGAAATATCATTTTTCCAGAACATGAACTTCCAATTCAAAGTTCAAGATAGTTTTTATTTATCCAGCCCAAAACAACCCCCGGTTGCACTCCGACGACGTAGATTCAGTTTTTAAGGTGTTCTTTGTAAAACCAAGTTATATCTTGTTAAGTTAGCATATCATTATGATATATTATAGGTCTTGAAGTGTTTTAAAAGTCAAGTTAGAAGGATCTATTTAGTTTGCGAACAAGTTTGAAATCATTTAAACTATGTTCTTGTTGTTAAAATTTTATACCACAAAATAAGATAGCTATATGAATATGAATTGAATAAGATTATGAATAAGGTTACTACCTCAAGTTACTTGGACAAAGTTACTGTAAGAGATGAGAAAAATCCTAGAATCAAAAGAGTGGTGGAGTTGGATTGAAAGGTAGGAAGTAAACTTGTTTACTTGGAAGGATTTTTGAAGTGTTCTTGAATGGATTATCTTATGATGATTAAGGGTTATTTTTGAAGCTAGATCTTCATGGTTATTTGCTGAGATTGTGAAGAACACTTACGGTTCTTAAGAGTGTGTTTTTGGTTAGAGAAAATGTGTAGTAAAAATGAAAATGGAATGGAGTATAAATGGTGGTGAAAAGATGTATAAATTTGTAATATTGTGCAAAAGTCTTGTAATATGCCAAATTGATTAATCATGCATGCTAAGATCCAAAATTGGCTGACTCGTGGCTGCTAATAAAGTGATTGTAATGTGTATATACCAATAGTAAATATGTATAGAAGCTGGGTATGATACGGGTACATATACCCTAGATATACGTATAAAAATCTTGAGAAAATGGAACGAGGATTCAAATATAGCTATCTTTTGTAAATATACTTATATTGTTTTATGTATATAAATCCTTTAAAAGTGATAAAATACATATCTATACGATACATGTATAAGCATTATAAGTTTTAAGTATTTAAGTCGAAGAACGTCACATATAGTTATCGTTTTGAAAACTTAAGTTAGTAGTCTCAAAATATACTTATAACTCATTGTTATTAGTACACAATGAGATGTTGAAACATTCTTAGATCATGTTAAATATATAAAAATACATATATATATATATATATATATACACAAACATATAATTATCGTATGTTATATAGTTCGTGATATCATCGGTCAAATTGGACGGTCAAACGTTGTGTAAAACTCTTTTCAAAAACATAAGTCTCAACAATTTAGATTGCTTATCATGTTGGTAAGGTTTAATTTATGTAAATATTAATCTTATAAGTGTAAAACGATCGGAAAAATCCGGGTCGTTACAGATAGTAAATGACTGTTAAATCAGATTGGAAGAATGTACAGTATAACATGTTAATATGAAAGCTAAATATTTCCTAGGGTATTACCTACCCGTTAAAATATTTTCACCATTAACAGTTTGTAAGAAAGAATTTTTAATTACAATCTTTATGAAAACATATATACATATATATTTTCTTCAGAGGTAATCATGGATTTAATGAGTTAATGTGATATTAAACTCATTTGATTTACCGTTGGAACAAGAATATATAATCTCTAAAACATTAGAGATTACATAATCGCCATGTAGATTGTAAATAAGTGATGTAGAACGATAGGTAGAACGAACTTTATGCTCGAGATACGGGTGGTGATGTTGTGACGTGTGTTGTTGAGGCTTGTGTTGTTGGTGGAACTGGTGTTGCCGATGCTGATGCTGACGTTTGTATGTTTTGCACCATATTCTTCAAAGTCACTACTCGAGCGCGAAGCTCGTTGACTTCTTCTATTACTCCGAGATGATTGGCGGTTGGAATGAGTAGATTGAATAATGTTTAGAATTTTAGATAGAATATGATCGTGGCGAGATACTCTGGAAATGAGTGTGAAAATGGTGTTTCGAATGGGTTCGCCGGTAAGTGCTTCAGGTTCTTTGCCAAGAGTGCAGGTTGGTGAGTGGGAAGGATTGCCTTCCTCTCGTCTCCATCGATTAAGTCGACTACGAACCCATCCCCAATTCATCCAGAATTGAAGATGACTAGTTGGTTGATCCATTTCATTTACACTGCTTTCGGAGCTTAAGTGAATATTCATGTCGGAATAGGTGTCGAAATAACTATATGAATCTGACGGACTCGAACTGGATGAGGGATTCATCTCGTACGATCAGATGAAGGATTTTCAATAAGAAATAGATTATAGGATGTAGATTAGTACCCTGCAATACATAATTTACATATGCATATATAATACTAAAATCCCATAAGTTACGGAGGAATCTACGGAAGCTGTCAGGCAAAGGTAACAATAACAGATATGCTAAGATATGAATTTATCTATAAACTGTCTATGCAATAGAGGCAGTAAGATGTGTCTAGACAAAGAATGATAAGCAGGTAATTTTCGACACGAAATGATAAGCAAAACTTTTGACATGCAGATACGGTCGAAGTCCATACTCAATAATGCATCCTAATGACTATCAGTTAGACACACTAATGCAGACCTAGTTCGCTAAGACCACTACTCTGACACCAACTCTAATGTCCCGTCCTAATCCATCTGGACGAATACATTACATTTGGTTACATCGCGAGGTACTTGACCTCTATATGATACATTTTACAAACATTGCATTCGTTTTTAAAAGACAAACTTTCATTACATCGAAGCTTGACGGCATGCATACCATTTCATAATATATCCAAACTATAAGTGACTTAATAGTAATATTGATGAACTCAATGACTCGAATGCAACGTCTTTTGAAATATGTCATGAATGACTCCAAGTAATATCTTTAAAATGAGCAAATGTACAGCGGAAGATTTCTTTCAAACCTGAGAATAAACATTCTTTCAAGTGTCAACCAAAAGGTTGGTGAGTTCATTAGTTTATCATAAACATTCATTTTCATCATTTTAATAGACCACAAGATTTTCATTTTCATTTCTCATAAATATACGTCCCATGCATAGAGACAAAAATAATCATTCATATGGATTGAACACCTGGTAACCGACATTAACAAGATGCATATAGAATATCCCCATCATTTTAGGACACCCATCGGACATGATAAACTCGAAGTACTAAAGCATTCCAAATTTCAAAATGGGGTTTGTTAGGCCCATAGATCTATCTTTAGGATTCGCGTTAATTAGGGGTGCACTAATTCTCAAATTTAGTGATGTTCCCTAATTCTTAGATTACAAGGTTAAAAGGGGCATATTCGGCTTCGATCCATTCAACCATATAATGTAGTTTCGATTACTTGTGTCTATTTCATAAAACATTTAAAAATCGCATGTATTCTCAGTCGCAAAAATATATATTGCAAAAGCATTTAAAAAGGGAGTAATGAAACTCACAATACTGTATTTTGTAGTAAAAATACATATTAGGACATTGAACAAGTGTAGCGTTGGCCTCAGATTCACGAACCTATATCATTCGTGTATATATATATATATATATATATATATATATATATATATATATATATATATATATATATATATATATATATATATATATATATATATATATATATATATATATATATATATATATATTAAACCATGTACTTATAATTGAACATATATTTATTTTGTATACAAAAATAATAAAAAAAATTTTATTTCATATATGTTAAGTATCTTTATATGTATATATATATATATATACCATTTGTTTGTTAAAAAAATAGTAATTATAATAAACTAAAATTATATTAAATATGGTAAAAATAATAATAATTATAATACTTAATTTTATTAATAAAGGTAATAATGTTAATAATTCTATTAGTGATAATAGTAATGATATTAATGATAATAATATTAATTTTACTGTTAATGATTGTTATGATAATGATTTAAGTAATTACATAATAATATTACTCATGAGAATATGACTAATAATACTTATGTTAATATTAACTATTCTATTACTTATAAAAAGATACTAATACTAATATTTACGAAAATAATAATAATTTGTATTATTTTTATAATGATAATAATAATAAACCTTATCATCATAATGATAATAATATTAAAGTTTTAAAATTAAATCTAATATTATAAGTAATACTCATAGTAATAATAATAATAGATATAATACTTATATTTATGATAATAATAATAAATACAATTATGATACTTATAATAATTATAATAATTATAATTTATAATACTAATAATAACAATATCAATAATAATCACAATAATAATAATAATAATAATAATAATAATAATAATAATAATAATAATAATAATAATAATAATAATAATAATAATAATAATAATAATAATAATAATAATAATAATAATAATAATAATAATAACTAATAATAGAATTTAAAATAAGAGTTCAAAAGGTTTTTCTAAAAAGAAATTATAACACCCCGCCAAATTACCATCTGACGGCGCGTTAATCCAGGTCCCACAGTTAACAGTTACGCCCTCTATATGAGACGTTTAAAACAATCACATTTAATTTTATTAAAAATTAACTTTCAAAAGCACAAGTCAATAATCCCAAAAATAGAAACACTGTTGTGATCGTAACCACAAGCCAACAGTATTTAAAAAGTATAAAAGTTTTAAATGCGAAAGTAAATAATGTTCTTTAAAATCAAATGCTGACTCCACGGCCAGTCATGCAGCAAACACAGCGGAAGCATACCTCTTAAGGACCTGAGAATAACAACACGCAAAAATAGGTCAACAAATAATGTTGGTGAATCGACAGGTTTAAAAGTATAACATTATCTGAAAAGCAGTTATCAGAAAAAAAGTTTAATTTCCTTGACCACGAGATTTTACAAGTACAACACAAAATCGTAAAACGTTTGCATAATATGAGCACCTGAATACTAGCAATGACCCGAGTATAGAAGCCACTATACCCGCCTTTACCTCCTAAAATGTTATACACTTGTTCAAATGTATTTAATGTTCAAAGTAAATGCACCACAGTTTTTATAGTGGGTGAGGTTATCAACCTAACGGATCCGTCCATCTAAATTGTGCTTACACCGATGGTATTAAAAGTATTCAAGCTAGAGGCTTTTTGAACAAACTCAATATGCATATATAGTACTCATGTCAATACAAAAGCATTTGAAAATGTAAGTATAACAGCGTGTATTCTCATCCCTGAAAACATGTAAAAAGCGAGACTGTAGACTCACCTTTGAATAAAGCTCGGATTGAAAAGTGAACAATTAACTTGTACGGTTTATAGCTGAGTAATGCAACCTAAGTATACGTATTTAGGTTGGTCAATATATATATATCTTAAATAAGTGTGGTTTCATAGTGTACGTTGTCTTATTGCTCGACTCGACACGTTTCAAAGTAAAAGTCAACTATATCATGCAAGTCAACCGAAGTCAAACCAAAAGTCAAAATTGGTCAATGTTGTCAACTAAAGTCCACATCAGTAGGTTTATGTCAAATATTGGTCAACATATCAAACCTAAGTCAAACAATACGTTTTAGGTCATGAATGATCATTTTTACAATTTCAGTTTATCGTTATGCACAAAGTTCATGAACACGTAGCATACTTAGCACATTATCTCATAGTACAAAATTCAAGTAAACATGAAAAACTCCAGACAAAAATATACTTAAAATCAATTCCAAAAAGTCCGGCCAGGGACTCATACGACAATTAAAAGTCAGGAATCAGAAGGGATACATTTGGGGTTTGCCAAGTCAGTTTCTGACCGCGCACTGATTTCATTTTGGCTATAACCGGAGTTAGGAACATGAAATTGATACAAGACCAGTGGAAATAGTTCAAAGACAAATCAAAGTAACACATATCAAAAATCTTGCAACTTTTGCTTAGCCAATTTGTACATTTTATTCGTTCAAGTTGAACATTCAGTTTTCAACTCAAATCAGAATTCACATAAAGTATAGCTCTATTGTGCCCAATGACTAAGGTTTCAGAGATTGACATAAACTAACAATAAGTCACATATCATGTTAAGTTTCATTTTCCAGAAGCATACATGCTCATGCAACACACACAATCCACAGAGTACAAAACCGTGAGCAATTTGCAGATTCGATTCTCATTTAGCTAGTCACATTCGCACGCGATTATCCGAAGATCTAGATACAATTAGCCTATGATATATACATGAAAAGTGAATTAATTTTTGTCTAATTTTCAAATATGTAAAGCTTTAATCACAGAAGTTAACACATTTTATCATACAAGGTTATTTTCATGCAAGTGCTGTATAAAACTACTTTTACACTAATTCGCGCATATCTTGGGCTATACATAAGCAAACGACATTATATCCTAGTCTAAATTGAGTGTTTTTAAATTATACTTCCAGTGGTATAAGTTTCACATGCAAATTCGTTGTCTAACAATTCCAGATTTCTGATCAAGCAACAAAAACACAACGATAATTCAAATTGACATAACTTAATCATACAGAAACGAAATCAAGCGAATCCAAAGCCTAAACTCAATAGTTTTTTGGAAGGAATCTGATTATAAGATAATAATTAACATTTGAAAAACTTAATTTTTATGATCATGCAAAAAAAAAATCATTTTTAAACCTAGCGCATCAAACAATCAAAATAACGATAACGATTAACACGTACGCGTATAGACTTGAGCAATTGACAACATAACTATGAAACTCTCATAAAAATCTGATTTTATAAATTATGGTTCACGTAAATATACCTTAGATCGCTAAAAGAATTATACCAACGCGTAGAGGAGATCGAGAATTGCAACGTTTGTGAAACAAGATTGATCAAAGGACAAAAATTGATGGTGGATTGGTGGTGGCAGTGGTCAACGATGAGGAGGCCAAGGGAGGGAGAAGAGTCAACTTTTTTTGTTAGGTTTAGGGATTATGCAGTTTAATTTTTGTAATAGCTATTTAATTTAGGCCCTAAGCACACTACAAGTACCCAATAAGCCTAAAATAGAAATTAAAGGGGTGGGGGGTTGGGTTTTGAAATGTCCCGTTCTTATTGATTAAAAACGTTCCATATTAATTGATTTCGTTGCGAGATTTTGTCCTCTATATGAGACGTTTTTCAAAGACTGCATTCATTTTAAAACAAACCATAACCTTTATTTCATCAATAAAGGTTTAAAAAGCTTTACATAGATTATCAAATAATGATAATCTAAAATATCCTGTTTAGACACGTCCATTACATAATGGTTTACAATACAAATATGTTACAACGAAATAAGTTTCTTGAATGCAGTTTTTTTACACAATATCATACAAGCATGGACTCCAAATCTCGTCCTTATTTAAGTATGCGACAGCGGAAGCTCTTAATAATCACCTGAGAATAAACATGCTTAAAATATCAACAAAAATGTTGGTGAGTTATAGGTTTAACCTATATATTATCAAATCATAATAATAGACCACAAGATTTCATATTTCAATACACATCCCATACATAGAGATAAAAATCATACATATGGTGAACACCTGGTAACTGACATTAACAAGATGCATATTTAAGAATATCCCCATCATTCCGGGACACCTTTCGGATATGATATAAATTTTGAAGTACTAAAGCATCCGGTACTTTGGATGGGGTTTGTTAGGCCCAATAGATCTATCTTTACGATTCGCGTCAATTAGGGTGTCTGTTCCCTAATTCTTAGATTACCAAACTTAATAAAAAGGGGCATATTCGATTTCAATAATTCAACCATAGAATGTAGTTTCACGTACTTGTGTCTATTTTGTAAATCATTTATAAAACCTGCATGTATTCTCATCCCAAAAATATTAGATTTTAAAAGTGGGGAAGTAAGACTTGGCCACTGGTCGATTCACGAACCTATAAAAAATATGTACATATATATCAAAGTATGTTCAAAATATATTTACAACACTTTTAATACATTTTGATGTTTTAAGTTTATTAAGTCAGCTGTCCTCGTTAGTAACCTACAACTAGTTGTCCACAGTTAGATGTACAGAAATAAATCAATATATATTATCTTGAATCAATCTACGACCCAGTGTATACGTATCTCAGTATTGATCACAACTCAAACTATATATATTTTGGAATCAACCTCAACCCTGTATAGCTAACTCCAACATTCACATATAGAGTGTCTATGGTTATTTCGAAATATATATAGATGTGTCGATATGATAGGTCGAAACATTGTATACGTGTCTATGGTATCTCAAGATTACATAATATACAATACAAGTTGATTAAGTTTTGGTTGGAATAGATTTGTTACCAATTTTCACGTAGCTAAAATGAGTAGTTTTTACCAATTTTGTTTTGCTCGCCATTTCTTCGTTTCTAATCCGTTTTAAGTGATTTAAGCGGCCACGGTTTCGTATTGAACTTGAATTTATGAAACTAAATAGAAAAGGTATTGGTTTATAGTCAGAAATACAAGTTACAAGTCATTTTTGAAAGAGGTAGTCATTTCTGTCGAAAGAATGACATCTTGTTGACTGTTTTGAAAAACATACTTTCACTTTGAGTTTAACCATGTTTTTTGGATATGGTTTCATGTTCATAAGAAAAATCATTTTCCCAGAAGTATAGCTTTTAAATCAAAGTTTTTCATAGTTTTTAATTATCCAAACCAAAACAGCCCCCGGTTGTAACTACGACGGCGTAAATCCGGTTTTATGGTGTTTATCGTGTTTCCGGGTTTTAAATCATTAAGTTAACATATCATATAGATATAGATCATGTGTATAGTTGATTTTAAAAGTGTAGTTATAAGGATTAGCTTTATTTGCGAACAAGTTTAGAATTAACTAAACTATGTTCTAGTGATTACTAGTTTACCACTTCGAATATGATAGCTTTTTATGTATGAATCGAATGATGTTATGAACATCATTACTACCTTAAGTTCCTTGGATAAACCTACTAGAAAAGAGAAAAATGGATCTAGCTTCAATGGATCTTTGGATGGCTCAAAGTTCTTGAAGCAGAATCTTGACACGAAAACAAGTTCAAGTAAGATCATCACTTGAAATAAGATTGTTATAGTTATAGAAATTGAACCAAAGTTTGAATATGATTATTACCTTTTATTAGAATGATAACCTACTGTAAGAAACAAATATTTCTTGAGGTTGGATGATCACCTTACAAGATTGGAAGTGAGCTAGCAAACTTGAAAGTATTCTTGATTTTATGTAACTAGAACTTGTAGAATTTATAAAGAACACTTAGAACTTGAAGTTAGAACTTGAGAGAGATCAATTAGATGAAGAAAATTGAAGAATGAAAGTTTTTGTAGGTGTTTTTGGTCGTTGGTGTATGGATTAGATATAAAGGATATGTAATTTTGTTCTCATGTAAGTAAGTCATGAATGATTACTCATATTTTTGTAATTTTATGAGATATTTCATGCTAGTTGCCAAATGATGGTTCCCACATGTGTTAGGTGAATCACATGGGCTGCTAAGAGCTGATCATTGAAGTGTATATACCAATAGTACATACATCTAAAAGCTGTGTATTGTACGAGTATGAATACGGGTGCATACGAGTAGATTTGTTGATGAAACTGAACGAGGATGTAATTGTAAGCATTTTTGTTAAGTAAAAGTATTTTGATAAGTGTCTTAAAGTCTTTAAAAAGTGTATGAATACATATTAAAACACTACATGTATATACATTTTAACTGAGTCGTTAAGTCATCGTTAGTCGTTACATGTAAGTGTTGTTTTGAGACCTTTAGGTTAACGATCTTGTTAAATGTTGTTAACCCAAAGTTTATAATATCAAATGAGATTTTAAATTATTATATTATCATGATATTATGATATATTAATATATCTTAATATGATATATACATTTAAATGTCATTACAACGATAATCGTTACATATATGTCACGTTTCGAAATCTTTAAGTTAGCAGTCTTGTTTTTACTTATGTAGTTCATAGTTAATACACTTAATGATATATTTAATTATCATATTATCCTGTTATATATAATATAATAATGTATTAATATGCTTCATATATATTTAGTAAGACGTGGTTATAACGATAATCGTTATATGTATCGTTTAGAGTTTCATACGTCAATAGTCTCCTTTTTAAGTATATAACTTATTGTTACTATTTTTAATGAGATACTTGATGATCATTATATCATGTTAAACATATATATTTATTCATTTATGTATCATCATGTCATATACAACTTATTGCTTAACATGTTGGAAACATTTAATCATGTAAATATAGTTTTCATTAAACATATAATCATAGAAAGGTTCGGAAAAGTTCGGGTCACTACAGTACCTACCCGTTAAATAAATTTCGTCTCAAAATTTTAAGCGATTGAAGGTGTTGGCTCATCTTCTGGAAATAAGTGCGGGTACTTCTTCTTCATCTAATCTTCTCAATCCCAGGTGAACCCGGGTCCTCTACGAGCATTCCATCGAACCTTAACAATCGGTATCTTGTTTTGTTTAAGTCTCTTAACCTCACGATCTATTATTTCAACAGGTTCTTCAATGAATTGAAGTTTTTCATTGATTTGGATTTCGTCTAACGGAATAGTGAGATCTTCTTTAGCAAAACATCTCCTCAAAGTTGAGACCTGGAAAGTGTTATGTACAGCCGCGAGTTTTTGAGGTAACTCAAGTCGGTAAGCTACTGGTCCGACACGATCAATAATCTTGAATGGTCCAATATACCTTGGATTAAATTTCCCTCGTTTACCAAATCGAACAACACCTTTCCAAGGTGCAACCTTAAGCATGACCATCTCTCCAATTTCAAATTCTATATCTTTTCTTTTAATGTCGGCGTAGCTGTTTTGTCGACTTTGGGTGGTTTTCAACCGTTGTTGAATTTGGATGATCTTCTCAGTAGTTTCTTGTATTATCTCCGGACCCGTAATCTGTCTATCCCCCACTTCACTACAACAAATCGGAGACCTGCAATTTCTACCATAAAGTGTTTCAAACGGACCATCTCAATGCTTGAATGGTAGCTATTGTTGTAGGAAAATTCTGCTAACGGTAGATGTCGATCCAAACTGTTTCCGAAATCAATAACACATGCTCGTAGCATGTCTTCAAGCGTTTATATCGTCCTTTCACTCTGCCCATCAGTTTGTGGATGATAGGCAGTACTCATGTCTAGACGAGTTCCTAATGCTTGCTGTAATGTCTGCCAGAATCTTGAAATAAATCTGCCATCCCTATCAGAGATAATAGAGATTGGTATTCCACGTCTGGAGATGACTACCTTCAAATACAGTCGTGCTAACTTCTCCATCTTGTCATCTTCTCTTATTGGCAGGAAGTGTGCTGATTTGGTGAGACGATCAACTATTACCCAAATAGTATCAAAACCACTTACCGTCCTTGGCAATTTAGTGATGAAATCCATGGTAATGTTTTCCCATTTCCATTCCGGGATTTCGGGTTGTTGAAGTAGACCTGATAGTTTCTGATGCTCCACTTTGACCTTAGAACACGTCAAACATTCCCCTACGTATTTAGCAACATCGACTTTCATACCTGGCCACCAAAAATGTTTCTTGAGATCCTTGTACATCTTCCCCATTCCAGGATGTATTGAGTATCTGGTTTTATGAGCTTCTCTAAGTACCATTTCTCTTATATCTCAAAATTTTGGTACCCAAATCCTTTCAGCCCTATACCGGGTTCCATCTTCCCGAATATTAAGATGCTTCTCCGATCCTTTGGGTATTTCATTCTTTAAATTTCCCTCTTTTAAAACTCCTTGTTGCGCCTCCTTTATTTGAGTAGTAAGGTTATTGTGAATCATTATATTCATAGATTTTACTCGAAAAGGCGTCGGCTACCACATTTGCCTTCCCCGGGTGGTAACGAATCTCAAAGTCGTAATCATTCAACAATTCGATCCACCTACGCTGCCTCATGTTCAGTTGTTTCTGATTAAATATGTGTTGAAGACTTTTGTGGTCGGTATATATAATACTTTTGACCCCATATAAGTAGTGCCTCCAAGTCTTTAATTCAAAAACAACCGCGCCTAATTCCAAATCATGCGTCGTATAATTTTGCTCGTGAATCTTCAATTGTCTAGACGCATAAGCAATTACCTTCGTTCTTTGCATTAATACACAACCGAGACCTTGCTTTGAGGCGTCACAATATATCACCAAATCATCATTCCCTTCAGGCAATGACAATATAGGTGCCGTAGTTAGCTTTTTCTTCAATACCTGAAACGCCTTCTCTTGTTCATCCTTCCATTCAATTTTCTTCCCTTTATGCGTTAATGCAGTCAAGGGTTTTGCTATTTTGGAGAAATCTTGGATGAATCTTCTGTAGTAACCAGCCAATCCTAAAAATTGACATATATGCTTCGGAGTTTTTGGGGTTTCCCATTTTTCAACAGTTTCGATCTTTGCCGGGTCCACCTGGATACCTTCTTTGTTCACTATGTGACCGAAGAATTGAACTTCTTCCAACCAAAATGCACACTTTGAAAACTTAGCGTACAATTTTTCTTTCCTCAATACTTCTAGCACTTTTCTCAAATGTTCTTCGTGCTCTTGATCATTCTTTGAGTAAATAAGTATGTCATCGATGAAAACAATGATAAACTTGTCAAGATATGGCACACACACTCGGTTCATAAGGTCCATGAACACAGCTGGTGCGTTAGTCAATCCAAACGGCATAACCATAAAATCGTAATGACCATAACGCGTCCTAAAAGCAGTTTTTGGAATATCATCCTCCTTTACTCGCATTTGATGATATCCAGAACGTAAATCGATCTTCGAATAAACTGACGAGCCTTGTAGTTGATCGAATAAGTCATCAATTCTCGGCAGTAGATAACGGTTTTTGATGGTAAGTTTGTTCAACTGTCTGTAGTTAATACACAACCTAAATGTACCATCTTTCTTCTTAACAAACAAAACAGGAGCTCCCCATGGTGATGTGCTTGGTCGAATGAAACCACGTTCTAATAGTTCTTATAGTTGGCTTTGCAGTTCTTTCATCTCGCTGGGTGCGAGTCTGTAAGGAGCACGGGCTATTGGTGCAGCTCCTGGTACCAGATCTATTTTAAATTCAATAGATCGATGTGGAGGTAGTCCCGGTAATTCTTTCAGAAATACATCGGGAAATTCTTTTGTGACAAAAACATCATTGATGCTCTTTTCTTCAGTTTGTACTTTCTCGACATGTGCTAGAACAGCATAGCAACCTTTTCTTATTAGTTTTTGTGCCTTCAAATGACTAATAAGATGTAGCTTCGTGTTGCCCTTTTCTCCGTACACCATTAAGGGTACTCCTTCTTCTCGTACAATGCGAATTGCATTTTTATAACATACGATCTCTGCTTTCACCTTCTTTAGCCAGTCCATGCCAACTATTACATCAAAACTCCCTAACTCTACTGGTATCAAATCAATCTTAAATATTTCGCTACCCAGTTTAATTTCTCGATTCCGGCATATATAATCTGCTGAAATTAATTTACCGTTTGCTAATTCGAGTAAAAATTTACTATCCAATGGCGTCAATGGACAACTTAATTTAGCACAAAAATCTCTACTCATATAGCTTCTATCCGCACCCGAATCAAATAAAACGTAAGCAGATTTATTGTCAATAAGAAACGTACCCGTAATAAGCTCCGGGTCTTCCTGTGCCTCTGCCGCATTAATATTGAAAACTCTTCCGTGGCCTTGTTCATTCGTGTTCTCCTGGTTCGGGCAATTTCTAATAATGTGGCCCGGTTTTCCACATTTACAACAAACTACATTGGCATAACTTGCTCTGACACTACTTGCTCCACCATTACTCGTTCCGACACCATTTGTTCCTTTTGTTCTGTTAACCCCTGGTCCGTAGACCTCACACTTCACCGCGCTATGACCATTTCTTTTACACTTGTTGCAAAATTTGGTGCAGAATCCCGAGTGATACTTTTCACACCTTTGGCATAGCTGATTCTGATTATTGTTGTTGTTGCGGTTGTTATTGTTGTTGGGATGATTGTTGTAGTTGATGTTGTTGTTGTTATTGTTGTTGTTGGGCCATTTGTTGTAGTTGCGATTGATGTTACGATTGTTGGGATAGTTGTTGCAATTATTGTTGTAATTGCTGTTGTTGTTGTATTGGTGATTCTTATCACCGTTTTCCTCCCACTTTCTTTTGACTTACTTCACATTGGCCTCTTCAGCCGCCTGTTCTTTAATTCTTTCCTCAATCTGGTTCACTAGTTTGTGAGCCATTCTACATGCCTGTTGTATGGAGGCGGGCTCGTGTGAACTTATATCTTCTTGGATTCTTTCTGGTAATCCTTTCACAAACGCGTCGATCTTCTCCTCCTCATCTTCGAACGCTCCCGGACACAATAGGCACAATTATGTGAATCGTCTTTTATACGTGGTAATATCAAATCCTTGGGTTCGTAACCCTCTAAGTTCTGTCTTGAGCTTATTGACCTCGGTTCTGGGAAGGTACTTCTCGTTCACCATGTTAACGCAGTACCTGTGAAGGTATGCGTAGCATACTTCACTTTGTCCTCTTTAGTACACTTACTTATGGCAAACACCGATTCGACCTTCTCGGTCCACCGTTTCAATCCGATTGGTCCTTCGGTTCCATCAAATTCCAAAGGTTTGCAGGCAGTGAATTCTTTGTAGGTGCATCCTACACGATTTCCTGTACTGCTAGATCCAAGATTATTTTTGGTATGTAGCGCAGCCTGTACTGCAGCTATGTTTGAAGCAAGAAAGGCACGAAATTTCTCTTCGCTCATATTGAAGGTGTGTCGAGTAGTTGGTGCCATTTTCTTCAAAATAGTCAAATGAAACAAGTTAATCATACATAATATTAAGAGTAGTCAATAGTATCTCGTAGCATAATATGAACTCATTTATAAAAGCTTTTTCTTCATATTAGCGTTTTATAAGTTTAAATTCGGGTAGTACCTACCCGTTAAGTTCATACTTAGTAGCTAATATACAATTCAACTACTACAATTCTATATGAAAAACTGATTATAATAATATTTCGCGTTCAAAGTTTTACACAATATTTTACAAACTTACAATACCGCTTATTTTACATATAGCATGAAATATAGCACACAATAAATTTGATACAAGATGGTTGTGAAGATAATTCTAGCTAGTACACAAGTCGTTCAGCAAAGGCAATAAAGACACGTAATTCATACGTCCAGAAACAAGTCATGCATTCTGGTTTTACTAGGACTACTTCCCATCCTTGGTCTTGTGGAACATAACCGTTATGGCCGTTGATAAAACAGCGTGTTGTAACGTCGTCAAAGGGACGAGGGTTACGTAATGTCCAACAGTCCTGTAACAATCTAAAAACCTCATTTCTTACCCCAATTACCGACTCCGTCACTTGTGGGAACGTTTTGTTTAATAGTTGTAGCCCGATGTTCTTGTTCTCACTTTGGTGAGAAGCGAACATTACTAACCCGTAAGCATAACATGCTTCTTTATGTTGCATGTTAGCATCTTTTTCTAAATCACGAAGTCCTATATTCGGATATATTGAGTCAAAATAATTTCTTAACCCGTTGCGTAAAATAGCATTTGGGTTCCCGCAATATATGCGTCAAAGTAAACACATCGTAACTTATGGATTTCCCAATGTGATATCCCCCATCTTTCGAACGAAAGTCTTTTATAAACCAAGGCATTCTTGGAACGTTCTTCGAATGTCTTAGAAACTGATCTCGCCTTAAATAGTTGTGCCGAGGAATTCTGACCGACTCTAGACAAGATTTCATCAATCATGTCTCCGGATAGGTCTCTTAAAATATTGGGTTGTCTATCCATTTTGTGTTTTTATACTGTAAAATAGACAAGAGTTAGATTCATAAAAAAAAAAATACTTATTAATAAAAGCAATTTTTTATATATATCATAAAGCATAAGTACACTATATTACATATATTACACCACACGAATACAACTATCTTATTCCGACTAGCTCGTTTCTACTTCTTCGGTTTTGGTTCGTTTTGCCAAGTTTCTAGGGATATATGATGTTCCCCTAATACGTGCCGTCGTTTTCCACATTGGTTTAGAAAAACCTGGTGGTTTAGAGGTTCTCGGGTTATTGTCACAACTTAAGAAATACGGGTGTTGACGATACATATAAAGTTCATCGGGTTTGGAATCAAATTTTTCTATTTTTATGCCCTTTCCCTTATTGTTCTCTTTTGCCTTATTAAATTGTGTTGGGTTAATTTCTATAACATCATCGGAATCCTTGTCGGGATCCGATTCATCGGAGAATTGGTAATCCTCCCAATACTTTGCTTCCTTGGCGGAAACACCATTGACCATAATTAACTTTGGTCGGTTGGTTGAGGATTTTCTTCTACTTAACCGTTTTATTATTTCCCCCACTGGTTCTATTTCTTATTCCGGTTCCGACTCTTCTTTCGGTTTCGATTCTTCTTCCGGTTCCGACTCTTCTTCCGGTTCCTCTTCGGGAACTTGTGAATCAGTCCACGAATCATTCCAATTTACATTTGACTCTTCATTATTATTAGGTGAGTTAATGGGACTTGTTCTAGAGGTAGACATCTATCACATAATATCAAACACGTTAAGAGATTAATATATCACATAATATTCACATGCTAAAAAAATATAGTTTCCAAAAAAAATTTGTTAAGCAATCATTTTTCAAGTAAACATGGTCGAAGTGCAGACACACTAGTGCATCCTAACAAACTCGATAAGACACACTAATGCAAAATTCTGGTTCTCTAAGACCAACGCTCGGATACCAACTGAAATATCCCGTTCTTATTGATTAAAAACATTCCATATTAATTGATTTCGTTACGAGATTTTGACCTCTATATGAGACGTTTTTCAAAGACTGCATTCATTTTAAAACAAACCATAACCTTTATTTCATCAATAAAGGTTTAAAAAGCTTTACGTAGATTATCAAATAATGATAATCTAAAATATCCTATTTACACACGACCATTACATAATGGTTTACAATACAAATATGTTACAATGAAATAAGTTTCTTGAATTTAGTTTTTTTACATAATATCATACAAGCATGGACTCCAAATCTCGTCCTTATTTAAGTATGCGACAGCGGAAGCTCTTAATAATCACCTGAGAATAAACATGCTTAAAACGTCAACAAAAATGTTGGTGAGTTATAGGTCTAACCTATATATTATCAAATCATAATAATAGACCACAAGATTTCATATTTCAATACACATCCTATACATAGAGATAAAAATCATTCATATGGTGAATACCTGTAACCGACATTAACAAGATGCATATTTAAGAATATCCCCATCATTCCGGGACACCCTTCGGATATGATATAAATTTTGAAGTACTAAAGCATCCGGTACTTTGGATGGGGTTTGTTAGGCCCAATAGATCTATCTTTAGGATTCGCGACAATTAGGGTGTCTGTTCCCTAATTCTTAGATTACCAGACTTAATAAAAAGGGGCATATTCGATTTTGATAATTCAACCATAGAATGTAGTTTCACGTACTTGTGTCTATTTTGTAAATCATTTATAAAACCTGCATGTATTCTCATCCCAAAAATATTAGATTTTAAAAGTGGGACTATAACTCACTTTCACAGATTTTTTACTTCGTCGGGAAGTAAGACTTGGCCACTGGTCGATTCACGAACCTATAACAAATATGTACATATATATCAAAGTATGTTCAAAATATATTTACAACACTTTTATTACATTTTGATGTTTTAAGTTTATTAAGTCAGCTGTCCTCGTTAGTAACCTACAACTAGTTGTCCACAGTTAGATGTACAGTAATAAATTGATATATATTATCTTGAATCAATCCACGACCCAGTGTATACATATCTCAGTATTGATCAAAACTCAAACTATATATATTTTGGAATCAACCTCAACCCTGTATAGCTAACTCCAACATTCACATATAGAGTGTCTAAGGTTGTTCCGAAATATATATAGATGTGTCGACATGATAGGTCAAAACATTGTATACGTGTCTATGGTATCTCAAGATTACATAATATACAATACAAGTTGATTAAGTTATGATTGGAATAGATTTTTCACGTAGCTAAAATGAGTAGTTTTTACCAATTTTGTTTTGCTCGCCATTTCTTCGTTTCTAATCCGTTTTGAGTGATTTAAGTGGCCACGGTTTCATATTGAACTTGACTTTATGAAAACAGAAAAGGTATAGGTTTATAGTCGTAAATACAAGTTACAAGTCATTTTTGAAAGAGATAGTCATTTCCGTCGAAAGAACGAGATCTTGATGACTGTTTTGAAAAACATGCTTTCACTTTGAGTTTAACCATGATTTTTGGATATGGTTTCATGTTCATAAGAAAAATCATTTTCCCAGAAGTATAGCTTTTAAATCAAAGTTTTTCATAGTTTTTAATTATCCAAACCAAAACAGCCCCCGGTTGTAACTACGACGGCGTAAATCCGGTTTTATGGTGTTTATCGTGTTTCCGGGTTTTAAATCATTAAGTTAGCATATCATATAGATATATATCATGTGTATAGTTAATTTTAAAAGTGTAGTTAGAAGGATTAACTTTATTTGCGAACAAGTTTAGAATTAACTAAACTATGTTCTAGTGATTACTAGTTTACCACTTCGAATATGATAGCTTTTTATGTATGAATCGAATGATGTTATGAACATAATTACTACCTTAAGGTCCTTGGATAAACCTACTGGAAAATAGAAAAATAGATCTAGCTTCAACGGATCCTTGGATGGCTCAAAGTTCTTGAAGCAGAATCATGACACGAAAACAAGTTCAAGTAAGATCATCACTTGAAATAAGATTGTTATAGTTATAGAAATTGAACCAAAGTTTGAATATGATTATTACCTTATATTAGAATGATAACCTACTATAAGAAACAAAGATTTCTTGAGGTTGGATGATCACCTTACAAGATTGGAAGTGAGCTAGCAAACTTGAAAGTATTCTTGATTTTATGTAACTAGAACTTGTAGAATTTATGAAGAACACTTAGAACTTGAAGTTAGAACTTGAGAGAGATCAATTATATGAAGAAAATTGAAGAATGAAAGTTTTTGTAGATGTTTTTGGTCGTTGGTGTATGGATTAGATATAAACGATATGTAATTTTGTTCTCATGTAAATAAGTCATGAATGATTACTCATATTTTTGTAATTTTATGAGATATTTCATGCTAGTTGCCAAATGATGGTTCCCACATGTGTTAGATGACTCACATGGGCTGCTAAGAGCTGATCATTGAAGTGTATATACCAATAGTACATACATCTAAAAGCTGTGTATTGTACGAGTACGAATACGGGTGCATACGAGTAGAATTGTTGATGAAACTGAACGAGGATGTAATTGTAAGCATTTTTGTTAAGTAGAAGTATTTTGATAAGTGTCTTAAAGTCTTTCAAAAGTGTATGAATACATATTAAAACACTACATGTATATACATTTTAACTGAGTCGTTAAGTCATCGTTAGTCGTTACATGTAAGTGTTGTTTTGAGACATTTAGTAGGTTAACGATCTTGTTAAATGTTGTTAACCCAAAGTTTATAATATCAAATGAGATTTTAAATTATTATATTATCATGATATTATGATATATTAATATATCTTAATATGATATATACATTTAAATGTCGTTACAACAATAATCGTTACATATATGTCTCGTTTCGAAATCCTTAAGTTAGTAGTCTTGTTTTCTGTTATATATAATATAACAATGTATTAATATGCTTCATATATATTTAGTAAGACGTGGTTATAACGATAATCGTTATATGTATCGTTTCGAGTTTCATACGTTAATAGTCTCCTTTTTAAGTATATAACTTATTGTTACTATTTTTAATGAGATACTTGATGATCATTATATCATGTTAAACATATATATTTATTCATTTATGTATCATCATGTCATATACAACTTATAGCGTTCGTGAATCATTGGTCAAACTGGGTAATCAGATGTTTACATAATTTCCGTTTCAATTAACCAAGTCTTAACAAGTTTGATTGCTTAACATGTTAGAAATATTTAATCATGTAAATATAGTTTTCATTAAACATATAATCATAGAAAGGTTCAGAAAAGTTCGGGTCACTACAGTTTTCGTCCGTGGCCCACATGGGAAGTATTTCCGGGCTCGTGTTTTGCAATTCCGTGTAATCGTGGTCCGTTTTAAGTGTCGTTTATTCGTACTGAAGGCCCAGAACGCTAACCCGATCGTTAAATGCAACCAATCGCTTAATTTATTAAAAACCCAAAAAATTAAATATTTTAAAAAGTTAATAATTAATAAAATTAATTATTAAAATAAACCCGAGCGTTTCGTTGCTCAAAAAGCAGTTGTCAAAAGCGTATCATTTTTATCATATTTCATTATCCGAAATATTTATTTGAATTAATATCCACCCATATTAATTATTGTAACCCTCCAAAGATCAAGTATGCATTTATTACACATAAACACATAAAAGTTAAATAATCGCCGTTAAATAAACTAACGGAAGGTTAACGGAAGTAACGTAAAAATCAGGGTTGTTACATTACCCACCTGTTATTGAAAATTTTGTCCCGAAATTTTAGTGATCGTCCACTGAAGTAGTTTCCTCGGGAAACAATTGCGGATATTTCAGCCTCATCTGGTCTTGACACTCCCACGTGAACTCTGGTCTTCTTCTCGCGTTTCACCGAACTTTAACGATAGGAATTTTGCTTTGTTTCAACTGTTTGACCTCACGGCCCAAGATTTCAATAGGTTCCTCAATGAAATGAAGTTTATCGTCGATACGTAGTTCCTCTAAAGGAATAATCAAATTATCATCGGCTAGGCACTTCTTTAGATTGGATACATGGAAAACGTCATGAATACCGCTGAGTGCTTGTGGCAGTTCCAATCTGTAAGCTACTGGTCCAACTCTTTCAGTTATCTCAAATGGTCCAACATATCTAGGACTCTGTTTACCTCATTTCCCAAAACGTACAACACCCTTCCAAGGTGATACCTTAAGCATAACCTTGTCACCAACTTGGAACTCTATGTCCTTCTGTCTAACATCGACATAACTCTTTTGAAGACTTTGAGCCGTTCTCAGTCGTTCCTGAATCTGTAGGACTTTCTCAGTTATCTCCTGAATAATCTCAGGACCTGTCAATTGACTATCTCCCAATTCGCTCCAACAAACGAGAGATCTACACTTCCTTCCATACAATGCTTCGAAAGGTACAACTTTAATGCTCGCATGGTAGCTGTTATTGTATGAGAACTCAGCCAGTGGTAAATACTTATCCCATCCGTTTCCGAAATCAATGACACACGCTCTCAACATGTCCTCAAAAGTCTGAATAGTTCGTTCGCTCTGGCCATCCGTCTGGGGGTGATATGCTGTACTCATATCTAGACGGGTTCCCATTGCTTTCTGTAATGATTGCCAAAACCTGGAAGTAAATCTGCTGTCGCGGTCGGACATAATAGATATAGGCACTCCATACCTAGAGACGACTTCCTTAATGTAGATCTGAGCCAACTTCTCCATTTTATCGGTTTCTCTTATCGGTAGAAAGTGTGCGAACTTAGTGAGACGATCTACGATAACCCAAATTGTATCGTGACCTCCCGCCATTCTTGGTAGTTTCGTAATGAAGTCCATGGAAATACCTTCCCACTTCCACTGGGGAATCTCTGGTTGAGTTAATAATCCTGATGGCTTCTGATGTTCAGCCTTGACTTTAGCGCAAGTCAAGCACTTCCCGACATAGGTAGCAATCTCAGCTTTCAAATTTGGCCACCAATAAAATGCCTTCAAATCTTGGTACATTTTATCTGATCCTGGATGAATTGAGTATCTCGACTTGTGTGCTTCCTCCAACACTAGTTCTCTCAATCCACCAAACTTTAGTACCCAAATTCGGTTAGCAAAGTACCGTGTTCCGTCCTCTTTGATGTCAAATTTCTTATCCATTCCTCTGAGAAATTCAACATCGACATTTTCTTATTTCATGGCTCCTTGTTGTGCTTCGCGGATTTGTGATGTGAGATTTGTACGGACAACTATGTTAAGCGCTTTAACCCTAAGAGGTTTCTCTCGCTCCTTTCTGCTTAAGGCATCCGCCATAACATTCGCCTTGCTCGGATGGTATTGAAGTTCGCAGTTATAATCGTTAAGTAGTTCCATCCAACGTCGTTGTCTCATGTTGAGCTGTTTCTGATCCAATATGTGTTGTAAACTCTTATGGTCAGTGAAGATAGTGAACTTGGTTCCAAACAGGTAGTGTCTTTACATTTTAAGTGCAAAGACAACAGCTTCTAACTCAAGGTCGTGCATAGTGTAGTTCTGCTCATGAATCTTTAACTGACGCGATCCATAAGCAATAACCTTGTTTCGTTGCATAAGCACGCAACCCATTCCTTAACGTGAGGCATCACAATAAACAACAAAATCTTCACTTCCCCTGGGTGGGGACAATACTGGTGCAGTTGTTAACTTCTCCTTCAACAACTGAAATACAGTCTCTTGCGGTTCTGACCACTCAAACTTCTTGCCCTTATGAGTCAACGCGGTCAATGGTCGGGTGATCTTAGAGAATCCTTCAATGAATCTCCGGTAGTAACCAGCTAGACCCAAAAATTGCCTAATCTGCGTTGGCATCTTTGGAGTTTCCCAATTCTTAACTGACTCAATCTTTGCTGGATCGACCTGTATTCCATTGGCCTCTACAACATGGCCAAGAAATTGTACTTCTGGTAACAAAAAGTCACACTTAGAGAACTTTGCATACAACTGCTCTTTTCTAAGAATAGTCAATATCAAACGTAGATGCTGCTCGTGCTCTGCTCTGTTCTTGGAGTACACCAATATATCATCAATAAACACAATGACAAATTTATCTAGGTATGGCTTACACACACGGTTGATGCGTTGAAACAGTACCTTTATTTATGAACGGATTTGAGTTATTTTGTTACACGAATTGATTTATTGTATATGTGGTGTTTTAATGAATTCAGGTTGATTTCACACATATAGGCAACTATTCCTATTCGCGTAGTTTAGTTTGTTGGTAAATGCGGTTCGTTTCACAGGGAGACGGTGTTTAATAGTTTTTTTTATAGTCTTTGAAGTTAAACTTATTTAAAGGGGGTTTTGGATTAGGAATTTATATTTAGCATAACATAATAATAATAAAATATAACTTATCTTTAATTTAATTGAACTACTTATTAATTAAAATTACAAGATTATATGATTTATAATTATTAAAGAAATGAACTTAAATGAAACTATACTAATGGTGATACAACAATTTTATTACTAAATGGTAATTAATAAAACAATAACTTGTAATAAAACTAAATGATTAGAATTTTGTTTTGAGCAATATAAATTTAATTAAATTAACTAAATAATAAGTTTTAAATGAATTATAGGAAATTATAATAATTAAACTAATTATAAATTAATTACTTAAAATTAATAGTAAAAGATTTAAGTTAAAACTTGGAATTTAATTAAAATTCGTAATAGTACTGATATAATACTTAAGCGTTTCGTGTACATATATACGCGATACGCGTATATTTTTAATGATACGCGGTTCGTGTGACATTATACGCGATCCGCGTATGTTATGTTGGATGTGACAAAACAGTTCGTATAAACTGAAGTTTATTAGAGTTATAATTTTAATTTTTAACTGAATAATAATACGTAAAAATGATAAATAATAATAATTTACAATATATAAATAGGAGTGTTTTCTTAAATGTGTCACCTCTAAACAATAATAAAATGTTTAGTATAAAACTTTATATTTTTCTTTCGAATAAATAAATTTTCAACTAGCTAAATTAAGTCTAATTTTCATTTGATTTTATTTAGATAGTTACTAGTCCCCAAGTATTTAAATTGAAACCCAACCCAGTTTTGACTTTCGCCAAAACCCAAATCATAACGGTTTCCCTTTTTACAATTTCACTATTATGTACCTAATGATATTACCCAAACCACCGAACTTTATTTCTAATTTAGTGTTAGTAAATTATTCATAAGTTCGTCTAAATCACTGTTAATGTTGAAGCCTAACTTATATAAATAAAAATAACTTTCGTTATTTGAATCTAATAAATTAAGTGACAAGGGTTAAACGTCCAAATACATAATAATGGTTCTTTTAATTAGGCTCAATATTAAAAATACTTAAGTTACATTTTAATTTTTACAAATGATAACAATCCATTTCACTAGGGGCTCTACATCTAAGCAAACACTAGGGATATTTAGCTACTCATTATACTAAGAAAAACATAAAAATATAAATATACAAACATACTAATAACGATAAAAATTGATAACGATAATTTTCATAGGATAAACTTACTAAAATCTCCACTTTCATTTACTTCAAACGGTAGAAAAATTACAATAACAACACCCTTTGCACTTGCACAATAATACCCTTAATCACGAACAATACACCCTTAATATTGAAACTATCCTAAAAATTGAACTTGAGCTGAAAATAATACTAGTACAGAGTACTTTGATAAAATAAAAGACTGATATTTGTGTGGTATCTCCCCTATTTTCTCTGCGTATTTCTTAAACATATGTGAGTGTGTATGTTGTATGAAATTTGGAGCTGTGCACTCTGACTCTTATACTGTCCATTGTACTCCGTATTATATCTATCTCTTCAAAGTAGTAGGTGAAGTGTATTACTCTGTAAAGCTGAAAAGATACTAAAGTAGTAATATTATACCCAAAAAGCAACCATCCCATGTTAAATTGAATCTGAATCTAGTCTTGACATTACGCGTTTCGCGTAAGGTGGTACACGGTCGGCGTAGGAGCAAAAACCTTACGCGTTTCGCATGGCTTTATACGCGATCCGCGTAAGTTTAAACAGAATTTTTCTTCTTATTATTATTTTTTTATTTTTTCATTTGTTCTTTGTCGATCCCGTGTTGACGTATATTGACTTGGAACTTTCATTTGAACTCTTTTTCTTCGATCATTTTGGATTTCATTCTGATAAACGTTATCTCAATATATATTTGGTTAAAACCCGTCGTTTATTATCGTTTCTTCAAACTTCAAGCTCGAGCTTACTTTTGCCATTTTTCTCTTGAATTATGCATTTGAATGTCTTCGTTTCGGTAAAAGCCGATGAAATATAAATGATATTGCGCCGAAATATATGTATGTTTAAAGCAATATCAAAATACCCCACACTTGAACGTTGCTTGTCCTCAAGCAATTACATCTTCTAAATAGAATCAGAACATTACATATTTTTCCATATCGAACATTAAATCACACAACACACTCCACACGAAATGAAAACACACGCTATATGGAACAAATTTGAAAATACTACACAATATTTATTAGATCACACGCACACCACACGAAATGAAATTCTGACAACAGAAACAAAGTTGAAACTCGTGATTAAGGTTTAAAAATTTGGATCCTTAGGGAAAATTGGACCTTGTGAAAACGTTTTTTGATTTTATAAAAATGTCATGCTAGTTTTTATACTAGACACGTTTTCCGGTTTTAACCTCAAATTCCGGTCAAGGGTAACTGAAAACCGTAGTCTCAGTCGGCGATTAGCAAGCTATCCGCCCCCATAATTGAAGTATCATGTAACTTGAAACCGAATGTCCTAAAAAATGGTTTTACACAATATAGTTCATAAAATAGCATAAGTTTTAGAAGAAACTTATATCGTGTTCAAATATCATCGGTGAACCATGAGTTTGCACACCTCAATTTGTTATGGCATATGTATGTTGACCGCGGTCAAACATAGATGCGGTTGATCTTTACGGAGATCATCCATCTGGGATTAGATTCATTAGTCTTAAAAGCTAATTTGCAATGTGCCCCCCATTGTACGAGACATATCCATCTCATGGTTAGGATAAGTCTGACCACCAAAAACCCTGTTTGATGCTGAGGTGAGGTGGATTTCCAGCCGATGATAGAGATGACTTTTCAAGATTTTTCGTCAACCTACAGCTGTTCTGGACTACATCTTCTAACATAGGTTATCAAGTGTGTCATTTTTGAAATACTTTACTTCCTTAATGGGATATTCAGGTTTATGCATTCCAAAGCAATGATATCTACAATAAACTTCATAGAATCATGTTATAAATGGTTCCTAAAATATGGGTTTATAAATTCTGTTATACGTGGTTTTCTTTTATAGGTTTTAATCAAATAATCTTATATATTTTTAATGTATGGAGACAATAATTTCGGGGTTTTTTTTCACCTAATCTTTAATTGCTCGTAATTACCTTAAAAATTGATTAGATATATTTGTTAAAAAAAATGTTCAAAATTTTCATAAAAACCTCAAATTTATAAGTTATCGAGAATTTATATATTCCCACCCCACACACTTAAGATTATGTAATGCCCTCATTACATAAAATCAGATTAAATGTATAAATTCGAGAGGACAAAAAGTGTAAAGTATATGGAACTTCCTTTGTTAAGTAATTGGACATTGTAAAATGCTTATCGTATGAACATATCCAATCTTTTTTATCACAATAATACTTTCGTGTTTCGTTATGTAGAATCTCATCATCGTAAGTACCTGTCAACAAAATATGTTAATCACACACGAGATGGGGTTGTACTTCAGTAGTACAAAATTTTTACCCCACACTAAAAATTTTGTATATATAAAATAAAAGTAAACGTAGATACTTAAAACACATCATAAAAATCATTTTTTTACAAACAATATAAAAAAATAAAAACTAAAAAAAAAATAAAAACTAAAAACTAGAAAAATGGCCATACAAGGCCTCCTTGATCTTCCTGTTCCTGTTGTTGTCGCTGCCGCTATTCATTTTGGCGTTGTTCCTTGTAAAAACGCCGATAGGCTTCCTGACTTGCGGCTATTGCAGCATTGGGGTCATACGGTGGAGGTAGAGGATCACCGGGTGCTTGCCAAGGGTTATATGAAAGAAAGGCTGAGGGTGAGTAAGTCTGTGGGTTAGCTGCGTAAAGATATGCCTGATGATGTACCCACTCAAGTTGTGCTCCCTGGCCCCTTTGATCGTATCGGATAATTTCTAACGTATTACCCTGAGCTAGTTGGGTATGCCTAATGTCCCCTATTTGCTGAGACAAACTAGTATATTGGTCTTCTGATCTCCATCCCCAATTATCATATGAGTTCCTTAAATCTAAACTCAATGAATTAAACGAATTTTGTAACATATCGAAGTCAGAAGTACCTACGTTAGACGAACTAGCCTGATCTGGCTATCTCCGTCTTCTCCTAGTATCTCGATCAGGTTCATCATCTTCCTCCATAGGAGCGGGAGCAAAAACTTCTTGTCGTCTTAAACTAATTACCCCACCCCTCACTTGTATAACTTTTGCAGTTTTATATACATCCAATCCTAAAGTTTTAACAGCTTGATCGACCAGTATGTGTGACGACCCGGGAATTTCTGACCAAATTTAAACTTTAATCTTTATATGTTTTGACACGATAAGCAAAGTCTGTTAGGTTGAATCTCAAAAATTTTGAAACTAATTCATATATGCAATTGACCTTTGGCTACTTCCGACGATTCACGAACAATTGTGGTAAATAGATAAATATATATAAGGCAATTATATTATCATATTTAATATGCAAACACATATTATATAGTGTATTTATATTATAATGAATAAATAATAAACATATGATGTCATATAATATATATGTTATAATTAAAATATATAATAACAATATGATGAATGTAATTACAAATATGAGTGTTATACTAATATTAATATTAAAATTTAGTGTTAGTATTATTATCATTTTCAATAGATAATATATGGATATGAAAGTTGATATATATATAGAATGATATATTATTATTGGTATTATTGTTATATATTTCATAATGGCTACTATTATTATCATTAGTATTAATATTATTACTATTACTATTATATTTGTATCACTATTAATTATAATATTAAAGAGTATTATTATTTATTAATAAGATTAATTATAATCCATGAGTATAAACATTATTGTAGGAATAATTAAAGGTATAACTTAGTTATAATTTAAATGTCATTAGTTATTATTATTATTAAAAATTTCATTTGTTATTGTTATTAATAATTATCATTACCTTTGTTAGTAATATTGTCTAAACATTATTATTATTATAAGTAATATTAAAAGAATTATTATTATTAGTATATTTATATTTATTAATTATTAATATTAAGGAAATATATATAAAAACAAATATAGGGTACGAATATGCTCTTTCTCCCTTTTATTTTTTTATTTAATTTTTTTGTTACTTTCCTTCTTTTTGATTGAATTGTGTCGACTCAATAATCACAAGCAAACAACATTCGATCAAATCATGATACTATTTCATATATTGGATTACTATCATGTATGTATAATGCCATTCGTGATTTATAATTAGTTTAATACTCAAAACAAAATTGGAAAACAACAAGAACACTCTGTACGCTTAAACTTTTTAACCATAATTCAATTTCGAATTAAACCTCAAAATTTATCAATGCAGTCTAGTTAGGGATCTTCAAAACAATCTTTCTGTAAATTCTTGTATTCCAAATCTTCCTATCAGGCTTCAATGTGTGAGTCAAAGTTTGTTTTCAAAAAGTCAATGAAATTGTTCTTGAAGAAATTCGGGTTTGTATTTATGTTTCAACTTCAATTAACGATTTCAATAGTTTCTAGGAAGGATTTCTAACCTAATTCGTGTTGTAATCTTAGCCTATAACGTATTCAAATTCAAAATCAATATTTATTTTTTTATTTTTGTTCGAGACAGCAGCTACGCTGTATACTTGTTATATATTTTTTTTATATAAAATCTTTCAATTTCAGATTGATTCCCAATTAAGTTTACATGTTTTGATTCAAATTTGAACTCACTTTATTCGGTGGTCGATGATCAACTCTGGTCAGATGGAAGTCGAGGAAGAAGAAATGACAAGAGTCATTAGTTAAATAAATTAAGTTTTATTATAAATCAGAAAATAGAAAATGGTGCGATGGTCTAGGCATGTTTTGTGTGAGCGAGGGGTCTTGGGTTCAAGCCCGATTGGTGTCGTTCTTTTTCAGGAAGCTATTCCTTTTGAGGTATAACTTTCATTACTAGTATTATGATTTTTATAATTATTATTATTATCATTAATACTTTTATTGTTATTATTATTATTATTATTATTAGTTAGTGTTATTAATATTATGATAGTTTTATTATCCCTCCTAATATTTAGAAGCATCATTATCATTAATAAAATTAAGAATATTATCACTTTCGTTATTATTAGTGTAAGTATTATAATTACAATTAAGATTAATATTATTATTATTATTATTATTATCACTAATAGTTGTGCTATTATTATTATTATTATTATTATGACTAGGATTATTATTATTATTATTATTATTATTATTATTATTATTATTATTATTATTATTATTATTATTATTATTATTATTATTATTATGAAAATAATATGAGGTATCATTATTTTCATTAATATTAGTATCACTTTTGTAACTACTAGTATTATTATTATTATTAAACAAAAGGATTATTATTAACAATATCATTATAATTATTAATATTATCATTTTTAATCAAGTTATTATTATTATTATTAGTAAATCAATAATATCAAAACTA
Organism: Rutidosis leptorrhynchoides; assembly: GCF_046630445.1. Classification (NCBI taxonomy): domain Eukaryota; kingdom Viridiplantae; phylum Streptophyta; class Magnoliopsida; order Asterales; family Asteraceae; genus Rutidosis; species Rutidosis leptorrhynchoides. Next base: position 295,656,833 of record NC_092336.1, read on the forward strand.
TTTTTTTTAAACAAATAAATATTTTGTACATAAAACATACTTAATACATATAGTACAAATATATTAATATTTCATATAACTATATATAAATCATATTAACATTATTTATGTAAAAACTTACATACAACAAATTAAGTATTTTTTTAATATAATCCTAAATATATATAGATATTAATATAACTATATTAACCACAATAAATACATATACAAGATAAATACATAAAACATATAATTTAAGATATAACATAAAGTGTATGTTTTTAAATGAAATCTAGTATAAATCTTATATAACTATAAAATATATATAAATAATATATATTAATAGATGAAATTATGATATTTCTATTATATGTTTTAATAGAAATGCAATTAATATAGGTTCGTGAATCCGAGGCCAACCCTGCGTTGTTCAGTATCGTTGAATGAATATTTTTACTACAAAATATTGTATTGTGAGTTTCATTTGCTCCCTTTTTAAATGCTTTTGCTATATATATATTTTTGGGACTGAGAATACATGCGCTGCTTTTATAATTGTTTTACGAAATAGACACAAGTAATCGAAACTACATTCTATGGTTGAATTATCGAAATTGAATATGCCCCTTTTTATTAAGTCTGGTAATCTAAGAATTAGGGAACAGACACCCTAATTGACGCGAATCCTAAAGATAGATCTATCGGGCCCAACAAGCCCCATCCAAAGTACCGGATGCTTTAGTACTTCGAAATTTATATCATGTTCGAAGGAGGATCCCGGAATGATGGGGATATTCTTATATGCATCTTGTTAATGTCGGTTACCAGGTGTTCAATCCATATGAATGATATTTTGTCTCTATGCATGGGACGTATGTTTATGAGAAATGGAAATATGAAATCTTGTGGTCTATTAAAATTATGAAATGATTATTTATGTTAAACTAATGGACTCACCAACCTTTTGGTTGACACTTGAAAGCATGTTTATTCTCAGGTACGAAAGAAATCTTCCGCTGTGCATTTACTCATTTTAAAGATATTACTTGGAGTCATTCACGATATATTTCAAAAGACATTGCATTCGAGTCGTTGAGTTCATCAAGATTATTATTAAGTCAGTTATAATTAGATATATTATAAAATGGTATGCACGCCGTCAAATTTTGATGTAATGAAAGATTGTCTTTTCAAAAACGAATGCAATGTTTGTAAAATGTATCATATAGGGGTCAAGTGCCTCGCGATGTAATCAACTGTTGTGAATCGTTATAATCGATATGGACTTCGTCCGGATAGATTAGGATGGGTCATCACAGTATGATTGGAGGTTCGGATTCACTCGGGTTGAGTTCGAACCAGTTTCCTAAACAAGTGATATAGTGACCCCCCGACATGTCACTTGATCCTCTAGCACCCTTACCTACATGAGCTAAAAAGTAGGCAACTCCATAGGGTATACTAACAAAGGTATCCCTATCTCTGATCACATCTAAATACCAAAGGTCAATATAATTAATTTTATCTGTATTACCAAATGACCTTTGGTTTATTGTGTTCGCTATAAATTTATGAATTATTCTAAATTGAACGTCAGTGATCTTTAGGTATGATTCTTAGCAGGCCTCATATCTATTTCTATTAGTAAAAGATTGCCAAACCCTCTCAGAATCATAATTACCTATATACCTAGCCCCAGTAAAAATATACTCCCTAAAACCGGGAGTCAAAATCTCCTCGACGGTGTAAATCCCCAATGCGTTAGTCACATTGCTTAGGAACATCCTTCTATCTACCCCACCCAGTCTAAACTGTAGAAAATTAGTATCATCGATAGTTTCTGGGTGTATGCTCATTCTAACAGTAGAATAGAATTCCAAGCACCATTCTCTATATACAGGGCGATTTAAACTAAACAACCTCTCAAAATCATTAAAAACCAAAATCATCCCAAATTCGTTTGTGAAACTTTGGTTTAAAATTTCCCTTAATTGTGTATCTAAGTTGACTGGGGGGCCTAAGGGAGCCCAGTACACAACATATACCGGAGAGGTGATTCTATTGATCAGAGAAAGTAAGTCCTTAACCTTTTGCACCCGTTGAGGTAAATCATTAGGGAATCTCAGGTTCGGGTGTAAGGTTTGGAGGAGTTGTTCCATTTGTGGTGTTACTTGTTCCTCATCTTGTTATTGGTTTACAGCTCTCATTCTAAATAATCCCTGCATAACATTTTAAACCAAGAAAATCGTCCCAATTAGGTATGTTAATATTAGCAAAGAATTCATAATCATCATACAAGCTTGTTTTCAACACCACAGGAACGAATATATATCAACAACAGTTAAAGGTTTACTTCTAAAAATCAAAACAAACAAAAATAAACAAACAAAATCTATAATCATAAATCAAGTTTCATAAACCAAGTGGAAAACATTCAATGAACGAAGCATATATAATTCAATTTAATCACAATGCGTGCATTCCAACTTCCAAATAATCCTTAACATCATTAAAAATCATACTTGATTCGTGTAAAAACAAAAATTATCAAATTTAGGCAAAAATTTAAAATCACAAAATCAAACAATCAAACTCATGTTTAAAGGTTCTAACCACTATCACAACAGTTAAAAATAGCTAATTATAACCAAAATAACACACTTCAATAGCAATTCCTCAATTTTCCCCAATATGTATAAACCCTAACTTTAAAATTATCAATCAAACATCAAATTCTTATGCTAATCGGGTTTAACATCACACTAACAACATAGAAATAGCATTAATCAAGCAAAATTCAACAATATCATGCATTAATTTGGATTAAAGCCATAAAAATAAATAATGAAAAATTTGAAGAACAAGCGGTAAAAATGGGTTTAGGACCCTTACTAATCTCGGCATGTTGAAAGATGGATGAATTGGAGATGATTGAGAGTGTTTATTTAAATTTTGGGTGTGATTTTGGAGATTTTTGGGTTCTTCTCTCGTCCACAGCAAATAGAAAAATAAGAATGAAGTGTGGAGGAGAGGTACTGGTCGATCTGATTAGTATCTGATTTTGACCTTACGCATTTCGCGTAGAAGTACGCGTTTTGCGTAGACTTCAATTATACGCGTTTCGCGTGGATCACCACACTTTACGCGTAAGCTTGAAGTTATATTATTAATTTTTTTTACTTATAATTAATCAAATTTTTAAAATTTCTTTTATAAATTTATATTTGTTGTTAAGAAAAGTTCGGTTTATTATACCTAGTCTTTATCCGTTTATAAATTTTCAAATCAATTTATAAAATTTAATTTATTAAAAGTTAAAGTTTTAAAATTTTACGAAAACAAAAATAAAACAAAACACTCTATTTATTTTTTTTTCAACTTTATAAGTAATTAAAATTTTAAAATATCTTTTATAAATTTATATTTGTTGTTACGGAAATTTCGGTTGTTATAGCCAGTCTTTATCCGTTTATAAATTTTAAAATTCAATTTATAAAATTTAATGCTTTAAAAGTTAAAGTTTTTAATATTTTTCAAAAACAACTTAAAAATTAAAAGAAAATTAATATTTTAAAATTTTAAAACAAGTACATGAAAAATAAAAATTAAATGAATTTAAAATACACTCTATTTTATATATATATATATATATATATATATATATATATATATATATATATATATATATATATATATATATATACTTTCAAACCAACTAATTTTCAAACTTAAAACTTTGTTTCCTATCAACTAGGTAGAGATAATCTCGGTTGTTACACCTATCATTACCCACAACAAAAGTTTACAAGATATATATCTTTACGGTTTTTGATAAAAAAAAGTATATTTTTAGAAGTTTTAAATTTTTTTTTTCTTTTGTTTTTGTGGTTTACTATTTAAAAGATATATTATGAATACAACAATAAATTTTGTGCAATTTGAAGAACGACAATTCAGTTGTTACACTTAACATTATCGTTTCCAATGAAAACAGGTTAAACTAAAAGTTTATCAATTTTAAATGGTAGACCTTTTTAATAAAAACAAACAAACAAATACAAACTAAAACACACCAAAACATAACACACAAAAATTAACAAACACACAAAAATGCATAAACACACAAAAATGCACAAACACACAATTAGCGAGAAAAAGAATTAGATTGTGAAACCGCGTTGACTCGCCTTATAGTAGAGTCGTACCATTTTGCCTCCCATGGCTTCGTAGGCGTAACCTCGTTGGTTTAAGAGGTTTTTCCTTGAACATTTAAAAGGTCCTTCTCGGCATAAGGTTACGTACTCGTAATTAGAGTTCGTCTGGTTCTTTGGCAATTTCCGTAATGAGTTGGTTTTTCACATTTTACACACTTGCCCAAATGACGCGCTCGACGCTTCTTAGCTGATTTTGATTTGCCTTTGGCATAATTTTTCTTGTTAAGTTCTTGCCTTATTTCTTTACTCGCCTGATCGCATCTTCTTTTTATATCTAATACCACATCTCTCGGTAAAATTTTATCGCACATCAAAAAGAAGTGGTTGTAGACATATTGATTGCGCATCTTGAAAATAATCAATAAATAAAAACGAAAAGAAAATAAAAAGGTAGAATGGAGGGAGAAGACTAGTTCTTTAGTGTCTGCTAGGGAAAGACCGAACAAACCCCACTCTTAAAGATAAAACGAAAGATCGAGAATGGAGTTGAAAACCTTATAGTTACCCTGAATTTATTTGTCCTTAGGGTAGAATGTGATTTCGTCTCTTTCCGTAGTGTTGATTCCGTCAAAGTATAACTTGAGTCGATGACCATTCACCTTGAAAGTTCCACCTTCTTTGCTATATAACTCTTCATATCCAGATGGAAAAACCTGTTTTACTATATATGGCCCAGTCCACCGGGATCTAAGTTTCCCAGGTGAAAACTTAAAACGTGATTGGAAAACTAATACTTTATCCCCTTGTACGAATTCCTTTCTTTCTTTTAATCGTGCATCGTGCCATTTCTTAGTTTTCTCTTTGTATGTTTTAGAGTTTTCATAAGCTTGTAGTCTTAACTCATCTAATTCATTAAGTTGTAAGAATCGGTTTTCTCCGGCTTCCACAAGGTTGGTGTTACATTCTCTTAGAGCCCAATATGCCTTGTGTTCAACTTTGACAGGTAGATGACACGCCTTACCATAAATTAATCGGAAAGGTGTAGTACCAATGGGCATTTTGAATGCAGTTCTAAATGCCCAAAGCGCATCATCTAACTTTCGATGCCAGATTTTTGGATTATTTTTAACCGTTCTTTCTAAAATTTGTTTAAGACCTCGATTTATGTTTTCAACTTGGCCACTCGTTTGAGGGTGGTGAGAAGTTGAGAAACGATGATTAACTCCGTACTTTTTAAGTACTTTCTCGAGTAATTGATTTGTAAAATGGGTTCCACGATCACTGATTAATGCTTTTGGAATCCCAAAACATGAAAATAGGTTTTTTAGGAAGTTCACAACAACACGGGCATGATTTGTGGGTAAAGCTTTCACTTCGGCCCATTTAGAAACGTAGTCAACTTCCACAAGGATATATTTGCATTTATTCGATGCGGGAAATGGACCCATGAAGTCAATACCCCAAATGTCAAATACTTCACATACAAGAATGCCTTTTTGTGGCATTTCATCCCTTTTTGAGATGTTACCGGATCTTTGACATGCATCACATGTTTTAACCATGTGGTGTGCATCCTTGAAAATGGTTGGCCAATAAAAACCTGAGTCAAAGACCTTCTTAGCTGTATAGCTAGGTCCGAAATGACCACCCGCTGGGCCTTGATGACTGTGCTCCAATATTTGTTGAGCTTCTTTACCATATACGCATCAGCGGATAACTTGATCCGCTCCTATTCGAAAACGATTAGGGTCTTCCCAGAAGTAAAATTTTAAATCAGCAAAGAATTTCTTCTTTTGCTGGTACATTTGGTTTTTAATTAATACTCCTGCAGCGAGATAGTTTCCATAATCTGCAAACCATGGAACTTCAAATTCGGTTTCTATTCTCATTAGAAACTCATCGAGAAAAGTGTCATGAATAACTGACTCATCTAGTTTTTCTAGGTCGGGATTCTCTAGACGAGACAAGTGATCAGCAGTGAGATTTTCAGCACCCTTTTTATCCTTGATTTCTATATCAAATTCTTGTAGGAGAAGAATCCAACGTATTAATCTAGGTTTTGCATCTTGTTTCTTGAACAAGTACTTTAGGGCTGAATGATCGGTAAAAACAATCGTTTTGGATAGCACAAGATATGATCTAAATTTATCAAAAGCAAATACAATTGCAAGGAGTTCTTTTTCTGTAGTTGTATAGTTGAATTGTGCTCCTGTTAATGTTTTACTTGCATAATATATTGGTTGAAATTTGTTATCTTGGCGTTGTCCTAAAACGGCTCCTAGTGCAAAATCACTAGCATCACACATTAGTTCAAATGGTTTGGACCAATCGGGAGATACTATGATAGGTGCATTCGTAAGTTTATCTTTTAGAATGGCGAAAGCTTGTAAGCATTCTTCATTGAAGTCGAATGTACTATCTTTCTCAAGTAGTTTAGTCATGGGTCGAGCGATTTTGGAAAAGTCCTTTATGAATCGTCGATAGAATCCCGCATAACCTAAGAAACTACGAATTCCTTTAACGTTAGTTGGAGGAGGAAGCTTTGAGATTACATCGATCTTAGCTTTGTCTACTTCCATTCCATCTCGAGAAATCTTGTGTCCTAAAACAATGCCTTCCTTCACCATGAAGTGGCATTTTTCCCAATTTAAAACAAGATTTGATTCCTCACAACGAATTAACATTCGCTCGAGGTTTAAAAGGCATGAATCGAAGGTGTCTCCAAAAACAGAGAAATCGTCCATAAAGACTTCCATACTGCCTTCTATCATGTCATGAAATATTGCCATCATACACCTTTGAAAAGTGCCTGGCGCGTTGCATAATCCGAACGGCATTCGTCGGTACGCGAATGTACCAAATGGACAAGTAAATGTTGTCATGTCTTGATCTTTTCGATCAATGGGAATTTGAAAATAACCGGAGAATCCATCAAGGAAACAATAGTACTCTTTTCCCGCTAAATGTTCTAGCATTTGGTCAATATAAGGAAGTGGGAAATGATCTATCCTTGTGGCATCGTTTAAACGACGGTAGTCTATACAGACTCTCCAACCAGTGACTGTTCTTGTAGGAACGAGTTCATTCTTATCATTAAGGACGACAGTTGTACCCCCTTTCTTGGGTACTACTTGAACAGGACTAACCCATGGGCAATCGCATATAGGGTATATTAACCCAGCATCAAGTAACTTGATAACCTCCTTTTTGATAACTTCTTTCATGTTAGGGTTTTACCTTCGTTGTCTTTGTACCACGGGTTTAAAATCTTCTTCCATTAGAATCTTATGAGTACAATAAGTGGGGTTAATCCCTGGAATATCGGTTGTTTTCCAAGCAATTGCTTTCTTATGAGTTTTTAGAACGGACATTAACCTACTCTTTTCGTCATCGGAAAGTTTTGATGAGATTATAACAGGTAATTGTGATGTACCTTGGAGATAAGCATACTCCAAATGTTCCAGGAGTTCTTTAAGTTCCAAGGTTGGTGGTTCTTCCAAGGAAGATTTTATTCGGAACCTGTTACCATCGGTAATTTCTTCAAAAGGTTCATCTTCCTTGGGAATTTATTCCTCACAGCAATCTTCATTGATGACTACTTTCAACAATTCGTCAAGTTCAAGCTCTACATCAAATTCATCACTTTCACGCATTGGAGTGAAGTTCGAGGTGTCTATATTTAGTAATTCTTGCAATTCTTTTTCAACACAACAATCAACAATGTCTACCTTATAACATTCGTCATCGGAGGAGATAGGTTGTTTCATAGCTTTATCTATGTTTAAGGTAACTCTATCTTCCCCTACACCTAGACTAAGCTTTTTATCTTTAACACTCACAATCACGTCGGCGGTATTTAGAAATGGTCGCCCTAAAATTAGGGGAACCTTACTATCTTCTTCCATTTCAAGGACAACAAAATCGGCAGGAAAGATTAAATGATTAACTTTAACTGCTAGGTTTTCGGCAATACCAATAGGATAGTTAAAAGTTCTATCGGCTAGGCGTATACAAATCTTAGTTGGTTTTAGATCACCTAAGTTTAGTTTTAAGTACAAGGACTATGGCATAAGATTGATACTTACGCCTAAGTCAGCTAATGCATCGTACATTACTGAATCTCCCATCAGACACGGAATAATGAAACTACCAGGATCTTCGAGTTTCGGTGGCATATTTTTCTTTTGCAAAATTGCTGAGCATTCCTCATTGAGGAATGTGGTTGAAACTTCTTCATATTTACCTTTATCGGCTATGAGATCCTTGATAAACCTTCCATAATTTGGCATACCCCTAAGAACTTTCGCGAGTGGCATGTTAATGCTAATTTGCTTGATCATATCTACAAATTTCTGATATTGGCTCGCGAGTTTGTCTTTCTTTAATGCCTTCGGGTATGGAATAGGTGCCTTGTGCACCTTCACTGGTGGTTCTTCAATTTTCTTCGATATGACCTCTGGTGGATCATCTTTCTCTTATTCTTTCTCAACATGCTCATCTATATCAATGGGTACTTGTAAAATAGAAGGAGACAAAGGAACTTCTGAGGACTTACTAGTTTCTGGGTTAACAGTTAAACCACTTCTAGTAGTTATAGCATTTACATGTTCATTCCTTGTTTGATTGTTGTTGGGATTTACTTGAGTATTTGAGGGGAGAGCGCCTGGTGGTCTCTCTGATAGTAACTGTGAGATCCTTCCAAAATCTCTTTCAAAATTCTGAATCGTAGCTTGTTGATTTTGAATTTGCTGAGTTTGAATTTCTGCAGTTTGCTCTTGTTTAACCATAAAATCTCTCAAGAGATCTTCTAAACCGGATTTCTTCTCGGGTTGTGGTTGTATAAATGCTTGTGGTTGTGGTTGATTGTGTTGGAAATTATTTTAATAAACTCGTTGAGGTTGATTTCGGTTGTTTAGGTTATTGTAACCTGGTGGTGCATTTCTTTGATTTTGATTTGGGAAATTCCGGTTATTTTGGTAAACCGGATTTCCTCCTTGATAATTATTGTTTAAACCTGAAGGTCCTCCTATTTGATAGTTGTTAATTGGAGGGTATTTCCGGTTATTTGCTTCTATCGCTGGAAAATTGTTGAAATTCATTTCACCTTTTCACAAGTAACCTAAGAAATTCGCTTGCTCTTCCATCGTTGTTTTATCACAATCTCTAGTAACATGTGTAGAGACCCGTCCTAATCCATCCGGACGAAGTCCATATTGATTATAAACGATTCACAACAGTTGATTACATCGCGAGGTACTTGACCTCTATATGATACATTTTACAAACATTGTATTCGTTTTTGAAAAGATAATCTTTCATTACATCGAAATTTGACAACATGCATACCATTTGGTAATATATCTTACTATAATTGACTTAATAATAATCTTGATGAACTCAACGACTCGAATGCAACGTCTTTTGAAATATGTCATGAATGACTCCATGTAATATCTCTAAGATGAGCAAATGCACAGCGGAAGATTTCTTTCACACCTGAGAATAAACATGCTTTAAAGTGTCAACCAAAAGGTTGGTGAGTTCATTAGTTTAACATAAATAATCATTTCATAATTTTAATAGACCACAAAATTTCATATTTCCATTTCTCATAAACATACGTCCCATTCATAGAGACAAAAATATCATTCATATGGATTGAACACCTGTAACCGACATTCACAATATGCATATAAGAATATCCCCATCATTCCGGGAACCTCCTTCGGACATGATATAAATTTCGAAGTACTAAAGCATCCGGTACTTTGGATGGGGCTTGTTAGGCCCGATAGATCTTCTTTAGAGTTCGCGTCAATTAGGGTGTCTGTTCCCTAATTCTTAGATTACCAGACTTAATAAAAAGGGGCATATTCGATTTCGATCATTCAACCATATAATGTAGTTTCGATTACTTGTGTCTATTTCGTAAAACATTTATAAAAGGGCATGTATTCTCAGTCCCAAAAATATATATTGCAAAAGCATTTAAAAGGGGAGTAATGAAACTCACCTAATGTATTTTGTAGTAAAAATACATATAACAATACTGAACAATTGAACAATGCAGGGTTGGCCTCAGATTCACGAACCTATATCATTCATATATATATTAACACACGTAATTGTAATCGAATAATTATATATATATATATATATATATATATATATATATATATATATATATATATATATATATATATATATATATATATATATATATATATATATATATATATATATATATATATATATATATATATTTAGTTGTGATGTAATTTTTATATTACTAATTTAGCTACTTCATTATTTATTCGTTTTATATATGAAAATATTTATATATTTAATATATGGGCATTAGATATATTTTTATATAATTAATCTCTTATTTACAAAGTACCAACTATAATAGTACCAAAATAAGTATAATGATAATAAAATAATTTTAATAGTACTAGTAAAAATAATGATGGTATTAATAGTTGTTTTAACAAAATGATAGATTAAAAGTAATGATACTTTTATTAATAGTTATGTTAATCTTTAATAATATAATATCGGTTATGATAATTATATTATTGAAAATGATAATATTAATAATAATACTTGTGTCAATCCTAATAATACTAATATTTATAACATAATACCAATGATAAAATTAATAATATTACTTTCTAATAATACTAGTAACAATAATAATATTAGTAATAACAATAATGATAGTAATTATAATTGAAATTTTAATTAGGTTAATAATAACAAAAGGTAACCCTTATTAGTAATAATAATGATAATAACTACAATACTACTCCTAATAACAATAGCTAATAATAATAATAATAATAATAATAATAATAATAATAATAATAATAATAATAATAATAATAATAATAATAATAATAATAATAATAATAATAATAATAATAATAATAATAATAATAATAAAAGAGAACTACCTCTAGAAGCTCAAAAAAAATATATATATAATCTGCCCAAGCCGGGACTCGAACCCGCGACCTCTCGGAAACCCAAATACCTCCCAAACCATCCAAGCCGTAACACTTTTCTGATTAATTCTATATCTAAAATATATTAAATCCTAACTTTCTGTGTTCCTCTCCTCCTCCTTCGTTTTCATAGAAGCATTCACTCAGAGACAGAAATATTTTACCATAACAACAATAAGGCATTTAATTAATTTTAGAATTCATAAGTAAAAAGAATGAATTAATTTAAAAGACTGGATTATTTGCAAACGAAAAAAAAAATAAAAAAAATAAAGAAACAGGCTACTGTGTCGCGAAGGGTTTTTTTAAAAAAAAAATTCTTTGATTTTGCAAACTATAACGTTTTAGAGTATGATTCCAACATGAAATATTTTACTAATCGTATTTAAAAAGTATTGGAATCGTCAATTGAATTCAAAACTCAAACACGAACATGGATTTCTCCAAGAACATTTCAGTTGACTATATTTATAATAAACTTTGACTCGTGAATTACAACTCAATAAGAAGAATTAGAACCTGAGATTTTGAAGAAAGTTTAAGAATAAGATTCTTAATAAAACTGCATTTATAGATTTTGAGATGGGATTCAAAATTGAATTATGGTCGAAATTGTTCAAGAACAGATATGTCGAGCTTGTATCTCAATTTTTCTGTAAAAAAATTAATTAAATAAAATATATGAAATTGATAATTGAGAGTGCATACGTGATGTTAACTGAATGTGATAATAATTCAGTGTAATTCTTTGTTTTAAAGCAAGAATTGTCAACACCAAAAAAATTCGATCAGTACTATCAATAAATAAAAAAATAAAAGCTGCAATTTGATGTAACTTGATCCTTTGTTTGTATATTGATCTGAGATTGACATCTAACAAACTAGGGACAGAGACAAGGTTTATCTACAGGATGAGAAAGACATCAAACTGATTTCACACAAGTATTTTTTATTTATATATATATTTATATATAATATATAATTGATATTCATAATTATTAAATACAATTATCTAAATAATAATAATAATAATACTTTTAATATCCTTAGGAAAATTCATAATATTAATAAAAGATACTATAAATATTAATAATGATGAAGATAATAAAGGTCATGAAAATGATAAAAATAATAATAATAATAATTATATAAAAAATATAATAATGAATTTTAATGATAATAATATTAACAACTTATATGTATCAAATTTACATCTCTATATTATATATTGGAAGTAATAACATTAATGTTATTCTTATTACTAGTGTTAATAATAATAATAATGGAAGTGAGGTTACTAATATAACCTTAATATTTTAACTTGTGCTTAAGTATTATATAATAACCTTCTTAATACTGATATTAATAGTAATGGTTACAATAATAATAATAATAATAATAATAATATCATAATCACTAGATCTTAACTTGTATTTACTTTTAATATATTCATATTATGATTTATTAATTATGTAATTTTTAACATGTATTTTATATTTAATATATATACATTTTATGTATTTTACCATATACATGTAATATTAATTATACATATAAGTCATATTATAATTATTTCAATAACAACTTAATTACTCTATATATTATTTTATATTTTAATTCAAATGATTAAAGTATACTTTATTAATTTTTAAAATATTATAAATATTCTTATATTTATATTTATATATATATATATATATATATATATATATATATATATATATATATATATATATATATATATATATATATATATATATATATATATATATATATATATTTACATCCGCTTGTTTGTGAATCGTCGGGAATAGTCAAAGGTCAAATGTATACATGAACACGGTTCAATGTTTTTGAGACTTCACAGTACAACTTTGCTTATCGTGTCGATTATAGATTAATATGAAGTTTAAATTTGGTCGGAAATTCCCGGGTCATCACAGTACCTACCCGGTAAAGAAATTTCGTCCCGAAATTTGAGTTAGGTCGTCATGGTTAACGATAATAATGTTTTCATGATGGATACAAGTTGGTATATAGAGTTTTATCATCATAGAGTAATATGGATAAAACAATTCGATTATTAGAAGAGCATGAATGAAGCGATCACAAAATAATAATGAAATGAGAAAGATTAGTTTCCTCATATTTTTGACTAGTCATGGTTGAATTTAGAAAATAAAGTTCGTCTTAACTTTTGACGTCATCTTGGTTGAATTCCGGAATTCAAGGGATTTTAAGAAAATTTTCGAAATCTAAAAGATTTGATACTTCGGCGAATAAGGGAATTAGGATCTCTATATTTAAATATGGTGATCTGCCTCGATTACTCTGTCTGATATTTCCATTATAAATTTATCTTTTCCGTTCCATTAGTTTCCACCACTTCTATACTTTCTTTCTCAGTTCATATATCCAAAAGATTATAATAATGCTTAATCCGGTTCTAATCCTTGTTCTTATTCTGACTATCGCAATGATCTGTAACAACCCTCACTTTTTGACTTCTAAATTACTGAATTAACCCTAGGGTTATATGTCTGACTATATGTATTAAGGGTTGTTATATACAATTAAATATTGACCGAATAGTAATTTTTAGTCAACAATGTACGCTTAAATAAATAATATATTATTAATTTATATAATTTGACATAATTTAACTAAGTATATAAACTTTGTATCACTTTTATTATTTAGTTAATGTATTATATATTTAACTATATAATAAATCCAATTATATATAAATGTAATAATATTTACAAACTTACTAAAACTATAGTTTAATAATTAAAATCATAATTATTATTAAAAATACAAAATACCGAATTATTTATTATTTTTATGCAAAATTTGTATTTATTAATTAAATAAAACAAAAATAAAAAAATAAAAATAAAATATTATTGACAAATATTCTTGGAAAAGCATTAAATCAATTTTTTTATTTATATAAAAAAATCCTTAAAATAAATTAAAAAATAAATAAATAAATAAATTACTTTTTAATTAAAAATTGTAATGGAAAAACTACTTTTATTATTTTATTTTGTGCATTATCCCATGACCTAACATTTAATATTTTTTAATTTTAAAATCCCATTAAGAATTAAAATATTTCTTTTTATTTTAATTATTTTATTCTTTTTACCTAATTTTTTCAAGTATAAATACCCCTCATTTCTCATTCAAACTCACACCAAAATTTCTCTCATTCTCTCTTTGAAGAATTACTACTAGTAAGTATTCTTTTCTTACTTTTTATTTTTTTTTACTTTTTACTTTTTACTTTTTACTTTTTACTTTTTACTTCGGTTATTATTTTTACCGAAACATTTAAATAATGTTATAAATTATATGCAATTAAAAATAAAATAAATAACATGTATACACTATTACTATTACTAGCACCTATAACCTACTACTTATATTGTAACATAAAAACATTTTGGGATATGTATTAGAGATGTATAGATCTTCGAACTTTCTTGACGAATGGTTTCTATGAGATTCTAGGCAGAGGGTTTGGATTTCCGATTTAAAGGGTCCTATGGCTCAAGCCCCTAGATCTAAATTAGCCATTCGAAGGGAAAGGGGTGATTGGAAGCTTATCTAATACGACAAGTATCCTAAAATGGAAAACACTGATAAAAGTAGAAACTCTCTAGTCATAGAAACTTAGTAAAATAAGAAACTTTCTAAAAATGGAAACTTTATAAAAATAGTAACTTACTAGGAATAGAAACTTAGTAAAACAAACTTTACTTAAACACATACTTAAACTTAAACATGGGCAAAACACTTAACTACTCTTAAATGTCAATAGGTTGACTTTCCTGCTCACTCGTTCAACTCTTTATTCCGAGGAATAATACTCTCTCTACTTACTAAGGTAAATTCATAGTCCCTCTTTAATTGCTAGCAAACTTACTTACTTTTACTTGGGGTGAGACACATGCTGTTTTTACTTTTTACACTTTAGACACAAGTACCAAACTATTAAACTATGCTATACCCGGCTATGTCCGACTAAGTCCCTACAGTGATATTTTTAATTGTTGCGGCATGCTTAATTATTGGGGGTAGGCCTATCGGGAGTAACGTCCCCGATACATTTGACCAAGTAATTGTATTACTTAATAATGAAATTAAACCGACAAGGACAGACACAACTTGTCATGGGGCAAACTTGAACGTTTAGTCTAAATATCACGCATTGGCATAACTTTTTGATCCTGCGGGAGATCAACTTTACAAACTAAATCTTGTGGTCTAAAACAACGACAAACTTTTTGATAAACCTATGAACTTCACTCAACCTTTTTGGTTGACACTTTAGCATGTTTTGTCTCAGGTGCTGTTTGATTCAAGCTCTTATACTTACTGCTTATGTGATGCTACTTGGACATAGGATCAAGAGATATCGCATTTATTACTTCTGCATGTGAACATTTACGATATTGTTATTCCTGTCATTGTAACGACATTTCATTTTCTGCTGCGTACTCATTAAAGTTAAATTCATCATTTAGTATTGTTCTCGTTTATTATAATATGTTGGTATGTTTTGATAATAGTGACGTTCCTTCCAGACCCTATTTGGAGGATGTTACAGATTGGTATCAAAGCATAACCAGGCTGTTATAGAAAACCAGGATTACATTTTTATATGTGCCTTACTTGTTAGCTAGGGTGCCTTAGCAATCTAGGAAACTATAACCTTTCCTGCCTTAGAATTAAAGCACTTTGGATTGCCCCATAATCTTAACGATTATGCTTTAATAAACTTGACTTAAAGATTCTAATCAATATATCCTTCCTAATGTTAGGATGTCTAATTATCATCAAACGACCAAAATAAATCTTTTCAAGCCAACCGAAAAAGATACTGAAAGGTCTTCCACAGAAAGACCAGTCCAAAGTCCACCTTATGGCTTTGGTGGTCCTCCCTCACCAAATTATAGCCCAAATACTACTCTAAAGTTACATGGGTCTCCTGAATACTATCCAACCTCGAGGAATAAAGACAAGAGGAAATGTCTTGAAGAAACTGGGCCGTCAAAGAAAAGATCCCGATCTCCTTCCTACGATGAAGTTGATGCCAAGTACGAGCTCATGAATCTGCGAAAAACTACCGATGACCTTATTCACCATATTGCAAGGATCGATGCTAAAATGAAGGAAAAATACCTAGCGATCAAGAAGCTCATGGAGGAAAATGCTGAGCTAAAGAAAGAGATTATATACATACATTTGTTTTATCCTATGACAGATGTGGACTTTGGTTTGCACCCTTACAAGAAATGCCCGATGGGGGAAGCAATCTCTTTTCTACCTAAGAGAAGATGTTGACTTTAGATTGAAGATGGAGAAAAATCGAGTGAATAATCAACTTTCTATGAGGGACCACAAGTACCATGTAATCAACAATGGTGTT
Source organism: Rutidosis leptorrhynchoides (assembly GCF_046630445.1). Taxonomy (NCBI): domain Eukaryota; kingdom Viridiplantae; phylum Streptophyta; class Magnoliopsida; order Asterales; family Asteraceae; genus Rutidosis; species Rutidosis leptorrhynchoides. Next base: position 295,673,410 of record NC_092336.1, read on the forward strand.
TCTAATCTTTATGATAATCTCGAATTCCTGCATGAGAAACAAAAGGCGAAGAATGAGAAAGTTGAGAAGTTTATGAAGAAGGTTGAGGACGAGAATAAGAGATATGAAGACTACTTCAATCTTAATATTTCCTAATTTATTTTTCCAAATTTCTTATCTATGTAAAGGCTATGCCTTAAACTATTTCTATTTCCGAATCGTGTAATAAAGGCTTGTTTAATGCCTCGTTCTTAATAATATAAAGTGTTTTGTTCATATCATATTCATCTTTATCCCGCTTAAAAAGTCTTCAAACTTATGACCTATCAGATTTATCAAACTTCTATACACCCTTATGTAGTGGAGAATCATGGTTCGTCCAACTGCACCAACTCTTACCACGATGTCTCATAACTTTCTCGTTGACCATGTCCATTTCATAACTTTCACAACTTCCATAACTTTCAAAGGTATGAAAGTTGACCAAGTCTATAAAGACTGCAACTTAAAACTAGCCAACCATGACTCGACAAGTTCGTAACTATTTTCATGGATGACGTTTTGATCTGCTCCAAGAGTGAGAAAGAACATGAGCAACATTTGCAAATTCATTCTTAAGAAGAAGAACAACTCTACGCAAACTTTTCCAAGTGCAAGTTTTGGCTTAAAATCGACATGTTGTCGATCCAGCTAAGATTACTGCTATCCTTAATACACTATATTAGAAATCATCATTTATCATATCCTGACCTTATGGAGTGACCTTGGAATGAAAATATGAATTAGTGAAATATAATGACGGTGGCCAACGTGATTATATTACGGTAATTCATAGAAAAATTCCAATATCATGACGTATGGAATAGAAAGTGATTCAAAGAAAACTCTCAAGCTATCTGTTCAAAAACCTAAATGCAAGAAGAAAAAAGATCATCTTGATATTAGTAGATACCAAAGACTGCGAAGTATATTCGTCAATTTTTGGGACTTTCCGGTTACTATCGGAGATTCATAAAAGATTTTTCCCTTCTTGCCAAACATCTTACGAAACTAACTCAAAAAGGGAAGAAGTTTGAGTGGTCCGAAGAACAGGAATCTGCTTTCAAGATTCTGAAAGAGAAGTTGACCACAGCCCCGATTCTATCTTTACCTGAAGGTACTGATGATTTTGTTGTTTACTGTGATGCCTCAAAGCAAGGCTTTGGTTGTGTTTTAATGCAACGTGAAAAGGTTATTGACTACGCATCTAGACAGTTGAAGAAACACGAGGAGAACTATACCACACACGACCTTGAGTTAGGTGCCGTGGTATTTGCATTAAAGATATGGAGACATTATCTATATGGTACCCAGTTTACGGTGTACACTGACCATAAAAGTCTTCGACACATCTTTGATCAAAAACAGCTGAATATGAGGCAAAGCTGATGGCTCGAGTTATTGAACGATTATGATTGTAAGATGGAATATCATCCTGGCAAGGCAAACGTAGTTGCCGATGCCCTCAGTCGAAAAGACGATGTTAAACGTGTTCGTGCCTTAAACCTGAAAAAAAATCAAATCAAATCTTATATCACGAATCTGCAAAGCTCAAATGGAAGCTATTAAACCAACACTCATCGAAGGTGAAGGACCTATTGGTTTCGAGAACCAACTCCAAGTGAAAGCTAATGGTACACGGTACTTTGACAACAGAATTTGGGTTCCTCGCTTCGGTAATCTCCGTGAACTAGTCTTGGATGAAGCGCATAAGACTAGGTATTCTATTCATCCGAGTTCCAGTAAGATGTACCACGATGTGAAGGAATTCTACTGGTGGCCTAATATGAAAGCCGACATTGCTACTTATGTTAGTAAGTGTCTCACTTGTTTGAAAGTCAAGGCTGAACATCAAAAGCCTTCTGGTCTGTTGACACAACCCGATATTCCGGAGTGGAAGTGGGAATGTATCGCTATGGACTTTATTACTAAATTGCCCAAGACTTCTAGTGGCAATGATACTATAGGGTCATAGTAGATCGTCTTACTAAATCTGCTCATTTCTTACCGATCAAGGAGACCGACAAGATGGAGAGATTGTCACAACTGTATATCAAAGAAATTGTCTCTCGTCATGGTGTTCCTATATCAATCATATCCGATCGCGACAGTAGATTCACTTCCAGATTCTGGAAATCCTTACAATCTGCTCTTGGAACTCAACTCGACATGAGTACTGCTTATCATCCCCAAACCGATGGTCAAAGTGAACGAACCATTCAAACATTGGAAGATATTTGTGTTATCGACTTCGGCAAAGGCTGGGATAGACATTTTCCTTTGGTTAAATTCTCTTACAAAAATAGTTACCACTCAAGTATTAAGGCTACACCTTTTGAGGCCTTATACGGACGAAAATGTAGATCCTCACTGTGCTGGGATGAATTAGAGGACAGACAGTTAACTGGTCCTGAAATCATACACGAGACAACCGAAAAGATAATTCAGATTAAGAAACGAATAGAAACTGCCCGCAGCCGACAGAAGAGGTATGCTAATAAAGGTCGGAAAGATTTGGAATTCCAAGTTGGTGACAAAGTCATGTTGAAAGTATCCCCTTGGAAAGGCGTCGTTCGTTTTGGTAAACGAAGCAAACTAAGTCCGCGTTTTGTTGGACCCTTCAAGATTACTGAAAGGATCAGAACCATGGCTTATTGATTAGAATTACCTGCTGAACTTAGCAGCGTACACGACATATTTCATGTCTCGAATCTTAAAAAGTGTCTCACTGATGACACTCTCGTTATTCCTTTGGATGACATTCGCATTGATGATAAAATGCACTTCATAGAGGAACCCGTAGAAGTCATGGACCGATCTGCTAAACGCTTAAAACAAAGCACCATACCTATTGTTAAGATCCGTTGGAATTCACGACGTGGCCCCGAGTATACCTGGGAACATGAAGACCAAATAAAACAGAAATATCCCCATCTCTTCTCAACCGCTGATGCATCCGAGAAGTCTACCTAAAACTTCAGGACGAAGTTTTTATTAACGGGGAGGTACTGTAACAACCCTCACTTTTCGACTTCTAAATTACTGAATTAACCCTAGGGTTATATGTCTGACTATATGTATTAAGGGTTGTTATATACAATTAAATATTGACCGAATAGTAATTTTTAGTCAACAATGTACGCTTAAATAAATAATATATTATTAATTTATATAATTTGACATAATTTAACTAAGTATATAAACTTTGTATCACTTTTATTATTTAGTTAATGTATTATATATTTAACTATATAATAAATCCAATTATATATAAATGTAATAATATTTACAAACTTACTAAAACTATAGTTTAATAATTAAAATCATAATTATTATTAAAAATACAAAATACCGAATTATTTATTATTTTTATGCAAAATTTGTATTTATTAATTAAATAAAACAAAAATAAAAAAAATAAAAATAAAATATTATTGACAAATATTCTTGGAAAAGCATTAAATCAATTTGTTTATTTATATAAAAAAATCCTTAAAATAAATGAAAATAAATAAATAAATAAATAAATTACTTTTTAATTAAAAATTGTAATGGAAAAACTACTTTTATTATTTAATTTTGTGCATTATCCCATGACGTAACATTTAATATTTTTTAATTTTAAAATCCCATTAAGAATTAAAATATTTCTTTTTATTTTAATTATTTTATTCTTTTTACCTAATTTTTTCAAGTATAAATACCCCTCATTTCTCATTCAAACTCACACCAAAATTTCTCTCATTATTCCCTCTTTGAAGAATTACTACTAGTAAGTATTCTTTTCTTACTTTTTATTTTTTTTACTTTTTACTTTTTACTTTTTACTTTTTACTTCGTTTATTATTTTTACCGAAACATGTAAATAATGTTATAAATTATATGCAATTAAAAATAAAATAAATAACATGTATACACTATTACTATTACTAGCACCTATAACCTACTACTTATATTGTAACATAAAAACATTTTGGGATATGTATTAGAGATGTATAGATCTTCGAACTTTCTTGACGAATGGTTTCTATGAGATTCTAGGCAGAGGGTTTGGATTTCCGATTTAAAGGGTCCTATGGCTCAAGCCCCTAGATCTAAATTAGCCATTCGAAGGGAAAGGGGTGATTGGAAGCTTATCTAATACGACAAGTATCCTAAAATGGAAAACACTGATAAAAGTAGAAACTCTCTAGTCATAGAAACTTAGTAAAATAAGAAACTTTCTAAAAATGGAAACTTTATAAAAATAGTAACTTACTAGGTATAGAAACTTAGTAAAAAAAACTATACTTAAACACATACTTAAACTTAAATATGGGCAAAACACTTAACTACTCTTAAATGTCAATAGGTTGACTTTCCTGCTCACTCGTTCAACTCTTTATTCCGAGGAATAACACTCTCTCTACTTACTAAGGTGAATTCATAGCCCCTCTTTAATTGCTAGCAAACTTACTTACTTTTACTTGGGGTGAGACACATGCTGTTTTTACTTTTTACACTTTAGACACAAGTACCAAACTGTTAAACTATGCTATACCCGGCTATGTCCGACTAAGTCCCTACAGTAATATTTTTAATTGCTGCGGCATGCTTAATTATTGGGGGTAGGCCTATCGGGAGTAATGTCCCCGATACATTTGACCAAGTCATTGTATTACTTAATAATGAAATTAAACCGACAAGGACAGACACAACTTGTCATGGGGCAAACTTGAACGTTTAGTCTAAATATCACGCATTGGCATAACTTTTTGATCCTGCGGGAGATCAACTTTACAAACTAAATCTTGTGGTCTAAAACAACGACAAACTTTTTGATAAACCTATGAACTTCACTCAACCTTTTTGGTTGACAATTTAGCATGTTTTGTCTCAGGTGCTGTTTGATTCAAGCTCTTATACTTACTGCTTATGTGATGCTACTTGGACATAGGATCAAGAGATATCGCATTTATTACTTCTGCATGTGAACATTTACGATATTGTTATTCCTGTCATTGTAACGACATTTCATTTTCCGCTTCGTACTTATTAAAGTTAAATTCATGATTTAGTATTGTTCTCGTTTATTATAATATGTTGGTATGTTTTGATAATAGTGACGTTCCTTCCAGACCCTATTGGGAGGATGTTACATGATCGTTCTTCTTTTCTAACTCCCACGGGAAGAATCTGTTTATTCCTACTATGCTCTAGGGATTATTGTATTTATAATCCTCCCGTATCTTTATATTGCTATACGCACTGATATCCACAGTTTGTAATTTCGGTGTTGTCATTGGGCTTTATATTTTCTCTTATACTTCAAAGTCCTTGCTTCTATTTTTCTATAATCATTGTCATCCCCAGTTAATATTCCTCCTATTTTTTGCGATTTATACTCTAATTTCTATTTCGGAGCTTTATCCCTTCGTTTCTTCTTCTTGCGATTGGGCATCTCTTGTAATGGTCCAGAATTCGCAGATATAAATTTCAGAATGAACATCGTTAATGTCCTAAGAAAGAAACGGTCATAGCACAATTTGACTTGTCAAATTACCAGAATTCAAGGAAAGATAGGACTATCAAGAAAAATATGTTCTTGATTTGTTTATAGGTTAGACAGAACGTAAGAGTCGTGTAACATAGCACATGATGACGTTGTAATCTGTGAATCATCACATTCCATTTAGAAACTCAGCATGACTTACTGCAACATAATCACGTTGATCAAGTGTCATTATATTATACTAATTCATGCATCAATTTCCAACACTACTTCAATAACATTCATATTTTAAATTCGAATTTTAAAGAATTTAGAAACTAAAGTAGTTTCCTTTATGATGTAATATAGATAGCACGAAGAGATAAATAATTTCGGACGAGAATATTTATGAAAATATCTTCAGAAATATTTAGGATAATTATAATGAAAGATACGATGATATCTTGGAATTTCTAATATCGAAGGATGATAGAGAAGATTTATCCGTAAGGGTTTAGATTCAGAAACAAGGCGTTCGCTAAAGATTTCATCAGATACAGAATCATCAGGATTTTTTTTTTTTAATGTACAAGTTTAGTCCTTGTGATTTGTTCAGAGTCTCCTTCATGGTTAGCTCAATCTGTTTTCCAGTTCCAACTTTTCTGAGCTTTTCCAACATACTATTCTTTATCATCAAATTCCGATGGTTAAGGTCGTTTACGGTTGTCTACGGTTTTTGCTGCTTCATTCAGCTTTTTCAACATTCAGAGTATTGATTTGTAGACTGAGTGCTTTTCAGGATTTCAGATGAAAGATCATAATTGTAAGAGATGAATGTTATACATAATACTGTTGATGTAGATATGCTGTGAGTTTTCAAAGTACTGATTGCTGATTCCCAGTAATTGGTATGTCAGTTCTCGTTACAAAATGCGGATGAGTACATGATGAGACTTCAATAGATAAATATAGTGATTTGTCGGAGAGATTTAAACCAAGGAGCAACGAGGTTGCTGGTACGTCTGCTGGTAATATGATGGAATATAAAAGGTTCCCCGGTAACAATAAAAGAGCACGCATATATATATATCAAAGTTATAATAAGGTTAATCCAAATGAAAAGTCGAAGTTGACTTGTTGGAGCTGTGACAAAATTTGCTAATTTGAAAAGGGATTGCAAAGTTATTTTCGGTAATAATAACGCCAATGGAGCTAGCACAAATACGTGTTACACGTTTACTCAGGTTCCTAGTGTTTTCAGATGCATAACTATATGCATATGTTCTTCCTTTCGTAGATGAAGTGCGGTTGGTTCATCCTCTCGATTGAGGTGTTTTCAAGAGTCATGAAAGGTTTTGAACGCAGATTGTAATCGTGAAGATACAAATGAGGTTTAGGATGAAATCAAGTGGCAAACTTGAAGAATTGTTTAGTTTCATATGTTATAATCAATATTTTAATTCATTTTAATTGTCCAATGTTGATAGTCCACAATTAGCAGTGTACAAATAATAATTCATATATAGTTTACTATATAATATTCAAATTAATTAATACGTATCGTGACCCGTGTACATGTCTCAGACTCGATCACAACTCAAACTATATATATTATTGTAGAATCAACCTCAACCCTGTATAGAGAACTCGATCATTACTGCATATAGAGTGTCTATGGTGATTCCAAATAATATATATAGATGCGTCGATATGATATGTCAAAACCTTGTATACGTGTCCCGATATTTAAAGTGCGTAAAAATAAATAACAGAAATTAAATGATGATAAATAAAGTGCGTAAAGTAAATAATAGAATTTAAATGACGATAAATAAAATTACGAGAATTAAAATTGCGATAAAATAAATTGCGATAAATAAAATGTAATCAGTTAGCTAGGAACAGTTAGCTAGGAACAGTTAGCGTGTATTCTTAACAAAATTTCTCATAGTTAATTTGTTTGTTTCTAACAAATTTTATTTCGTCAAATATTTTCTTCATTATGCCACTTGTTGGATTCTGATTGGTCAAAATCCAAATATGAAATTGAATGAATATGGTTATTCTGTGGTGAACGGATTCGTATATCTGTGGATGTAAGTAGGATAGTAAATGATCGTTGAATCAGATTCGAAGAATGTACAGTGTAACTTATTAATGTGAAATCTAAATATTCCTCGGGTATTACCTACCCGTTAAAATATTTTCGCCATTAACAGTTTGTACGAAATAATTTTAATTACAATCTTTATGAAAATATATACACATATATATTTTCTTCAGATGTAATCATGGATTTAAATATTAATCTCATTTGATTTACCGTTAGAACTAGAATACATAATCTCGAAAACATTAGAGATTACATAATCGCCATGAAGAAGGAAGATATATGATGTATAACGATTCGTAGAACGATGATTATACTCGAGGTACAGAATGAGATGTTGAGGCATGGATTGTTGAAACTTGGGTTGTTGGTGGTACTGGTGCCATTGGTGCTGAGGCTGGTGATGTTACTGGTGTTGGTGATACTACTGGTGCTTGCAAATTGTATACCGTGCTCTCTAAAGTTAATACTCGAGCTCGGAGTTCTCTAACTTCTTCTACTAACCCTGGTTAGTTATCAGTGTGAGGTAGAGGTCGGATATCTTTTCTAGTTTCGTTAATGGTAGTCTCAAGATGAAAAATTCTTGCAAAAAGGGTATACACGGTGTTGCGAACAGGTTCTCCGGTGAGCGGGTCGAGTACTCCAAGGTTAGGTGGTAGATTCGGTTCATGATATGGAGTACCTTCTTCCTTTCTCCATAGGGTGAGTATGTCGCGAACCCACCCCCATTTTATCCAGTAATCACGGTAGTTGATTGGTTGGTGTGCTTCTGTCACGCTGTCTTCGGAGTCAGAGAAACGTGGTCGATTCGTAGAGTCCATCTTACACGATCACAGAATTTTTTTTTTTTTTTTTTGATATGAAGAGTTTAGTGACAGCAATTGATAGTTGGATATATTCTCAATGCACAATATGCATAGATATATCAAGCAAGGTCTACAGGCAATGTCTACAGTAACAGATAAGCTAAGATATGAATTGTCAGATACGCTAAGATATGAATTTTGTCTATACACTATTCATGCAGTCAATGCAATAAAAAGTGTCTAGACTAAGGATAGTGAGCAGATAATTTTCTAAGGATGATAAGCAGATGATTTTCGACAAAAATGATAAGCAAAACTTTTGACATGCAGACACGGTCGAAGTCCAGACTCACTAATGCATCCTATCGACTATCAGTTAGACACACTAATGCAAGACCTTGTTCGCTAAGACCATCGCTCTGATACCAACTATAGAGACCCGTCCTAATCCATCCGGACGAAGTCCATATCGATTATAAATGATTCACAACAGTTGATTACATCGCGAGGTACTTGACCTCTATATGATACATTTTACAAACATTGCATTCGTTTTTGAAAAGATAATCTTTCATTACATTGAAAGTTGACAACATGCATACCATTTGGTAATATATCTTACTATAATTGACTTAATAATAATCTTGATGAACTCAACGACTCGAATGCAACGTCTTTTGAAATATGTCATGAATGACTCCAAGTAATATCTCTAAGATGAGTAAATGCACAGCGGAAGATTTCTTTCACACCTGAAAATAAACATGCTTTAAAGTGTCAACCAAAAGGTTGGTGAGTTCATTAGTTTAACATAAATAATCATTTCATAATTTTAATAGACCACAAGATTTCATATTTCCATTTCTCATAAACATACGTCCCATGCATAGAGACAAAAAAATCATTCATATGGATTGAACACCTGGTAACCAACATTCACAATATGCATATAAGAATATCCCCATCATTCCAGCATCCTCCTTCGGACATGATATAAATTTCGAAGTACTAAAGCATCTGGTACTTTGGATGGGGCTTGTTGGGCCCGATAGATCTATCTTTTGAGTTCGCATCAATTAGGGTGACTGTTCCCTAATTCTTAGAATACCAGACTTAATAAAAAGGGGCATATTCGATTTCGATCATTCAACCATATAATGTAGTTTCGATTACTTGTGTCTATTTCGTAAAACATTTATAAAAGCGCATGCATTCTCAGTCCCAAAAATATATATTGCAAAAGCATTTAAAAGGGGAGTAATGAAACTCACCTAATGTATTTGGTAGTAAAAATACATATAATAATACTGAACAATTGAACGATGCAGGGTTGGCCTCAGATTCACGAACCTATATCATTCATATATATATATTAACACACGTAATTGTAATCGAATAATTATATATATATATATATATATATATATATATATATATATATATATATATATATATATATATATATATATATATATATATATATATATATATATATATATATATTATTAGTTGTGATGTAATTTTTATATTACTAATTTAGCTACTTCATTATTTATTCGTTTTATATATGAAAATATTTATATATTTAATATATGGGCATTAGATATATTTTTATATAATTAATCGCTTATTTACAAAGTACCAATTATAATAGTACCAAAATAAGTATAATGATAATAAAATAATTTTAATAGTACTAGTAAAAATAATGATGGTATTAATAGTTGTTTTAACAAAATGATAGATTAAAAGTAATGATACTTTTATTAATAGTTATGTTAATCTTTAATAATATAATATCGGTTATGATAATTATATTATTGAAAATGATAATATTAATAATAATACTTGTGTCAATCCTAATAATACTAATATTTATAACATAATACCAATGATAAAATTAATAATATTACTTTCTAATAATACTAGTAACAATAATAATATTAGTAATAACAATAATAATAGTAATTATAATTGAAATTTTAATTAGGTTAATAATAACAAAAGGTAACCCTTATTAGTAATAATAATGATAATAACTACAATACTACTCCTAATAACAATAGCTAATAATAATAATAATAATAATAATAATAATAATAATAATAATAATAATAATAATAATAATAATAATAATAATAATAATAATAATAAAAGAAAAGAGAACTACCTCTAGAAGCTCAAAAAAAAATATATATATAATCTGCCCAAGCCGGGACTCAAACCCGCGACCTCTCGGAAACCCAAATACCTCCCAAACCATCCAAGTCGTAACACTTTTCTGATTAATTCTATATCTAAAATATATTAAATCCTAACTTTCTGTGTTCCTCTCCTCCTCCTTCGTTTTCATAGAAGCATTCACCCAGAGACAGAAATATTTTACCATAACAACAATAAGGCATTTAAATAATTTTAGAATTCATATGTAAACAGAATGAATTAATTTAAAAGACTAGATTATTTGTAAACGAAAAAAAATAAAAAAAATAAAGAAACAGGCTGCTGTGTCGCGAAGGGTTTTTAAAAAAAAAAATTCTTTGATTTTGCAAACTATAACGTTTTAGAGTATGATTCCAACATGAAATATTTTACTAATCGTATTTAAAAAGTATTGGAATCGTCAATTGAATTCAAAACTCAAACACGAACATGGATTTCTCCAAGAACATTTTGAAGAAACTTTGACTCGTGAATTACAACTCAATAAGAAGAATTGGAACCTGAGATTTTGAAGAAAGTTTAAGTATAAGATTCTTAATAATACTGCATTTATAGATTTTGAGATGGGATTCAAAATTGAATTATGGTCGAAATTGTTCAAGAACAGATATGTCGAGCTTGTATCTCAATTTTTCTGTAAAAAAATTAATTAAATAAAGTATATGAAATTGATAATTGAGAGTGCATATGTGATGTTAACTGAATGTGATAATAATTCAGTGTAATTCTTTGTTTTAAAGCAAGATTTGTCAACACCAAAAATATTCGATCAGTACTATCAATAAATAAAAAAATAAAAGCTGCAATTTGATGTAACTTGATCCTTTGTTTGTATATTGATCTGAGATTGACATCTAACAAACTAGGGACAGAGACAAGGTTTATCTACAGGATGAGAAAGACATCAAACTGATTTCACACAAGTATTTTTGATTTATATATATATATATATATATTTATATATAATATATAATTGATATTCATAATTATTAAATACAATTATCTAAATAATAATAATAATACTTTTAATATCCTTAGGAAAATTCATAATATTAATAAAAGATACTATAAATATTAATAATGATGAAGATAATAAAGGTCATGAAAATGATAAAAAAAAAATAATTATATAAAAAATATAATAATGAATTTTAATGATAATAATATTAACAACTTATATGTATCAAATTTACATCTCTATATTATATATTGGAAGTAATAACATTAATGTTATTCTTATTACTAGTGTTAATAATAATAATGAAAGTGAGGTTACTAATATAACCTGAATATTTTAACTTGTGCTTAAGCATTATATAATAACCTTCTTAATACTGATATTAATAGTAATGGTTACAATAATTATAATAATAATAATAATATCATAATCACTAGATCTTAACTTGTATTTACTTTTAATATATTCATATTATGATTTATTATTTATGTAATTTTTAACATGTCTTTTATATTTAATATATATACATTTTATGTATTTTACCATATACATGTAATATTAATTATACATATAAGTCATATTATAATTATTTCAATAACAACTTAATTATTCTATATATTATTTTATATTTTAATTCAAATGATTAAAGTATACTTTATTAATTTTTAAAATATTATAAATATTCTTATATATATATACATATATACATATTCTTATATATATATACATATATACATATACATATATATATATATCTATATATATATATATATATATATATATATATATATATATATATATATATATATATATATATATATATATTTACATCCGCTTGTTTGTGAATCGTCGGGAATAGTCAAAGGTCAAATGTATACATGAACACGGTTCAATGTTTTTGAGACTTCACAGTACAACTTTGCTTATCGTGTCGATTATAGATTAAGATGAAGTTTAAATTTGGTTGGAAATTCCCGGGTCATCACAACATGGGGACCTTGGCACAGTTCACATCCTACCCTGATAGCATGCATTTCCTTGGTTACTTTCTCAATTTTCCTTGCTTGATTTGCCATTTGAACTTTTAAAGAAGCAATTTCATCATTGCTTTCGACACTAGCAACAGTTGATGATCTAGAGAATTTTATCTCTTGATGCCAATTGTGAGAATGTGCTGCTATATCGGCAATGATTGTGTGAGCGTCTTCAGGTGTTTTCTTTATGATCGAACCTCCTGCTACAACATCTATATCCTTTCGAGTAGCCACATTGACTCCTTTATAGAATATTTGGACTTTTTGGAATGTATTCAACCCGTGTTGAGGACATACCCTAAGCATATTGTTGAATTGGGTCCAAGCTTCATAAAGAGTCTCATTAGGTTTTTGTTTGAAGTGATTTATATCACTTTGCAATTTTGCTGCTTTTGAAGCAGGGAAGAATTCTGACAAAAATTTGTCCATTATGTCATTCCAATCTTCAATATAACCCTCCGGTAATGAGTCTAGCCAATCTCTTGCATCATCCTTTAATGACCATGGAAATATTTTTAAACATGCGACTTCATCGGAGACATCTTTGATTTTGAAAAGCTTGCAAATGCTTACAAACTTACGAAGATGCTCGTTAGCATCCTCATTTGGGGCTCCAACGAATTGGCATGTATTAGTCACCATGTGAAGAAATTGACCTTTTATTTCAAAGCCGTCATTCATTGTAGGTTGAATAATTGCGTGACCTTGACCTGCTCTTGTCACCTTCATTAATGCTTCCATCGTTTGATTTGTAACAGCCATCTCTTCTTCTTCTTCTTCTTTAATAAATGGTTCTATGATTGGTTGAAAATCTGGTTCAGAGTTAGAAACCAATGAAAGTGATTCTAAATCCTCAGCGAGAGACTCTACTTCTTGAGCTCTTAAACGTTCGTGAAATTCTCTTTCGGGTTAAGGATATGGAGGAGTTAATTCAGTGTTTGAGGAACATAAATTCATGCATTAATTTCTATTATGAAATCATAACACCAAAAGCTTTTCTAATAATGAATTCCTACAAATGGATCGAATAACCTAAAGTCTATTAAAATATTTTAAACAAAATCGCTCCCCGGCAGCGGCGCCAAAAAGTTGATGCGTTGAAACAGTACCTTTATTTATAAACGGATTTGAGTTATTTTGTTACATGAATTGATTTATTGTATATGTGGTGTTTTAATGAATTCAGGTTGATTTCACACATATAGGCAACTAGTCCTATTTGCGTAGTTCAGTTTGTTGGTAAATCCGGTTCGTTCCACAGGGAGACAGTGTTTAATAGTTTTTTTTTTTAGTCTTTGAAGTTAAACTTATTTAAAGGGGGTTTTGGATTAGGAATTTATATTTAGCATAACATAATAATAATAAAATATAACTTATCTTTAATTTAATTGAACTACTTATTAATTAAAATTACAAGATTATATGATTTATAATTATTAAAGAAATGAACTTAAATGAAACTATACTAATGGTGATACAACAATTTTATTACTAAATGGTAATTAATAAAACAATAACTTGTAATAAAACTCAATGATTAGAATTTTGTTTTGAGAAATATAAATTTAATTAAATTAACTAAATAATAAGTTTTAAATGAATTATAGGAAATTATAATAATTAAACTAATTATAAATTAATTACTAAAAATTAATAATAAAAGATTTAAGTTAAAACTTGGAATTTAATAAAAATTCGTAATAGTACTGATATACTCCCTCCGTCCCACCACAAGTGTCTACTTACTTTTTGCACACAGTTTTAGAAAATTCCACTAACTTCATTCTCCACCAATCAGAAATCTTCTCTCTGCAGAATAACCTCTTCTCATTGGTTGAAATACAAAGTTGACACTTGAAATGGGACATCCCAAAATTAAAATGTGGACACTTGTGGTGGGACGGAGGGAGTAATACTTACGCGTTCTGTGTACATATATACGAGATACGCATATATTTTTAATGATACGTGGTTCGTGTGACATTATACGCGATCCGCGTATGTTATGTTGGATGTGACAAAACAGTTCGTATAAACTGAAGTTTATTAGAGTTATTATTTTAATTTTTAACTGAATAATAATACGTAAAAATTATAAATAATAATAATTTACAATATATAAATAGGAGTGTTTACTTAAATGTGTCACCTCTAGATCCATGGATTGTTTTAAATTTAAGCTCTATTAAAATGTTTAGTATAAAACTTTATATTTTTCTTTCGAATAAATAAAGTTTCAACTAGCTAAATTAAGTCTAATTTTCATTTGATTTTATTTAGATAGTTACTAGTCCCCAAGTATTTAAATTGAAACCCAACCCAGTTTTGACTTTCGCCAAAACCCAAATCATAACGGTTTCCCTTTTTACAATTTCACTATTATGTACCTAATGATATTACCCAAACCACCGAACTTTATTTCTAATTTAGTGTTAGTAAATTATTCATAAGTTCGTCTAAATCACTGTTAATGTTGAAGCCTAACTTATATAAATAAAAATAACTTTCGTTATTTGAATCTAATAAATTAAGTGACAAGGGTTAAATGTCCAAATACATAATAATGGTTCTTTTAATTAGGCTCAATATTAAAAATACTTAAGTTACATTTTAATTTTTACAAATGATAACAATCCATTTCACTAGGGGCTCTACATCTAAGCAAACACTAGGGAAATTTAGCTACTCATTATAATAAGAAAAACATAAAAATATAAATATACAAACATACTAATAATGATAAAAATTGATAATGATAATTTTAATAGGATAAACTTACTAAAATCTTCACTTTCATTTACTTCAAACGGTAGAAAAATTGCAATAATAACACCCTTTGCACTTGCACAATAATACCCTTAATCACGAACAATACACCCTTAATATTGAAACTATCCTAAAAATTGAACTTGGAGCTGAAAATAATACTAGTACAGAGTACTTTGATAAAATAAAAGACTAATATTTGTTTGGTATCTCCCCTATTTTCTCTGCGTATTTCTTAAAAATATGTGAGTGTGTATGTTGTATGGAATTTGGAGCTGTACACTCTGACTCTTGTACTGTCCATTGTACTCCGTATTATATCTATCTCTTCAAAGTAGTAGGTGAAGTGTATTACTCTGTAAAGCTGAAAAGATACTAAAGTTGTAATATTATACCCAAACAGCAACCATCCCATGTGAAATTGAATATGAATCTGGTCTTGACATTACGCTTTTCGCGTAAGGTGGTACACTGTCCGCGTAGGAGCAAAAACCTTACGCGTTTCACGTGGCTTCATACGCGATCCGCGTAAGTTTAAACAGAATTTTTCTTATTATTATTTTTTTTTATTTTTTCGTTTGTTCTTTGTCGATCCCGTGTTGACGTATATTGACTTGGAACTTTCATTTGAACTCTTTTTCTTCGATCATTTTGGACTTTCATTTGGATAAACGTTATCTCGATATATATTTGGTTAAAACCCGTCATTTATTATCATTTCTTCAAACTTCAAGCTCGCGTTTACTTTTGCCGTTTTTCTCGTGAATTATGCATTTGAATGTCTTCGTTTCGGTAAAAGCCGATGAAATATAAATGATATTGCGTCAAAATATATGTATGTTTAAAGCAGTATCAACGGTTCATGAGGTCCATGAACACTTCCGGTGCGTTCGTCAAACCAAACGACATCACTGTAAACTCATAATGTCCATAACTTGTTCTAAATGCTGTCTTCGGGACATCAGCTTCTTTGACTCTCAATTGATGATACCCGGATCTCAAATCAATCTTTTAATAACAACTAGATCCCTGCAGCTGATCAAATAAGTCATCAATCCTCGGTAGCGGATACCGATTCTTGATTGTCATCTTGTTCAATTCTCTGTAGTCGATACACAATCTCATCGACCCATCCTTCTTCTTAACAAACAGGACCGAAGCTCCCCAAGGTGAAGAACTCGGTCTTATAAATCCCTTGTCTAACAACTCTTGCAATTGACGAGACAACTCTTGAAGCTCTGGGGGTTCGAGTCTGTACGGTGCGCGAGCCACCGGTGCCGCTCCTGGCACTAAGTCTATCTAAAACTCAATTTCTTGATGCGGTGGGAGACTAGGTAATTCCTCCGAAAAAACTTCAAGAAATTCCTTAACTATAGGAACATATTCGGGTCTCCTTTATTCTTGTACAATTTGGCTTACATGAGCCAAGAACGCAATACATCCCTTTCTCACATACTTCTGGACTTTCAAGCAGTTAATGAGATGTAATTGCGAGCCATTCTTTTCACCATAAATCATCATAGGTTCACCGTCAGCAATAGGAATACAAATAGCCTTTTGGTCACAGACCACCTCGGCTTTGTTATCAACTAACCAGTCCATTCCAACCACGAGGTCAAAACTTCCCAGTTTAATAGGTATCACACCAATGCTAAAAGGCTTACCCTCTAACATCAAGGTACAATCACGATAAATCTGATCAGCTCTCATCAAGTTACCATTTCCTAGTTCTATGGAATACACGTTATCTAAGGAAGAAACATGATTCTTAACATGGTGACAAATATCCTTAGATATAAAACTTCTATCTGCGCCAGTATCAAACAAAATGTAAATATTAAGATAGCTGGGCGAAAAATGTACCTTTAACTGAGTTAATGCCATTGCATGTCCCACCGGGGTGATGGGTGGTTGCAGTTCCCTGAGTGGATTTATCTTTCCTCTTTATCGGGCAGTCCTTCGGTAATGGCCTGCTTCGTCACACATAAAACACCTATTCTTATTGGTGTTGACCTTACAATCTAGGGCCAGGTGACCCTTCTTTTGACACTTGATGCAAACCAGCATTTTGCATCCCCTACGGTGGTGCTTTCTACATTTTCCACACAATGGTAATTTTCCCTTGTAATTCCTGTTGGATGAAGATCCTTTCTCGAAGTTACGGGGCATCTCTTGCTTCTCACCTCTGTTCAGTGCGAGACTTCCAACATAATTCTCACATCGTTTCTTTTCCCATTAACTTCATTTCCTGTAACAGGCATCTCTTTTCCTTCCAACCGGCTAACTTGCTTCATCCTGTTAATTGCCATGTTGATGACTCTGAGTATTGTCTTTGGTTGATGGGAAAGGACAAAACCAAACACTTCCATCGGCAATCCCAACATGTACCTCTCGATTGCTCTTTCCGCTGATGAGACCAAATGTGGGCAAAGCAACGATAGCTCCCAGAATCGGTTAGTGTAACTAGCAATGTCTGTTCCAATGACCCTTAAGTTCAGAAGTTCATTTTCCCACCTTATTCGCTCTCGTCTGGGACAATATTTCTCAATCGTGCAATCAAAACCTGCAGCTATAAGAGCTTATGTCACACGTTAGTTAACGAGTTCTTCATCTTGAGCCTCGTGCATTTCTGAAGTAAACATGGTCTCCTTCTACACAAATGATACATCGAAGTAAGATCAATGAAAAATAGAGTTATTAAAAATATACTAGCAACGAGAGTTGAAGACTAGTAAATAATAATAGTACGAAAAGATTTGTTAGTTCTGAGAAGTAGTGTAAGTAGTGATAGTAGTGATAGTAGTGTTAGTAGTAACACTAGTGGTAGTAGTAGTGGTACTAGTGTTATGTTGTGATAGTAGTGGTAGTAGCACTAAGTAGTAACATTAA
Source organism: Rutidosis leptorrhynchoides (assembly GCF_046630445.1). Classification (NCBI taxonomy): domain Eukaryota; kingdom Viridiplantae; phylum Streptophyta; class Magnoliopsida; order Asterales; family Asteraceae; genus Rutidosis; species Rutidosis leptorrhynchoides. The sequence goes on from NC_092336.1 coordinate 295,691,684, forward strand.
TGGCAATAGTAGTAGTATAACATAACACAAGTATTATGATCATACAAAGTTACTAAATATAGAATATTACCGCATGCAATAAAAGATAATAGTTACTAATAGCATAAACCACCATTATTATAAATAAAATCCGAAAGTGATAAACCAAATTCCAAAGTAGTAAACCAAACAATAAACATAATGTACTAGTAGCCCGGTTTATAACACCCGGTAAGTCTTATATAATCAATTAAAGAAAGTTTGGCTGATGAAAAAGGAAAAGAAGCTCATGGTCAACGACCCTTCACTTCCTCTTCTGTTGGGTATGGGAGGCAGGTCCATCATTCCTCGGCCTATTACGTTCTGCCTCCAACGCAGCAACCCTAGCAGTCAAGGCTGCTATCAATCCCGCCATCTCAACGAACCTCACTTCAGCCTCGTGCGTATAAGTATTTATAACTGTGACCCTTTCGTCCAACCTATTAAGATCATCGGGGTGCGGATATGTCCTAGCAATATCGCTCAAAGCGTTAACACGATCAACAATATCCCTGTTACGGTTAGTATGAACCAAATCCAATGCATAAAGGTTTACGGGATGGTTAGGTATCTGATGCGGAGCAGGTGCTGGTGCTGGTGCTGGGGCAGGAGCATTTACCTCAGCCACACTGGAGTCGCTGCCACTGTTTCTTAAATCCTGTGACATCTAACTCATAGTACAAGAACACAAACAAACAGATTAGCCAAGTAAATAATGTTAGTCATAAAGTACTCATGTAATGACTAAGTCCCGGTTGTAGTCTAGACTCATCAAGGTGTCCTAATGACCAAATCAGACACACTAATGCAAGTCCTAGTTTCCCTACGAACCGTTACCTCTGATACCAACTATAACACCCCGCCAAATTACCATCTGATAGCACGTTAATCCAGGTCCCACAGTTAACAGTTACGCCCTCTATATGAGACGTTTAAAGCAATCGCATTTAATTTTATTAAAAATTAACTTTCAAAAGCACAAGTCAATAATCCCAAAATAGAAACACTGTTGTGATCGTAATCACAAGCCAACAATATTTAAACAGTATAAAAGTTTTAAATGCGAAAGTAAATAATGTTCTTTAAAATCAAATGCTGACTCCACGGCCAGTCATGCAGCAAACACAGCGGAAGCATACCTCTTAAGGACCTGAAAATAACAACACACAAAAACAGGTCAACAAATAATGTTGGTGAATCGACAGGTTTAAAAGTATAACAGTATCTGAAAAGCAGTTATCAGAAAAATAGTTTAATTTCCTTGACCACGAGATTTTACAAGTACAACACAAAGTCGTAAAACGTTTGCATAATATGAGCACCTGAATACTAGCAATGACCCGAGTATAGAAGCCACTATACCCGCCTTTACCTCCTAGAATGTTATACACTTGTTCAAATGTATTTAATATTCAAAGTAAATGCACCACAGTTTTTATAGTGGATGAGTTTGTCAACATAACGGATCCATCCATCTAAATTGTGCTTACACCGATGGTATTAAAAGTATTCAAGCTAGAGGCTTTTTGAAAAAACTCAATATGCATATATAGTACTCATGTCAATACACAAGCATTTGAAAATGTAAGTATAACAGCGTATATTCTCTTCCCTGAAAACATGTAAAAAGCAGGACTGTAGACTCACCTTTGAATAAAGCTCAGATTGAAAAGTGAACAATTAACTTGTACGGTTTATAGCCGAGTAATGCAACCTAAGTATACGTATTTAGGTTGGTCAATATATATATATATATATCTTAAATAAGTGTGGTTTCATAGTGTACATTGTCATATTGCTCGACTCGACGCGTTTCAAAGTAAAAGTCAACTATATCATGCAAGTCAAACAAAGTCAACCGAAGTCAAACCGAAAGTCAAACTTGGTCAATATGGTCAACTAAAGTCAACATCAGTAGGTTCATGTCAAATATTGGTCAACATGTCAAACCTAAGTCAAACAATACATTTTAGGTCATGAATGATCATTTTCACAATTTCAGTTTATCGTTATGCACAAAGTTCATGAACACGTAGCATACTTAGCACATTATCTCATAGTACAAAATTCAAGTAAACATGAAAAACTCCAGATCAAAAATATACTTAAAATAAATTCCAAAAAGTCCGGCCAGGGACTCATACGACAATTAAAAGTCAGGAATCAGAAGGGATACATTTGGGGTTTTCCAAGTCAGTTTCTGACCGCGCACTGATTTCATTTTTGCTATAACCAGAGTTAGGAACATGCAATTGATACAAGACCAGTGGCCATAGTTCAAAGACAAATCAAAGTAACACATATCAAAAATGTAGTAATTTTTATTCAGCCAATTTGTACAGTTTATTCGTGCAATTTGAACATTCAGTTTTCAGCTCAAATCAAAATTCACATAAAGTATGGCTCTATTGTGCCCAATGCATAAGGTTTCAGAGATTGATATAAACTAACAATAAGTCAAATATCATGTTAAGTTTCATTTTCCAAAATCATACATGCTCATACAACACACACAATCCACAGAGTACAAAAAAATGAGCAATTTGCAGATTCGATTCTCATTTAGCTAGTCACATTCGCACGCGATTATCCGAAGATCTAGATACAATTAGCCTATGATATCTACATGAAAAGTGAAGTAATTTTTGTCTACTTTTCAAATATGTAAAGTTTTAATCACATAAGTTAACATATTTTATCATACAAGGTTATTTTCATGCAAGTGCTGTATAAAACTACTTTTACACTAATTCACGCATATCTCAAGCTATACATAAGCAAACGACATGATATCCTAGTCTAAATTGTGTGTTTTTAAATTATCCTTCCAGCGGTATAAGTTTCACATGCTAATTCGTTGTCTAACAATTCCAGATTTCTGATCAAGCAACAAAAACACAACGATAATTCAGATTGACATAACTTAATCATACAGAAACGAAATCAAGCGAAACCAAAGCCTATACTCAATTGTTTTTCACAAAGAATCTGATTATAATATAATAATTAACATTTGAAAAACTTAATTTTTCTGATCATGCAAAAACAAATTCGTTTTTAAACCCTAGCGCATCAAACAATCAAAATAACGATAACGATTAACACGTACGTGTATAGACTTGAGCAATTGACAACATAACTATGAAACTCTCATAAAAATCAGATTTTAAAAATTAGGGTTCACGTAAATATACCTTAGATTGCTAAAAGAATTATACCAACGCGTAGAGGAGATCGAGAATTGCAACGTTTGTGAAACAAGATTGATCAAAGGGAAAAAATTGATGGTGGATTTGTGG